>NC_092819.1:72171276-72504714 GCF_023375885.2 Dermacentor andersoni
GGCTAGGAACAGGTCACTCAGAATCGGTGCAATAGACGAACCTATACATATTCCTTGTTTTTGAAGGAAAATGTCTCCATTCCAAGACACGTAGGTGGATGTTAAATACATGGACAACAACTCTAAAAACGCTTCAACATGCATCTGTGAATCATTTTGAAAAGCAACGTTTCCGTATTTGTCAATACATCGTTCAATGCACAGCAAGAGCTCTTTGTGAGGAATAGAGTAAAATAAGTCTTTGACGTCAAAAGAGTAAGCCAAATACCCCTTGTTAGAATTTTCTCGTAGGAACGCAATAGCTTGCTCCGAGTTCTTTATTAAAAAGGGGTCGTCAACTTCCAGTAATTTTAACCTGCTCTGCAGGAACGAGGCTACCGGCAACTGCCAGGTGTCTCTAGCAGTGACAATTACCCTAAGCGGGCAGTCCACCTTGTGTGTCTTTGCTGTGAAGAACATTTGTAAGCTTAATTTTCTCTTTTTATCAAGAGACTTATTCAGATTATCTAGTTTCCATTTGGCGCACAACTTCCTAGCTTCATTTTTTACTTTAGACAAGCAGACACTGGTGCGGCAGTCAAACGTCCCTCTGATGGCTTCTGCTGCTTTAGATAAATACAATTCCTTAGGTAACACCAAGAAGCCTCCTTCTTTATCCGCGGGAACCAAAGACAGCGAATGCTCCTTTAGGAAGGACACTGCTTTTTTGACAGGAACAACGTTCATAGGTGTCTTGCATCTCACCAAAACGTCGATGCCTTCGGACAAACAGCGGTCAGTTTCACTTTCCGGAGCCAACTTGGAGACGCGCTTGACGATACCCAGAAGAGCTGGCGGTGAGAGCGCGCATTCTGCGCATTCTGCGCATTCCAAAATCGTAAAACGAGGCATAGTTAAGTCATGTTACAGAAACGCGTTGCAAAAATCGTGCCATCATAGCATTGCTGACAGCTTTCGGGAGCAAACGCGCAGGCTCACGGAGGCAGGTTATCCTTTACAACTATTAGTATCTGTGGCACAATGTTTGCTCAAGGAAATCGGAACCAGGGCGCAGTTATCTGGGAAGGAGCCTTGCGGTCCAAGCACACGACAAAAAATAGTGGTGATGCCGTACATTCATTCGATCGCGCACCGAGTAAAGAAAATTGGTAAAAGATGCGAGGTAAAAGTGGTGTTTTCCGCACCGGAGAAATTGCTGAGCATGTGTGCAAAGGTTAACCCAGGTGCCACACAGAAACGAGGCTGTGAAACACAACACAGAAGGAAGTTCGTCGACTGCACTGAGGGAGTGGTATATTCCATTCCACTTCAGTGCGGCAGAAAGTACATCGGACAGACTGGACGATGTTTAAACGAAAGATTAAAGGAACACGATTATAACGTTTCCAGAACAGTCGCCGGACACCTTGGGATACATTGTAGAGATTGCGGATGTCGGCCATTATTCAAGAATTGTAAGATTGTGAGCAAAGATGGCAGCCAAATAACGCGGGAGATAATCGAAGCTGCTGAGATTGCGCGTTTGGGTAGTATGTGCGTGAGCACGCCCTCAGTATCCCTTAGTGCAAAGGAATTAGATTTCCTCAAGCGCTAATCGGATATTTCGTATCCGGGTTTTTTGTGATGTCGAGTGCAACGAAAACGATCACATGACAAAGCCGGCTTGGCATTGGTAGATGGCAATATTTGTCAAAACTATTTTTGTTTTTTGTTTTTTGTTTGTTTTTTTGTCGCTACCGCCCTCCCCCCTGAGTATCTTCCTGTATTTATTCCACTGACAAGGGAATAAAACGATAGTTGCAAGTAGCGCTCTGTGGTGTGTGTCTCTTCTGTGTGTCTCGTCAAAAAGTTGCGCATTCCAACCTCCAATATGCTATACCAACACGCCCAGTCGTCAACCTTGGCAAGTTTCCTACTCATTCCCCATTGGACTGGGGGATACGCCCATATGCGACTCTTGCAGACCCACAGGAACCACAGGAACCATAGGAACCATTGAACACATCTAACGTGCCTGTTCCCAACACGACGTCGAGTGCGAAGTTCTCCGGACAGCACTGACCCAGCTGGACTCTAGACCATCTTTCGTAATGACGATCCTTGGACACTGGCCGTACGCGTCGATGGCACAGAAAGCCACGAAAGCGCTCTTGAAATACCTCAAGTCGACAGGTCTAGGGAACAGTGTGTACACTAGGTGTGAGCCTTCAACTGTGAGCGAAACTGTGCTTTCTCTCTCTCCCCTCTCTCTCTCTTCATCCCTGAACCCCTTCTACCAGTGCAGGGTAGCAAATCGGACGTGCGTCTGGTTAACCTTCCTGCCTTTCCTGTCTTCTATTTCTCTCTCTTTCTCTTTCTCTCTCTCTCTTTGCGTCTCTTTGATGAGACCACCCCGACCATCCTTCACACTGACCATGTGGACACGGCATCGGCGCGGTTCTTGTACAACGTAATGACACTGCTCAAGAACAAGTGCGCAAGCTTCACCTTTTCGTCTGCTGAATGAAATTACATCATAACCGAATAGGAATGTGTCGCCATTGTTTTGCCCATACAAAAATAACGTCCATACCTGTACGGCTGCGATTTCACTATCGTGACTGACCACCACACTCTACATTGGCTGTCCTCATTAAAGAACTTGGCCGGTCGCCTCGGACGCTGCATACCCCGTCTAGATGAATATTACTTCGCCGCCACGTACAGGTCTCGGAAGAAACATCAACATGCAGATGCTTTGTCTCGCTGTCCACTGCCGTTGCCTCCTTTAACTTCGTCCACGGCTTCTCCATTACCACCTAGACAACATTTGGCTACTCCGGATAGCAACGTTTTAGCCCTGATAGACGCCTTACATTCATTCAGGCCAAATTATTTCATCTTGCATCAACGCAAGGACTCGCACTTCCGCTCTCTTATAGCGCAGCTGAGTGGCTCCAAGCGTCCACGAAACAGTCGCTTGCGATGTCACTTTTGTCGTTTTAGGTTTTCCAATGGTGCCTTGTACGGGTACATTTACGACCACTAGGGCGATGGATAGTTCTTTGTTATTTCCCGTTCTTTTCGTCTCAACGTCTTAGGAGCATTTCATGACGATGCGAATGCTGGGCACATGGGCTTCCAGATAACCTTATGCCTGCGTCAAGTCGCGCTACTGAATGCCACCGTCATTGAATACGCCTCTTCTTCTAAGCCTTGCCAGCACAGCAAACCTTCAACCACCGCTCCCGCACGGCCGCTACCACCTATTCCATGCCCGTCTACTCAATTTGAGTTTGTCATGCATCGACTTGTATTGTCCACACCCCAAAACATCTACTTACAACCGCTCGATTGTCACTGCTACAGATCATGTGACAAGCAACGCCCATATTGATGTTCTCCAATTCAGCACTGCCTCTGAAATCACCCTGTTCTTCTTACGTTACATTGTCATGCCCCACGGAACTCCTCGTGTGCTGTTGAGCGATCGCGGCAAGGCGTTTCCTCCCCAAGTTCTCGATAAAGTGCTTCTTGCATCCAGCACCATAAGCAGGACAACGTCTGCAAATCACCTTGAGGCCATTGGTCTGACTGAGCGCTTTCATTTAACTTTATTCGGCATGAATACGACTTATATGCGCACAGATCACACTAACTCGGACGTCGTTCTCCCTTATATTGCAATTGTCTGCAACTCCGCCGTTGAACGCACAACTGGATACAGCCCATCTTTTTTCTTGTCCGTGGGCGGAATGCCACTTTAACGTTTGACATTACCTTTTCTCTGCTGCCACGTTCAGCACGACGTCCCTTCCGGAAGACTATGTTTCACGAGTGTACTACTGTCGTCATGTACCATCGCGGACACTGCCCAGTAAATTGAAGTTCTATGGACAGGCAGTCCAACCCAGTGCCTCTGTGAGAAGTTTCTATATCGCTAAGTCGGCCCATACACAGTCGCATAACAAATGTCTGCTGTGAATTACATTATCATATGGGGGTGGGCACCGACCCGTTCTGCGGACGACAACCATCGCCGTGACAGTGAAATTGTGCACGTGGCTCGCTTGACGCCGTTTACTCGTCGCTCAGTTATACATTGACTTTTGGCCCGGATGGCCGTTCCAGAGCCAGAGCAAAAGTTTGTGAATGCTCTTAGCGCACCTCATCGTTTTCATCTGTACATCATCATCATCATCATCATCCTACATCTCCTTTTTCTTGGCAGGTTCTATCTGTGGCCTCGACTGATAAATGTGTTTGGTCTGGTTCCGTCCTTTCAATATTTGCATTTGTCGCTGGAAAATGAGTGTCTAGTTCTACAAGGTCGGCTCCCATCGGATAAAGGCAAAAATGCATGCTGCTGGCCAAGTGCTGCCATTGAGATAAAGAGCGCCCTGCCGCTTCCTCGTCGCCAGTCACGACACGGCCGACCTTGTTCGCCGAACACATGCTTGAGAGCAGCAAAATACCACTGCGCAAACGCTCCGTTACTGGTTTTGTTAATATTTCGTGGGCCTTCTTTGCAACCAGGAAAAAAGGACTACGTGCGACGTGTCGTACCGGAAACAATTCGATCGGTGGTTTATGAAGGTGCTCTACAAATCTGCGTATCATACTTGGGGTCCTCAGCCAATAATGAAAAAGTTGGGTAATAAAACCTAATTCATTAGTGAGTTATGGGAAAAACAAAAAAAATGTCTTAGTTAATATAGGCCAGTGCGAATAGTATGCGTTCGGTTCAATTCGCTTCCGAAGCGCGCATTTCATTTTTAAATTCTTGGCTCGAGCTATGTGAGACACCCTGTATATGTGCTTGTGATGTAATTTTAGTCTAAACATTACATAAGCAGTGAAGTGCACGCCCATATTTGTTGGCTGCAACGCCGTGCGTGAAGATCGCAGCAGATCATACATTTCGGCGTTGACTTTAGTCCGAATAACAAAATTATAAACCTTTAGGGGGCCCGGAGCCACCCCTCGGGCGTGGTGAAATAACACAGCCCGCGGATAGCATACGCTGCTGTGAACATCTCAGCCAACGTTTGCTCTCGTACGTGGTGCGTGGAGCTCGCAAGCGGATCGCGAAGTCACCTTTTTCTCAAGCGCTCTCTTTTCAACAGAAAGCCCTGTCCTCACTCTTCTAGACGCACTGTTTCATCATCGGACGCGCTATTTCTTTAGACGACTGCTATTGGCCGGTCCCGACATCAAGCTGAGGTCAGCTACGTGGCATAGATACCGAGGCCGCCGCGTGGTGCCGCCACAAGTCCACTGGCTACGTGCACTGCGGCTCGCTGAGTACAACCGCATTTGGCCTTTGTTTAGCGCGTCGTAGGCAGCAAAAGCGCAATTCGTGGCGTCTACGTGTACACCCAAAATGAAATTTTAACTGTGTGCCTCGGTGACCGCACGCCACACTGGGCCACAGCCTTCGCAGTGCAAGGCATTGAAGAACGAACGGGAGCACAGCGGAGGCCGCGTTTGATTGCCAATAACTTCGCTTCTACTGAACGCACTGAAGCACTTATTGCGGCAAAGTATTTCTCAAATAGCCTATCTTCACTTCAAATGCCTTTCTCCACTTGGAAACAGAGTGGTTCAGGGCCCCTTTAAAAAACAGCAGGTTATAGTATATATCATCTGTTAAACAAAATAAAAGCGGTGGCAGACGTTACGAAAGCAAAAGTTAAAGAAAGGGACTGCTATCTATTGATTTCCGGGCAAACATCTTAAATAATGAAAGAAAGCGCATGGGCAGTGTGTCAACTCTACCCCACGAAAAGAATTTGGTTCGCGGCACACATTTCTGCACGCTGGTGGGACTTTATTCATGCTTACTAGAATTGAGGCACGATGGTAGGACTTTTTGCTAAGTGCGTCCGGCTACCCGGAAGGATGCCCCGAGAGCTAACGTACACTGGGTACCCACGCGGGATGTTTACTCTTTCTAACAATGACTTCGGTGTTTACGAAGGCCATTATTCTTGTTCTTTTTCTTCTCCTAACATATATAAAGAAAATAATTAAGCGCTTCCGCTCAGCCTTGACCTTGAAGACGGAAAAATATTATTCTTCCTACACTCGCGATAAATATGTCAGCTCCACGACTTGAAAGTTAAGCACATTTCCGGAGCTCTTTAGCATGCATAATAAGCCATCCCAACGTAATCTATAAGTCTTCCCCTCGTTCTGACTTTTACGATGTAGCTAAATGGATAAGCTCTTGCAAAGCTTTCTCGAATCAGTGCCCGACTTCCTAGTCTTCCGAAGACCATGGAGATATTCGCCATCAGTAGCCTGAAACGTAACGTCCTATGATAAATGCAAGCCTTAAGGAGCGCAACATCGTAGGAGCGGTTAAATTCAAAGCAGAAAAAATAATATAGTAGACGAAGTATGTCGAGTTATTTTATATAAAACAGTGTCGTAGGATCGCACACAAGGGGGCAACAAACTCCTCAAGTTCAAGGAATATTATAAGCGGTAAAATAAGTAGGCCGCGCCTAATATTCATCCAAAAGTGGCACTGCCTTTAGCTGCGACAAGTAATTAGAGAATTGATGAACATGACCTGTCCCCCCACGCAACAAAGGCATTTTGAAACTTTCTCAGGTACACTTGTTCTAAAGAGATATTTTAAGTTCTTAAGCTGCGTGCTGGGGTCTGTTTCATGATTGTTATGTGTCTCTGACAAACACTTTTCGTATCGTGCCGTTTGTCATCATGCTGATATGGAGTAGCATGCTGGACATAGTTCCGCGCAAACTCCTCCAAAATTCATAAACAGCTCTCCATCTTTCTCAACCCTAAGGCGTAAAGACATCTGCTCGCTTTGTCTTTGTTGTAGAGCACCTCCTGTAACAAACAGTAGCATTCAAGCCATTGATTGCCGAAATTTTAGCATTTCGAATCAGTGGAAGGAAGGAAAAAGTGGAGAAGGAAGGCAGGGAGGTTAACCAGTTTTGCCTAACCGGTTTGCTACCCTACACATGGGAGCGGGATGGGGGGGATGAAAGATGGGGAGAAGAGTTTCGAATCAGTGAGTCACAAACTTGGGCGGTGACCTGCACAGCCTCAGGCGTGTGTTCTTTGTTTTAGCATTCAGCAATTGCTCGATGCTTGTTTTGTTTTTCACTTGCTTGCTTACACAGTCGTGTTCACTGAGGAATATTTCGACGCTCGTAAATCGGCTCCACCCACTCTTAAAACATCGGCGCAATTCCTGCCGTGAAAGTTGCCCAAATTTGGTAAAAGAAGTGCAGCAAAAAGTAACAAAAACAGATATTTTACCAACCTAACATTCATGGCAGTGAGGTAAGAAAGTACGTGTATTCATAGCTGGGTAAACTTGTTACCTGAGGATGAAGAATCGATAGCTTACTGGATTATTCACAATTGAGCGCATGTTCTAATTGCCAAGTTGGCGCCAACCTCAGTACATATTCATCGTATAGTAATCGTGAGACTGTGGGCAACCTGTATCTGGCAGTCCACAAAATTTGTGATGGTGTGCTCTAAGCCGTAAGAAACTTCAACGTCTGCAACAGTTTTTATGGACCGGCTGGATACAATACTAATGATTGTAGCGCTGTGAATCGCTCTCCCCAAAATAAAAATGATGATAAGAACAAGAAGGGCAATCATTTATTTACCGTGCCCAGAAGCAAATGTAAGGCCAGAGTGCTGGCACGCGTATATATTCACAACGAGAAACAAAGAACATAAGAACTGGAGAGTAATGTATGTGAGAAAAATAAAATGAATAGAAAGAGTAATTATGAAAACAATAGTATATAAAGAACAACACGCGCGAGTAAAGTCGAAAGAAAAATTAGGATAAAGGCAGCTGAAACGCGCTAAGCTCGGATAAGAGCAATGAAGGCGATGTATGAAAAATATCAAGATCACGAGATTAAGCTCAATAACTAATGAGTATTTTGTGAATGGTTGAGTGCTCACGATGACCGGCAAGAACATAAGCAGTCTATGATCTCTAGTGATCCTGTACGGAATCCTAAACATGATACAACTGAGGAGTTCGGGGAAGGTAAGGATACAGTGAAAGAGATTGAAAAGAAAGAGAACGTCAGCACGATTAGCTCGGCGGCGAAGTAAGGGTAATTACAATAATCCAAAAGAGCTAGAGCCGGATCCACTGTTCGTGTTAGCACAGCGGGGATGATGTACGTATTTTTTAAAATCTTTTCTGCACCCGATCGATAATGTCAGTGTTGGATCTCAAGATGCTATTCCAGACGACCGACGCCTATTTGAGTTTGGAGAATACTCAGGAGAGCTCGACAAAGAGAACTTAGGAGAATTTAATTCCTTCGATAGCTTACAAACAGAACCCGGAGAGTGCTAATCTGCAATAAAACGCATTTAGTGTGATCAGAAAGTGTAAAGTTCTATCAGAAAGTACGCAGATGTCATTGATCTTGCACACCTTACACAATACTCCAAAATGTATAGAATAAGAAATAATAATAATAATAATAATAATAATAATAATAATAACAACAATAACAACAGCAGCAGCAGCAGTAGTAGAAGTAATATAGTAGTACTAGTAGTAGTAGTAGTAGTAGAAGTAGTATAGCAGTAGTAGTAATAATGGTAGTAGTAAGATTGCCAATATTATTCGGTTTTTATTCTAAGATAAAGACATGCAACTCGATGCCTAGTGCCACGGTGTCAATCAGACCCCTCCTCTCCACGCTTTCCACCACCAAAGCGATAGTTGGAAACCAATATAGTCAACCAAGCTAGTCATACTTACTCTCCCAAAGCCATGGTTTTGGAAAAACATGCCTGTTTGATGACGTCTACTGATATAGACGTTCATAATTTGCTGCCACCTAATGAGTACACAAGATGCTGTAAGAGTCCGCGCTATCTTGAACAGTGCAATTATTGACAATGAATTCGCATGTGCTCTTTTATTGAAGTTTCTAAAGCTTTTGATTCGCTTGACCTTGATGTGCTGCCCAGTAAGCTTTTTCATTATTTTTTCTGAGGCCTTCTTCAATCACTTTTAATAATTACCATCTACCATCCTAGCAGTTGCATCAGCTGTCGGTACGAGAGCATCTTGCTCTCACCCCCCACCTATAGAAGCATGGAAATTAAACTTGCGTGTGACATGCCTCAGGGATCCCTTTTGGCACCACTACTTCTTAAATTTTATCTGAACTACATCGGTATACGTATTAGTAGGTGTAAAGTGTCTAATACGACGGGTACAGTTCTGATTTCCTGTCACAAAACCTATGATCCGACAATGGCCAGATTATAATCAGATTGTCTGCAATTTTTGATGTTCTGACAAAATAATTGTGTTAGAACAAACAAAAATAAAACTAAGGTTGGATGCTATCGTAGCACTGCAATGCACATTCTGACTCATGTACATTTTATCCTTCAATGTTCATTTTGCTAAGGGTTCAGTTATACTTCGATAGAATATGTCAACTTGGTGATTTGTCTCCCTACATTTTTTTTTTTACTATGACATGCAATGCATCCAACCTTAGTCAGCTAACGCGCCTCTCTTCACACCGCAGAAAAGTGCAAGTGTACTTTACTGATTTAAGGGACTTTAAATTCAAAAATGCAGTGCTTACCGTTTGCAGAATTCTGTACTGGGGCAAGGCATTCGGTGTTTTCTTTTTGTTATTTGTTCTCTTCTGCAGAGTGACAAAATTGAAAGCATCCTGAAAATATTGTTAAATACTACTTTGTACGGCATGTCAGTCGGTGAAAATAACGTTTTTTTTTCTTTAGTACGTATGAAATATTTTCTTATGCTTCTTGAACAAGCATTCGACTTAAAACATCTATGGCCCATAGTATATTGCACCCCTTATGAGCCTGGTGTCGGTCTCAATCTGCGCGATCCCTTTGTTGTTCTTCAAGCATGAACTCATTTGGTAACACGCTTAAGAGAAATTGGGGGACGCTTAAGCTTCTCCTTTAAGAGTGCAACGCTATAGCATCCAATAATCCCTGGCTACTTCTCACGCTTCCCGACAACTGCAGCTTATGTAACCGTAATGTTTACTGGGAAAAGCTGGCGACGAACGCTATGCACGAAGGTGAGATTTCTGGTAGAAAGGTGGCCTCTTGCGTTGGCCAATGCCGGAAGTAGAGCACAGCCGCCCCCCCCCCCCCCCCCCTCAAAAAAAAAAAAAAAAAATGTCATAACTTTCAGGTTAACTCTTAGTGTTTCGCACTTTTTAATATTAAGTCTGAGAAGGTTTAGCATAAAAGGCACGCACTCTCGGTGTTTTGTTTCATGACAATTGTTTTTAGGCTGTAATTCTCAAAATTTCGAGGAATAACTTTGTCAAGAATGTAAAACAAGGTATGAGCAACTTTAGTGGTATAATGTAGTGGCAATATAACGCACATATACAGCTCGTCATATAGCAAAGCCTGGCATATACATACACCTAACTATATACAAAAATTTTCGCTCAAGGCGACGCCGATGCCAACATCGGATTTCCTGCGACACGTGGCCCTTAATGATATCGCGCTAAAGTGATTTGTGCGTGCTGTTTTTAATTAAGCGCCACGGGGACTACTTGCCACGGTCGCGGAAAGGATTGACGCATCTTGTTCCAATTTCTGTTGGAGTAAATTCTTAACTGTGTTCCTTCTTGTGCTATTTTTATGAGTGACATGGTAATGTCATAATGGCATATATGAGTGACATGGTAATGTCGAAACTTGTGTTGCCCTTTTTGTAGTCTGTTTTTGTTTTGTTTTTTTGTTTACTCACTCGTTTTGTAATGCGTAATGCTGAATACTGTTGTTGTCGCCATCCCGATGCTCCCTCGCAAACTTCTGTGGCTAGGACAGGCCCGTATGTGTATTCTGCAAAAAAAAAATTATAAAGTAATTATTAATATTATACAGCCTGCCCCGCTCCTCTTCATTCGCTCAATATAAGGATTTCACGTGGGAGGGTCAACACAATCAGCTTCCTATGTATATAGTGCGTGCAATCTTCAGTGACGAGTCCACAGCTGCGTTTTTTTTTTTTAAATTTGTGCCTTTCGAGATCTCTTTCCATTACATTTTCCTTCCCCTCTCCACCCTTCGGTATCCTGCGCATGAGCTTTCAAATATTTCATGCTTGCAGACAAGATTACAAGTTTCACGAGAGAACAAAGGCTCAACTCGCTTCTCAAATGTTGTATTCTCCTAAAGTAGATCTTTCTTGTTGTTTGCTTCAAACTACGTGCAATTAAAACATGTTGGCCTCCATACTGGGCATAAATTAGCTTGGTACGTTGGCAAAAATAAAAGGAAGAATAATTGCTCATCAGAACCGGGGCTAAAAGTCCGCGAAGACAACATGCTGCTGTACACGGGGTGAACTCCACCGATTCCTCCCCCCGCCCCCGCCTTTTTATTAAATTTTCGCCAGCCCCAAATTGCTAATTTCATTGGAGTAGAGCCAAATTGGAGTTTCCTTCGGAAAAACATTATGCCGCTGCAGATCTCCTGCCTTAGAGTTATAGTACACTTAATTTTTGCCCACGATCCAAATAGACCAGCACCTCCATTTCTATCTGAGATAATACAAGAAATGAAAACAAATTTTAAAAAACCACACATGCATGCGTGTACTGTATGCAGGCAGTTTTCCAAAACCTATATAACATGTTTCAAGTAATCTTATAAACACGCTGCTTATTATTAAATTGCATTACCTAAAGGCATTCTATACTTTTCAAAACTTGCCAGAGTCCCTCAAATATAGCTCCTTAGATTCCTTTTCATACACGTTTTTTTTTGCTATGTAAGGCTGACGGAGAGGTGAATGTTGGCTACTGAATGTTCCTTTCTATTCTGTATATGCACTTTTGTAATGACATTGGTGTCATCGCCTACAATGGCTTGAACGGTGATATAATGTCCTCCATACAAATGTTGACACTAACTTTAGCATACGCAAAAGCGGATGAAGGCGAAAGCCTGCGTGCTCACAAGACATTCATTACATTGCTTGATATTTTAATTCGAGTGCGTTACGACTTCCTATTCTTTTCTCCCAGCGAAGGTGGAGGCCTCGAGTCCGTTAATAAACTGAACCTTAATTAACTGTGTCTTCATTGCTCTGCCCTAATTAGCATCAAAGATCGCGGATTCTACTCCGACCGAAGGTCGTGGGTTCCAGTGCCTTAATTAACTTCACTATAATAATACGAAAGGTAGTGGGTTCGACTCTCGACCTTGACGGTGTCAATTGGAAACAAACTTGAAGAGGCCTGTTCACCCACATCTCCATCTTGGGTCGTGAGTTCGAGTGCCTTAATCAGCTTCGCTTAACACGAGTGGTCGTGGATTCGACACACACCACGGTTGAGGGTTCAACTCCCACCAAAGGTGGTGAGTTCGAGCTCCTTAATTAACTTTATCTTATTCAACTGTACCTTGGTTAACTTTGCCCTAATAAACAGCAAAGATCGCGCTCACGCTTCTTTTTCTTCGCCTCGGCTTCACGCTTTCTCATAAAGAAATGAATGGCCTAATTCTCCCTAATAAACACTAAAGGTCGTGGGTTCGACTACAACCAAAGGTCGAGGGATCGCCTCCCTATGAATCGTTGGCGCCATAACGCCGGACATCGGAGTTTTCAACCTATGAGCAAGATAAGGCTTTCGCCTAATATAAATTGCGTCTTCGACAGCGCTCAGCGGCCGAAAACTAATTGGCCATAAGACTATCGATAACGTAGAGAAACACTAGCCTCTTATTTGCATAACTCGTGGCTGGAAAGTGGCAGCGTGCTGCAAATGTGCCATCGGTTTTTTGGATAACGCGCTCTATGTGAAACAGAGAAAAAGCAGTCCGAAAATCTACATATAGGTCTGAATATTCACAAAATACTTGAAAAGCTAGGGTGGTCCCCAAGCACGTAAGCCAGCCACTCGGGGCAGCGAATGAATTAGTGCTGAAGAAAACACGCAGTTAACGCATCCTTTACTAATGAAAAACCATGAAAATAGCACCATGATGCTTCATTCGAAATGAATCATTTCAACATACCTTTAGTAGTGACCAACCATAGGCAAAATCGTCCCTAAGAATTTGATCATTTGATCAAAGTGTCATTCACGCTAAATTCCTGAAAAAAAAAATGGTTGAGGAATTGAACGCCCTGAAAGTGCAGTAAGTTTTAACGAAAGGCATAGTGGAGGGCTGCGGATTAAATCGGACCACTTGCTTTTTTTTTACAACTACAAAACCGAGTACATTTCTTTTTTTTTGCATTTCACTTGCCCTCATAATGTGGCCACAACCACCCTGAAGTCGAACCGGCAACCTCGTTCCCAGGAGCGGCATGCCGTAGCCACTGAACTAGCGCGGCCGCCAATAAATCGCGAAGGAAACAATTGCAAGTAGAGGGACCGATTTTTTTTTATATATATATTTACTTAAGGTACGCTCTTGAGCCAGAGGGAATTATAGAGGGCTGCTAATTCCCCGGAAAAAAAAAAGGTTGGCCGCGTAGAGATGGGTTACTTCATATATATACACGAAGAAACATATTTGAAACCTAGTTGACACCAACGGGAAGCACTACGTCCGTTTAGACTGATAAAGTACTACTTGACAACTCATACTTTCGTTAACATTGCGTTCACAATTTCATCATTAGCACAGCAATCTTGTACCCATGCCACGAAGGTGGGAGGTCAGTGCGCCGTCACAGATTTCAGTGTCTTTCTTTTTCCATATTTCGCTTTATAAATTTCCTGAAACTTGGTATTTTCAGTCTTTCAGTGTATTAGAATACAACGCTATCTAGTTTTTCATAAAACAAATTACCTAGAACCGAGAAGAACTCCACGAAATCTAAAGACGCCACGGAGTGCTGCTGTGGGTAACTCCAGTGCGGCATTGCCAACTATCTGTCGTTCTTGTGCTTTTTCTGATTTATCGAGCATTTTCTCTCGGTAAGAGTTTTCTGTCAATTTGCTATGTTGACACAAATGAAGCAATATCTCTAGGTGGCGTCCCTCTAGTAGATTTACTTTGAAAAACACCACGAGTACGATGGCGATGAAAACACAACACGTGGCCTACAGAAGCGCAAATTTTGTGTTTCATTTTATTAGGGAGGCGCGGTTGAAGTTTCCGTACAGACCATCAAGTGGCGTATTTCGCGCCTGGTTGTGGTAAAGCGATAGGAAGAGAAAACGCAAAACAATTCAGCCGTGCGTACGGGACGATAACACTTGAGCAAGCACAATATTCCTGTCCGTCATGCAGGACCAAGGGATGGAAGCCCGAATCTGCGGCGCATCTGACAAATGATCAATCGCTTTCTTGTGAAAGCCATATTGGCCCCTAGTACTACATTTAGTGGTTGCTAACGGAGCATAGTAATTAAAAGAGAAGAAGACAGGCGGCTGAGAAAACGCAATATACAAAGACGGTGTAGTGTAGGACACAAATACTACATTTGGCAACTTCATTTTTATTCAATAATAAAAATTGACCGCCTCTCCACTACATTGAAGAGGGGTGCTAGCGAAACTCGGGATCCGCGGCTCCTCGTTGTCGTAACGCCTCGGCTTGGCGCTCCCTCACGGCAAGGTCGGCACGTCGACGACGAGCCCTTTGTCGAGCGTGTTCCCGGCGGCGTTTATGAAACGCCGCCTGTTCTTCAGCCGAAAGTGCAACACGTGGCCCGCTCCCACTGCCGTTCCTTGAACGCAGCCTCCTCTTAGGTAGAAGGAACCAAACGCGGCCTCCCCATCTGACTCGCGGGCCTTAGCTTGCGGGAAACGGCGGGCGCGAGGCGAGCGAAAATGCAGTAACACACTCTCCGTCCTCCACCTCCTCCTCCTCCTTTTCCTTCTCCAGAGGGAGGGGACGCAAGGCTCGCGCCTTTCGCTGCGTCTACTTCTTCATGCATATAAAACCTCGCTTTAAAGGGCGCGTATGGATGAACCGACAGTGGCTTAATGGGTCAGCGTGGTGTCTCGCCACCCGGAAGTCGGTGGTCTACGTAGTTTCAGTTGCCTCACGTGGGTAAATTTTACATTCTGTTAAAATGATCTTGCAAGTGCAGTAACAAAGCTAAAGGACACAAACAAGCGGCATTGATCACTTATAATTTAAAAGCATCTCTTCCTGTCCAGGAATTTTGGCCATGGCAAGTACGACAATCTGTTGATTTACACTGCGATGCACGTGCGTAAATGATTGGGCAGCATTTCGTAAAATTAAATTTCAAGATATCCCCCCAGAAAATTGTACCGAAACCAAAATTTTACTTGGAACACCTCGCCTAATAATTTGTGGCGACGCATGACGGGCTACGCCATTTTACGGGATTTCAAAGGAAGTACCTTTACGTACTTTCTTTTGTTTTTGAACAAGAAAATGTTACTGGCAGCTAGCTTGCATCTTAACAACGAGCAAAATGTTTCAAGAGAGAGTTGTTATTCAACAGAAATGTTTCTCAAAAATTGGAACTTCCTTAACATTAACGTTTTTTCGCCAGTGTAAGCAAATGATGATATAAACAGCAAATGTAATCTCGGCAGTCATTTGTCGATGTTTCGAGGAAATATCAGCGAAATTTAGTTTTTTTCATATTTGTTTCACGTAAAGTTTCGGCCGCATCCAGAAAACGAGATGTTTTCGGGAAATTTAGTATTTTTGTTGGCCAAAGGAATGTTACGGAAACACTTGTCACGATAGGGCGACCAGTCACGTTTTTTAGGAGTCAATTTGGTATGTTCTAGCTCAATATCTGGTGTGTTTGGCGTGGAGTGATCCCAATGCGAAATTGAAGCCGAGCTTGATAGAGTCGTGTGTATTATGCTCGCGTCGTTTGCTTAGCAACATTTTCAAAAGCTTGTTCTCGAATTCTGTGGAGAAGCGCCCTTCATGTCAAATTTAAAAATTATGACTACTTCAGTAACGCTCTTTTCTACTCCTTGTAATGTCCGTTGAGCTCTATTGCCTGCGTTATTGTAGACATATTGATGCCAACTCGCTTTACGCTTCTCAGTTTCCTGTTTTATTCAATCGACGTTGTTCATTGCAGTCACTTCATAAAACGATGCAAACTCGCCCAATTCACTACTAGTCTAACATCTGTCCCGTCATCCGTCTCTATCTTTCTTTCCTGCTGCAGACGCCCTTTCTGTAATTGACTTCCAGCATGCCTCTCTATGGTGTGTAGAGAAATCTGCCTTCTTGTGGACACTCCTTGCTTGCCAAACTTTTCTTTGCATTTAACGCCCAGTTTTGGAGCACTCGGTCAGAGTAAACGGTGTGCTGTGTTCCGAGGATCTAATTCGTCGGCACTCCAACACGGGGCCCACCAAATCTGCAAGGTGTTTGCATAACGTCGTCCTGGTGACGCTGCCGGACAGTTTGAAATTGCTTACAGCCGAGGTTGACGACCTAAGAAAGACTGTGAAGTTAGCTGCAGAAAGGTCGAAGACACCTAGAAACTGTCAGGGTCGTCTGCTTTGCGCGAGGCTCAGAACCGTATTGTTCTGGCGGCCCGTCTCACCACTCTTAGTATTTACCCGGGAGCGCACGTTTCGGTATATATACATACGATGGCAAGAAGCAGGCAGGCATGACCATAAGCGGATGATACGCGGCTCGGGGCTTCTCGGTACGCACAGATACCTTTTTCCTTTTTCTTGTTTTTTTTTTAACACAAATTTTAAGTGCAGTTCAAGTTCGCCGAAAATATATCGTTTAGCTAGGTGCGTTCAAAGCTGCATGCGTGCGTGAGAATTGACATTATATCGTGCAACCTATGACGATCAGCAAAACCCGCTGATGGCGGATAAATCAACGGATGACTTAGGTCTGAAAGCTTTACGGAAAGGACTTTCCAATACACTACTGATATACCGAGCACATACATTCTAGTGACAACATTAGAAAATATAACGGGGACATATTCCTAACTGCTGTACATGCCGCGATGACGTTGTAAAAACAAATTGAGCGAGATTCTCACTTTGTAAGCCTACATACGTAGAAGCTTGCTTATACAGACCTCGCAAAAGTATTCGGGGAACCTAATACGTGAATAGATGTTAGCACTGCTCACCCCATAACACTACAAATGTTCAATAATTTATCCGCAGCAACTTACGAGGCGCGCTGCCAAAACCGGCTTTCATTGATGATGCAAAATGTTCCGCACAAAAGGAAAAGCGAAAAGGAACGAGAAGGTTTTGCAGTATTCACGCAAATAATAAGGAAAAAAAAATACGTAGCGGCACCACTCGTAAAGTTAATACACAGATTTTTATCACGTCAGAACGATCGTGTTTGCGTCCATTCATTTCGCCCACATTTGGCGTTATTCGTTCTTCGTTATTTTTGTTTGTATTCCCGGGAATTGTATTGCGAGCGCGGCGGAAACAGAGCCGTCAATTGCTTCCACGCGATAAATACAAACCATGTCTCATAGAGTGGAGACGGCATTACTGTAGCTTAAACGAGGAATAGCATTCCTGACTTACTCGCCCATAGGCCCGAAGCGTTCCCGGGAAACTAGGGGGCGAGCTCCCCCATTTCTTTCTTCTCATTAGCTCCGGTATAAGTACTGTCTGAAGCTGCAGAAATGTCGTAGACAGCTAGGAACTGTCAGGGTCGTCTGCTTTCCGCAAGGCTCAGAACCATATTGTTCTGGCGGCCCATGTCGCCACTCTTTGTATTTACCCGGAGCGCAAGTTTCGGTACATATACAAATGACGGCAAGAGGCAGGCAGACACGACAATAAGTGGACGATAGGTGGCTCGGAGTCGGTGCTAGCTTTCACTGCAGTTGCCGTGTTGGATCTAGCTGCCCATGTGCTCCCGTAATGGGAGCTAGGCCTCCCGTTAGTCTTAGCGGGTCGCCGCCCGCTTCGCAACTTTTATGTACGGTAAAAAGCTAGAGATTGGTCCTAACGCTGGAAATGTGGGGAATGAATACCCCAATGAGTACTCTCACAGTGAATGCTCGTCAGTGTCACCGTTCTGGTGATACTCATGGTGGCTAAGCCATGGTGTTTCTGTACAATATTTCCTATAAGGGGCGTCATGATTTACAGCTGAATGTCACGAAATGCGTGTCTGTTTTATGGAACATCACTAATCAGCCTTTTCTCAAAATCAATGAAAACTATTTTTTCCGCCATTTATGTGTCCCTTTCATGTCATCGTCTCAATTTTCACAACATGCTCACACATTGGCCAACTAGCGGCCTAGTGTGGAAACGTACGAATCATCGGTGCTGTTTACACTAACTTCCACATTGCCTTCAGAAAGACTAACATTGATTGCATTACCTGTATTTATTCCTATTGATTTCAATCTCTTATCTGTACGAAGAAGCTGCACCTTGGATCACAGTCCTACTCTATCATATGCTGTTGAACTCGGTGACACCGAACACGCAGGCACAATTGAAACTGATGTAACTGAGGACATTCCCGTGTTCTTGTGCTTTGAAAGGCCCGTCATTAATTGCAGTGTACGACGCCGGAGGCATTCTTTATTTCGAATAAGTACTGTCACCTCACTGGCAAAAAGACTTGTTCCACATATATGCTGTGAGTGATTAAGAAGAGGCGATAATCAATTTGTACGATGTTTATTCGCTTGTCGAATCTTCACCTACATGGCAATACTCGAACAGACATTATTTTGCCCCGCATTGCTTTTGTCTGTCTATTTCACTCGTACGATCCCCTCGCAAGAAATTAATTTTTGTATAAAAGGCAAACCTAAACTGTTCAATAAAAATTTGCGATTTCACTTGAAAAGATGCAGTAGACATTGAGAAACATTAACACATTACTCCAAACGAGGTATTCTGAAGATCAGCTTCAACTTTCTGCTAATGACACGAAATGTAGCGGCAGCTCCTACACAACTTTTTGAGTTCTACCAAGTCACGTAGCAAAATGACATATGTTTATCCTAACAACACTATTCTTACTACTTCCAGTGAGGTAGACAATGGGTTTAACTTTTCCTGCAGTTTTAGCGCCTATACCGTACCTCCCAATAATATTTTTATTTTCCCTACTTGTATATCCGTGGTTTTGTCTCTTATTTCAAGCTTGAAAGCTATGGGACCTGCATTAGACAACATTCGTTCTAGATATATTAAACTTCTAAACACCTTTAGTACCCCTGTTCTAAGCCATATTTTTAATCTCTGCTTCAAACCTGGCGTCTGTCCACGAAGATATAAGGTGGCAAATGTAATACCTGTTTTAAATAAGGGTAACCCACTGAATGCAAAAAAATTATAGGCCAATATTTGGGCTTCCGTTGCTGAATAAATTCTTGGAACAACAAATAGAGCTAAGGCTAACGAAGTGTTTCACCAAGATTAATTATTCTGTTCGTGTCAATTTGTATTTATAGCAGGTCTTGCCACTGATATGGCGATCGCAAACTTCACTTACAAAATTAGATGACTCAATTGTAATGCTAACATTACAGTATGTCTTTTGGTTGAATTCTCAAAAAGCTTAGACAACATCATCATCTAATTTACATTTTGTAAATTAGAGTACTACGGCATAACTGGTCCCTCACTAACATTTTTCCAGAGCTTTATACTTTATAGGTTTCAAGTCGTTTTTATTATGAACTACACATATAATCCAGCCCCTAATAGTCAAGGTTTTATAGAAGGTTATGATATTAGGCCCTCTACTATTCTTGATATACGTCATTGACTTACCAATTTGCTATAAATATTTTTCCTACTTACTTTACACAAATAAAACGGCCATCTTTTCTCATCATTCTGATTCCATGACTCTCATTTTTAACCTGCAAACTAACTTAACCTCTCTCGAACAGTGGCACAACTGTAGTAGATTAATGAATATTTCATTAAAAAATACCTTCACGTTCTTTATTCCCCCCCTCCAAAACAACATAAACAAAGATTCCAAAATATTGTCTGCCTTTCTGCCAGCAGTAAGGCTATTAATTTAAATGATCATACAATATTTCAAGGAGTTACAGTTCACACCCATTTCAAATTTCTCCGCGATGTTACTTCCATTTGTATAACGATTTCATATGGCATTAGAGTGTTCCTAAAATTTATAATGTGCTTGGGCACAGAGCTGTTATTGCCCTGTAATATGCGTCCATACATAGCCACCTAAGTTAATGCCCCATAAACTCATGTTCTCTTCCCATTTGGCCTTTGAGGAAACTGCAAGAGAAACTAGAGCGCATTATCACCTGCGCTACGCAACTCTCGGCGACTCATCTCATTTTCGTCCGACTAAACATTCGCGCCATTTCAGGCCTATATATATACTGTATCTTTTTTTATTTAACGTTTTTTATCACCTCCTTATTAAACCTTTTTCTTGGTTTCATGTTATGTGATCAGAATCGAACTAGATTTTCGGGGTGTAGTAAGCTTCCGCTGTCTAACATGCATACTAATTATGAAAAAAATTAGCATTGTTTTTCTAGATTTTAATATCGAATATGCTTACATGTGAGCGCAAAGGAGTAACGCCTAATCGTGTGTATAAGCGATAGCTAAAACCTTACTTGATTATTTAACAACTGTGTTTCGTTAAATAGGTTAACTGTGGGCACTTCACCATAATTTTCAAGTTAAGTACTAAAAATTTTGATGCTGCTTTTTATTTCTGATTTATTGACTCCTTTTTTGTCCTATACGCCGCGTTACATTGTTTTAATCATTTATCCACGTAAGAGGTCTCACTATGGTTCGGAACCTTGCGGCCTCCTTCCGCATATTGATCTATGAATCAGTCGTGCTCTATCGCTAGTAAAGATAGATAGATAGATAGATAGATTGATTGATTGATTGATTGATTGATTGATTGATTGATTGATTGCGTGCATTTCTTGGCACTTTGTGGCAGGTAAGCGGCTGGGTAGGTAGGGATGTGCCTTGAGTCGCCTTAAACA
The DNA here is from genome assembly GCF_023375885.2 of Dermacentor andersoni. Lineage (NCBI taxonomy): Eukaryota > Metazoa > Arthropoda > Arachnida > Ixodida > Ixodidae > Dermacentor > Dermacentor andersoni. The sequence continues at coordinate 72,192,227 of NC_092819.1, forward strand.
TAAAAAAATAATGTGCGGCCCACGACCGAATGGAACATCTGCGTTGAGTACAGCAGCCGTCTGCTCTAACCGTTAGGCCAAGTGATCGCATGTATACCTTTGTCATTCTCCCTTTGAGGCGTTCAGGTTAGGCTGCGCTTGTTTCGGGTCCGGCCAACTTTGGACCGTACTTTCCTCGTAACAGCGCAAGCTACGTAGAAGCTGCGTGACGTTTTACGGTTTCATGATTGCGCAAGTCAATCAGTTTTTAACATTTCTTCCCCTGAGTGCACATGTGGTTGTCGTTTTAACGACCACCATACAGTCGGGGGTACGTAGAATAGTTTTGTACCACGTGCTGACTGATGACGTCACAATAGATGTGTCTCACGCTTACGTTCGTCCACTATCTACGTAGCACCCAACAATCGGCACGTCGTAAGCTTGGCTGAAGGGCCAGCGTAGAAATCAGGCCTTCGCTTACATAAGATTGCTTTAAACTTGAATATCTTCGCGCTGCTGTGGTCACATGCACGCATGTTAGTGACCCACGTGCATAGCCACTTGAAATACACAAACACTTTGGCCCACGTGGCATTCTTTACGAAATCCCGAACGATGCTGGATAGCGAACTACCTGCAGGATGCTTCACATACCGTTGATTCCCACAGTGCTTGTGATCTTCAATTCTTGTTCCTTTTCATTCAGTTTCCACCAAAGATCAATGCAGAACTAAAATGTGGGCGACTGCTTGCGTGTGCGTTATTGGGGCTTGATAGCGCAGCGAAGACGATGACAAAATTTTTTTTTTTTTTGTTAAAGAGGTGCTTTTCTAATCACTGACAAAACAAAACCAACGCAAAACAAGCCATGGCACATGCGGCATGCAAATTCCAAACATCTAAGCCTCATCTACCAAACCATTGCGTCCTCTGGAAAGCAAACAAAAACACTTCATGTCACAAAGAAAAAAAAAACGCCACAACTCGCATGCCTTCAACAAAGGCGTGGAATGCATCAAGTTCACACTGCGGACGACAGTTTTTGAGCAATAACTGTTAACCCTCGAGCATGGTTATTGATCGGTGGCTAACACATGGGGCCATTTTCTCGAACGTAGAAAGGCTCAGCTATTCTTCAACGTAATCTGTCTCCGTCTTGGAAAATTACTGAGGTGCCCTGCAAAAATTGTTCGCGTCAGCATTCATGACAACGAAGAACAGGGTGCGAACGAGACACCACCTCCCGTAAGCTGAGGTGCTCCCTGAGCCTAATATTGAAGTGGCGACCCGTATGACCAATGTACATGCGCTCACTGAGATAGCAGTTGTGTACACAGCGGCGCAATTACAAAAAAAGGTAATGTTGCGCCTGCTGCTATATTTCACCTATTTTGGCATCTCCTTCGAGCTCAGGCAATTGTGCAGAGCTGGCCAAGCGGCGCTTAGCCTATTCCTAGCAGAAAATACTACCGATAGGTATTGTAACGGGAGACTACTTTCTTCAGCTGATGCGATATCCCATGAACGCGTAGTGTTATCGCGTAACGACTTTCTGTCCGCCACTTTCGACTTAGTGCACAATCTCCATCCCTTCCTAGAAGGTTTTAATGTACTGCGCGCTGGCTGCAGAGATCACGGCGTTGGAGAAACAGGCCTGGCGAAGTTTCTTAGCCCGAGTATACGTACGTTCTTTTGTTAGGTGCTGGCAGGGCTTAGGTTGCTTTGGATGGACGCAGAAAAAGGTGATGTCATTTTTCTGGAGTTTTGAATGAACGGAACTGAAGTTAAGAATGTCCACCACAGAGCGGAGCATGTTCTTTCAACAGTAGTGTGTGCCAGGCAGCTTGCAAGGGAGTAAACTTGATCATATAAACATTTAGCTTCCCAAACAAGACGTTCATTGTTCTCTAAAGATCTTGAGAACATCAGGTACTTGCGGTTGAACTTTAGCACTATATTAAATATTGGGTAATTGTGCACATGCCTCACAACTATATGTGCCAGGCCACATTAGCTCGCTTGTGGAAGTCCCGCAAATTCTCATGATTGAACTGTTGAACATTTTCATTATTCCACATTCAACGTGCCGCCGCAAGATGCAAAATCATTTCAGTTGAAAAGGTGACGTAGGGCACCGCTTCGTATTCTTAGGTATGGATGATGCATGCATGCAGCGCCTTCGTGAACATTCAAATGTTCCGTAAGACTGCTGTGTAAAAGTAAACTTGGCACTTGTGTCTAAGCAAACTTTAAAATTCCTGAAAGCATTACTGCTCAAACATTCTGGTAGCGAAACTGATTCCCGAAGAAGAACTGCTACAGCTCACAAGTGATATCGCAGAAATTGCAGAGGTTGTGCGATAGCCAGTAAGACCATAGACAGTCCTTAACATCACTGTCTTCTATGCCTAAGACCACTGGATCTATCTGGTAAGGCACCCCGGAACGGATTATGGGTGGAGGGGGCGTGCACGGTTTGGGCGTGGTAGCCTATTTACGCATACCGTGCCGTAGCGTACGCGTGCGCAGATTCAAGGTGGAAGCTTCGCAGTTGAACTAAGAATCTCGGCCATTGAAAATGAGGTTTATTGTCTGGAAGAGGAAGCTAGAGCGGTTGCGTCGGGCCGTGCAATCCGCACCCGGTGTCGAAGTTCTCTTCCTACCTGGTTCTTCGACGGATCCTTGTCGTGCGACTCTGCGAACCATTTCTCTGGAGAGCCCCTTCCCGGTGTCTCAGTGAGCCCTTTCGGGAAGCGGCTGAATATCGGGAGGTGACTGACTTAGCCAAACCAGACTGATGTCTGCTTCTTCTCCCGGCCAGGCAAGCACTGCGTGGTCAGCTTCTCTTGCAGCTCATGGTTATACGATTGAACTTCTCTTGCACAGCGGACTGACCAACGTTCCTGTGGCCCTGGTACTCTCCGATGGTGATTTAATTCCAAAAAAAACCCCAAATTCATTCACGAAGAATTTCAGAAGGTGACAACCCACTACCAACTGATAACCGAAGTATGGCAGTTTGGTTGTGCTGGTATTCCCTGCTGTGCGCTAGACAAGGCCTGTATCCCTGACCTTCTCAGATACACAGTGTTGGCTTCCCATCTGGTGAGCTCCTTTATTCCTGCTCACTTAGCGTGTCTTAAAGGAATAGTTCGTGGGGTGGAGTGGAGCCTTTCCCCTTCAGAAATTTTAGACAAGTTTTCTGTCGCCGGAGTTAGGTGCGTATTTCGTTGCTCTCACTTATTTTAGAACAAGGTATCCACAGAATCAGTCATTGTTGCCTTCGCTGGAACAACTCGTATGATAAAGACCAAGGCGTGCCCACTCATTTATCTGGTTGAGTCGCTATCTCTTCGCCCCCTTCATTGTACTAGGAGTGGACGCTACGGGCATAGCACTAAGGGATGTCGATCAGTTCCTCGGTGTCGCAAATGTGGAGCAAATCACGAAATAAAGATTGCCCATCACTGCAAGAACGGTGTTGTCTCTGCAGTCTTTCTCACTTAGCTGACTCTACTAACTGCTCTACGAGAGCACAGGAATTACAAATTTTAGAAATATTTGAACAAAAGAGATGTTCAAGACTGGAAGACCGTTCTATCATTGCGAAGCGATATCTCGGATATGCCGGTGCAGCAAATCGACTATCTCCTGCAATTTACTCGTCGCTTCCCCATGTCGTGGCTTTCGCAGTAGAGATGGCAACACAGAAGGCAATATAAAATCAATCTGTGAGCCTATCGACGTCATTAGCACAAATTTATTTCACCCAAATGGCTCATGTCCTTCAGGTGGTTGCTCGCCCAACCATGGCCTCTAAACTTTCAGTACCTTCATATGCGAATGTTGCAGAAACAACCAACCCAGGCCCCTCTAAACTTCGACCTAACGAGACCTCTCCTGTGTATCATGCAGAACAGGAATCAGATTGGAGCTCAGACTGTGGCTCGCAAGAAACGCACGTGGAGATTGGCTCCCATGCTCTTAAACACCGCGCATCTTCTGTCGCGCAAGGATCTACAATTACACATAACATGGAGACTAAAAAGTTCCAGAAATAGGATTCTTCTAAAACAGAATTTTTGAAGGAGAGAATCCCCGACAAGGCAGTTTCTGCTGCCGGTCTTAGGAAAACATAGGTAAGCTGAATTATTACAGTTGAATTGCCGTTCCATTTATTCCACTGCAATTGACTTATCTTGCCTCTGTAGCCAACACTCACCTGATATTATTGCTTAGCAGGATGCGTTGTTGGGCAAGTTGGTTCATTGTATTTGGAAAGATTGGATGCGCTTTGTAGACGATCACAAGAAAGAAGACGGGACAGGCGCAAACTAACAACTTAGGTTTATTCGAGGGAAACACTTAAATATCAGTTCATGCCAGCGCAGGCACATCAGGAAATCAGCAGCAGATAAGAGGACAAAAAACACAAAATGAGAAAAAACCCAACGCCGTGGCTCAGCTAATTATATTTTCTAGGAAACGTGCCTCCTTATTGTAAAGTATGATCGATGTGTCACTGATGCATGCTTGTCCCTTCTTCTTTATATATGCCTTATTATTATTATTATTATTATTATTATTATTATTATTATTATTTTATTATAATATGCTTTCTTATTATTATGTTAAGATCCTGCGCAAGTGCAGTAACGAAAAAGCACGGGAACTTCTGGAGGCATATTATATAACAAAGAAGAAACAAGCATGCATCAATGACACATCGATCATAATTTACGATAGGGACGCGCGTTTCCTAGAAAGTATGATTAGCTGAGCCACGCCATTGGGTTTTTTTCTGATTTTGTCCTTTTTCTCCTCTTGTCTCCTGCTGAATCCCTGACGTGCCTGCGCTGTCATGAACTGATATTTAAGTGTTTCCCTCGAATAAACCTAAGTTGTTAGTTTGCGCCTATCCCGTCTTCTTTCTTGTGATCGTCTAAAAAGCGCATCCAATCTTTCCAAATAAAATGATATTATTGCATTGCAATTAACGTGGTTATGAGCAGAAAAAGCATTTAATCTAAAAACTTAACAGTACACTTCCCATATACCGTTCCTGTCGTGGTGGCGGCGTAGCTATCTTTATCTTTTCAAAACTTACGGACCGGGCATTTTAGCCCGATCCGTAAGTTTTGTCATAAGCTGGTAAATGACTCACCAGCTTATGACATTAGAAAGCCAAATTCTAGTTATAGACATTTTTATTCTAGGTCCCATCCCACTCACTTTAATTTATGTTGGTTTCCCCGGAGGTATTGTGAATATTAATGTCCTAGATACAGTAATTATTTCCTGCAAAAAAGAAATCATTTTTGCCGAAGTCTTTAACTCCCACCATACTTCGTGGGGGTACAAGACCGATTCGAGTGATAAACGTTTGTGGGATTGGGCTGCTAGGAATAATTTATCACGCATTGACGCACGAAAACCGACATTTATTAGTAGTAAGTTACTTTCCGCGATAGATCTCACTTTCGCTAGTACTAATTTTCGCTAGTAGTGACCACCTTCCTATTATTTTTGAGCTTGTATGCCCACTGATTGAAATTGCTACACGTTGTAATTATTTTGTTTATTTCATCGCATACAGCAAGGTCTTACACATGGCTTTATCGAATCAGCAGTTGGATAATGAGGAAAAAAAAAGCCATAAATTTATTGTCTGTTTTAACAGTTTCAGTAAAAAAATCGCAATTCACTGTGCACTCCAAAAAAACGCATCTTCTAACCCTTTATGGAACGCACAGTGCTCATGGCATTACAGCGTAAGAAAAGCAGCGTTGCAAAAACTACTTCATAACCAGTGTCCTAGCAATTGGAGAGAGTATAAGTTCGCGGCAGCAACATCTAAAAGAACAGTTGTAAATGCCAAAGACAACTTTGATTGTGAGCACTTCGAATTTATTTCAGAGGCCACCAACCAAAAGCACTTATTCGATTTCTCAGGAATAAAAAGGTCCTTCCGGCACAAATAAACGTCGACTCTGTGGTCCCCAACATCCTGCGAATCGGCCAAATTATTGGAAGGTACTGCTAAATGGCTAGAATGTCGCTTTAAGTCGATTTTGCCCAATCACGCTACGTTGCCTACTCATGGTGAAGACTTCGAAGAAGTTACGATTTCAGAGTTGGAAAATGTACTAAACCAGCTGCCTAACTCAGCGCCAGGCCTCGATGAGATTACCACGGCAATAATACGAACTTTAATTAAGCCATCATCACACCCATTACTTATCGTGGTAAACAATTCTATTAAAAATTTATAGATTTTTCCGGAATGGTGACTTGGAAAAATTATCCCATTATTAAAAAAGCAAGGTGCCGGTTACGATATAGATAACATTAGCCCAATATTTCTTACATATAATGTAGTAAAACTAGTCGAAAGAATCCTACACGACCGCATTGATAATTGGCTGATAGAGAACATGATTTTGAGCCCGTGCCAATTTGGCTTCAGACGTGGGTGCTCGATTTGGTGTCCCAATATCGACCTAGAAAGTCGTATTCAACTAGCTCGATGTCAGAAAAAAATATTCAGTATTAGTCCCTTTGGATACCAATAAGGCGTATGACAGCGTTGAACATGTAAGCCTAATAAGGGCGCTTCAGCATGCTGGTCTGCCAAAATATTTTGTCGCGTGGGTTTATGAATGTTTAAAAGCCAGGGAATTTTACTGCCCTCAACGCGGATTGTCTTCATCTGTTTATCAGCAGTCAAGAGGTCTACGACAGGGATCAGTCCTATCTCAATTTCTGTTTAATATTTTACTGAGTACTATACCTTTGCAACAGGATGTGCATCTGTACTTAGACGCCGACGATATTGCATTTTTTGTTTGCTGAATGGGTAGACTTACATGCCTTGTATCAAACTCTACAGCCCTATATGAACTGCCCAGAAATGTGGCTTGATGGTTTTAACCTCTCTCTTAATATCAGAAAAAGCGTGGTCCTAGTATTATCTCAAAGCGTTCCGGTGTAAATTTCGGTTCCTTATTGACAACGCAGCATTCCACAGGTGAAGTAACTTAAATATTTGGGTGTAATGTACACCGAAAAGCTTAATTGGAGTCCGCATATAGAGCATATTACCTCAAAGGGGGCAGCAAAGTAGGAATGCTGCGTAGAATAAGCAGCAATCGACCAAGGTTGCCTCGGCATGTTCTCATTATGATTTATTGCGTGTATGTTCACCCGATAATGGAGTTTGGCTGCGTTTTGTTTTCTGGTGGGCCTGCGTATGAAATGCGGCCACTGATTATATCAGAACAAGAGGCGTTACGTTTACGTCTTTGGCTTCCTAAATTTGTCGCTAACAATATCTTACATCAAGAAGCCCGCCTGCCTTCTCTTCTCGTACGATTTAATACCCTAACAGTACAAACTTTTCTAAAGATATATGCATCACCACAGAGGAGATCAGCAAATGTTTTGGTATCAGCAACTGCCAGTGGTATCGTTCCCGTTGCCATCAAGTTGTTTTCGCTCGAAAACTACCCAATAAATTAAAACGACCGATTAAACGTTCACCTGTGCGGAGTGGTCTTACTAAAATCCTTTGTTCCAGATGCTAAAATTGAAATTGATAATTTTTTTTTCCAAATAATTCTAAACAACTTCCCTAATAATATCTGAACAGTATACTGGAAGACTACCTTGCACACCTGGATACAAAGACCGTTATAGCATTTGGTGCTCCCGTCTGTGAAGAAAAGGCAAGTGTGCAGATTATATCACCACATCTAAAGTGGTCTTTTTCGGTTCGGCTACCTGACTTCACGCCTATCTTTCAGGTGGGATTATTGGCAATTAGCTTTACCGAAATTACTACCATCTCTGTCATCAGCCCTAATCTTAACTGATTGTCTTTCTGTCTGTTGGTCACTACCCACAGCCAAATTTCACTAATAAGTTCCTGTTCTCTTCTCCCAAAACATTTACGTCTCGTTCGTTTAGTGTAGGTGCCAGCTCACAAAGGTCTAGACCTAGGCGAATATGCAGATTCACTTGCAGTAGCATCCCAGGATGGTCCTATAATCCCACTTTACCTTCGTCAGCTTTCGTCCCTGCGGCGCGATTCAGAAAATATACTACTACAGATAATTTCGCACAATCATCATTGGCAAAATCTGATTTCCCGCATCTGAGTTTTTCATGGAACAACAAATAGTGCTCCTCTAGAAAACTTGAAGTAACGAACGGTGGAAGCGACAGCGGTTAAACCGGAAACTACGTCTACGAATCGAGAAAATAACAGACGAAGCCAGAAATTACGCGAACGAGCTGAGCATCAAAATTGGGTACAGTTTTGCACCTCGCTTAAGGGTACCCTGAGTACGGCGCAGACGTGGGCCATCCTACGTTGCTTGATGGAGCCTGACAAGGAGAAATCGACAACCAGTCGGACGCTTCTAGAAATCGCTCCCAAATTCCCCGGAAACGACCAGGATCTGATTGACATCCTAAAAACCAGATACCAGGGTAGCGACCCCACACAACACTGCCTCCTAAAATACGAAGGAGAACCAAGACCAGAACTGGACGCTCCGATCCCGGAGGTGTATGCCGCGGCACGAGGCTCACAGCGCAACACAGCTCCCGGAGTTGACAAAATTGCCAATGCCATGATTAGAAACTTGAGCCCGATGCACATCCAGGACTTCACCGAATACCCAAACGAGGAACTCCGGAGCAAGGGCCACGTACCGAACGAGTGGAAACACGCTGAAATCGTTACCATTCCCAAACCCGGCAAGAAGCCCGCGATCGACGCCCTGTGTCCCATCTCGCTGATTTCGTGCCTCGACAAGCTGTACTCGAGGGTCATCGAAACACGCCTCCAACATTATGTAGAGGACGGTGACCTCTTCCCGCACACAATGCTTGGCTTCAGGCCGGGATTTCCTGCGCAAGATGCGTTCCTTATCCTAACGGAAGAAGTTCTGAAAGGCATCCCGAAGGGAGGAGAACACTTCCTGCTCGCACTCGACCTGAAAGGGGCCTTCGATAACATCCCTCTCGAGGCCATTCTGAAGGGACTGAAGAAAATCAGCTGCGGGGAGTGCATCTTTAATTACGTTAAATCGTTCCTGACAGGCTGGACGGCAACCATCGGAATACGCCAGACTCGATCGGATACGGTCGACGTGCCGAACAAAGGAACACCGCAAGGGCCGATAGTCTTCCCCATTCTCTTCAACGTCGCGATGTTAGCGCTGACGAAAGAACTGCGGCAGATCCCGGACTTTGAATACGCCCTGTACGCAGATGACATCATGCTCTGAGCCACTAAGGACTAAGCCACTAAGAGCCACTAAGAGGCGACCCTTTAGGAGGCCACGACGGCCATGGAGATATTTGCGGCAGCGAGCAGGATGCGTTGCGCGCCCGAGAAGTCCGAGGTGATCCGGGTGCACGGAGGAGGAAGCTACAAGTCTCCCAGCCCCATCGACTTCTATCTTGAGGGCCAGAAGATCACGGAAAGCAATAAGATTAGGACTCTGGGTTTTTTGGATCCAGAGCAACCTGAAAGCCTCCCACACCATCCAAACCCTAAGGTCTGCCCCAAACCAGATCTCGCGGATTATCAAACAAATTACAAGAAACCGTAGGATTTATCATCCCCCTCACAGAAAGTTCAGCACCGAAGAGGCTCTCAGGCTTATTCAGACCAACACATTTCCAAACCTACACAGATACAGTAAAATTTTCCCACATACATATCGCCACATCTGCTCCTGGTGCGGCGAAACACGGCGTACACTCTTTCACATATCGTGGGGGTGCTGGGGCAAACCTCAACACTTAAAGACGCCCAGCACGTCATTTGAGCGATGGGAAGTACAGCTGACCGGCGATACCCTGGAGGGACAAGAAGCTCTCGTCCAGCAAGTACGTCGAGCAGCCATGGCCAACGGAGTCCTGAAATGAGGACACCACCCACTCGACCTCAAGAGCAACCACCTCAATGGTCCGAATAAATGTTCTCTCTCTCTCTCTCTCTGAAGTAACGATTACAAGACTGCAGTGCCGAGTACCCCCACTGAACATTTGCCTCCACAGGTATCGCCAGGCTATATTGCCCTTGTGCCCTTTATGCAATGTGAGTGAATAACTGAAACACTTCTTTTTGACATGCCGCCGTTTCATTATTCAACGGAAATGATTTTTAGAATAATTCTTCGAAATGGTTAGCTTCAATTTGACTCTTCCTATAACTCTTTCCTTTTGTGCTACCGTGCTGGGTTAAAGCCACAGGATCGTTTGTGAAGCCCTCTGCATCTGCGTGAGACAAAACGAACTGGAAGTTAAAATTCTTCGTTTCTTAAATAGTTCACAAAATTCACAAATATATCTAGATAACTAATTATTCGTGCCTATAACAGCCGACACTTTAAATCCAAATTGCAGGATACTTATTGAATTTCAACCGAATTTATAAAAAAAATTATAACAGCTCCTTCGCCGCCCAATTCATTGCCGATTCCCCAGAGTGGGTTGCGCAATTTCACTAGGGAAGAAGAACAAAAACAAGAACTTCAGCGTCGTCTGGCGTGAAGCGATCACGATGCTGCTGCTGTTGGCCGTGTCCATTATCTTCAATTCGGGGTGTTCGTCTTGTTCATCACAATTATTATTAACAGCGGAGCTGTTTAAGCTTCAGTTCCGCGGTGTAGCGTTACCAGAAAACTCATCCCAGCTATGCGTCGCCTCACGTTGCCTACCAACCACTTGCGCGAGCACCGAGCCACTTAACTTCCTCGCACCCCACGCGCGTAGGGTGGAGCCGGGACGTCACAGGCGAGTAAAAGCTCGGAACAGCCGGCGCTGCGACACACCTCTCACCTCCTATACTCCGTGCGTACGTGCTGCTGCTGGAAAGACCGAAGAAAGTGCTGACACCCGAAGAAGCGGCTTACCAGGAAGAGTGGCATACTGCCAAGCGAGTAGGGATGCGTCGCCGCCGAGCTGATACGGAACACCATGCCTAAGCTGCGGCTGAGAAGAGGCAAGGCCGAGTCGAGGATCCCTAGTTTTAATCCAGGGAATGCGAGAGTAGGCGCCTGAACGCTCGACGTCGCCGAGAAAGCGATCCCGGCCTGCGACTGCTTGAAAACTTCCAGCGTCAAGCCCGCCGAGACAACTTAGCAAAACCTAGGATAACCTCACCAAACCTAGAAACAACTTATCCAAGCCTACCTTAATTTCGCAAAACCTTGAAACGACTTAGCCAAACCTACCAGCAATTTAGCAAATGCTAGCATAAGCTCGAAAAACCTACAAACAACTGAGGCAAGCCACGTAAAAGCTAGGTGATCACAAACTTCGCTGTCGACGTCGGCCTTGCACAATTTTTGCAAGCTGTGCACGTTTTTATTATTATTATTCCCCTGAAGATATATAAAAATGAAACGGAGAGGAGAGGGACTGTGCAATACATTATAATCGTAGTTTATCAACCCGAGGAACCCCTAAGGTGCTTGCCACCATGAAATTTTGGGTACAGGGAGAGAGTGACTTTGTCATGGCCGCCTTCTGTGAATGGTGATTGCGAGAAACTCTACGGAAAAGTGCAGCGATGAACGTATTAAACAAATCACCGCTTCGGGATGTGCAACGTATTGAAGGTATCATGCACGAAGTGGTGATTAACAGATGACAATTTGCATAAATTTGAGTGTGTGGATAGAAAAAAAAGGAGGCACAAAAACGCGACACCAAATTTGAAAATGTAATGAAGAAGAGTACAAGAACAAGGCCAGCCAAATTGTCTGTTCCATGCCTGCAGTGCAACCAGTGGGCCAGCCGGATCGCCAGTGCTTAGCACGAATGTGAGCCGTTCGGGAAATCAGCTGTTCCTGCTCCACGTCACCTGCCTTCTCGGTTACGAACAGACGCTACCATCTGAACTGCTCAGTACACCCGATTACAATTGGTGGAAGGTGCGGGGTACTCAAGAACATATACACCCTGGAACTCCGGTCTCGGACTCTGCCTCCCGTCACGCCTGACTCTCCCCAGCCGACGTCGTGCTACCATCTGAACTGTTCAGTACGTCGTTAACAAAAATTATATTCCATTCCCTCTATCTGCATTCAGTCGAAGGCCAGCAAAAAATGTGCACTAATAGTATTCTTTGTCAATCAACATTGATTACCATTTTCCTCTCAGTAGCCACCGCGGTGGTTTAGCGGCTGTGGTGTTGCGCTGCTAAGCACGAGGTCGCGGGATCAAATCCCGGCCGTGGCGGCTCCACTTGTAAGGGGGCAAAATGCAAGCGCGCCCCTGTCCCGTGTATTTGGGGGCCCATTAAAGATCCCCTGGTGGTTTAGAACGACAGAAAGCTGAGCTAATTGGTAAGGATTCATTATGCAAAAAAGAAGTGCGGCGTGCAGACAGGACACAAGAGTAGAGAAGTGGACAACACGAACGCCGAGGTGGTCAAATTTAAGCCGGGTTCCAACCCTACGGCTTGCCTCGTATAGCCAACTTGTGGTTTGGCACGTAAAGCCCAAGCAATCATTCATTCTTCTCGGAGGGAGTGATAAACTATACAGCGGCATGTCGTCTTCGGTCACAATAAAAAAGCCGCAAATATTATGTCAATGACCATAATTACGATAAATATTGCAGATGCTTGGCGAGTAAGAGGACCGCACATCTTCAGGGGGCACGCGAGCAAATTTAGCTTAGCTGTAACAATATCATAGCCCTATCCACTCGAGTCAATTACCCACGCAAATAAAGTAAGAAACCTAAGTGGAGAGCCCTGATATACTCTTAGCTAAGGGCATCAGGCGCAGAGTGGCTTACGCGAGCTGCATTAAATGCAATCTTTCATTGTTAGACTCGTGCGTGTGTTCAGAGTGCAATTTTTCTGAGGACAATCAGCATGTTTATGTCACTGCAGTCGATATTCACCAAACAGACAATATCCGAAAGCGGCGTTACATTTGTACCATGACTCTAGACCGTAACACTGCGGCACATCCTTGGCCGTCGTAGAATGTTCTCGCAATGCGTTCTACGGCATCGCTTATATTGTTCTTGAGAACCACGGGTCTTTAGGAGGCTTTATGAACACGATGAATGTGCGTGCAACTCTATTGACGTCGCATCATCATCAGGCTGCTGCTGATGATGATGATGATGCTGATGATGAACACGATGAATATGCGTGCAACTCTATTGACATATCTCTCTCTCATGTGCATTTCTTACCGCTGTCTATACCACAACATTCGCCCAACACCGGGAGTTTCTTGCCGCACCATCTAGCAGGCAAATATGTATCGTACATCCAATAACGACCCCCTCGCTCTCTCTCTCTCTCTATCATAGATCAGAATATTGGCTTGTATTTTTCATCCCGGAATTTCAGCAGGTCTGTAAAACTGAAGTGGAATGCGATTTCGTCTGCATGCTCAAGAGCGCTTTCACTGACTCGTTACGCAATTTAGCGACAAAATGGCTAAAAGAATTCGTAGCAAAATCTCGGCACTGTCTTTCAGTGGATGAGGCCAAAGCTTATCTTGGTATTGTAGGATGTTTTGAACGTCACTACCACCAAGGCATACTGTACTTGCTAACTTAACATATGTCGCATTATTACGTAGCTGAAAAAGACGACGAAGTGTGTTCTTGACAGAACGCTTGTTTCTGTGCTCTCTGCATTTTTTTGAACTCTTTGCCTTTCGGGGTGCCTCACCTCCCCGTCTTGCGACCATGGACGCGGAGCATGCCACAGGCCCGCCTGGCCAGAAGTCATCACGGCTGTCAACTGCAAGGAAGCGAGTTGGCTCCCCCAGCGACACCGAGGACACCGAGCTGTACTCTATGTCGGAAGACGACTCATCCGACGACGGCTTCATACCCGTCCGGAGTAAGAGGGCGAAGAGAAAGATCGCCAACACAGCGCCGTCACCTCCTGCGAGCACTACGACTATGAAGTCAAGGCCTGCGCGCTGGCCACACGTCATCATCTTTATGCCGGAAGAACCGTCAAGCAACCTACGGTTGCTGAACAGGCAAGCCCTATCCATTTTTCTGGAACGTGCGGTGCCGGATCAAATTAAAGACATCAGAATAAACCCACGCAAGAATATACTCGCCATAGACGTGTACAACGCGAGTGCGCTTGGAACACTTCAAGAAATCACGGAACTTGGCGGAATCAAAATGCGCCCCTTCATCCCGATCGACGACACATCGATAGCCGGTGTAATTTACGACATTGACATTGGCATTCCCAATGAAGATTTACCTAGCCTCATCAAGCCGGCAAACCAGGGCACGATCATTACGCAAGTGCGCCGTCTTGCGAATACGCGCTGCGTAAAAGTAATCTTCAAGGGGGATTGCATACCCTCCCACGTTAAAGTCGGACATTTTCGACATCCAGTTCGACCATTCATCCAGAAGCCGCTTCAATGCCATCAGTGCTTCAGGCTAGGACACGTAAAGGGCGTGTGTCCCAACTCGCTTCTGTGTCCCCGTTGCGCTGAACCTCGTGCAGAAGTGACCTGCGGTGCCACAGTTCTGAAGTGCGCCAACTGTAGCGGCCCTCACGCAGCCTCGTCGAAAGACTGTCCCCGCATCAAGAGGGAGCGCGCGGTTCTGAAGCAAATGGCCAGAGACAATTCGGCCCACAGGGAGGCCGCCGAAGTAGTCCGGCGTCGGCGTCGACGTCGGCACCGTCGTACGTCTTCAAAGAAGGCGCATGAGCGAAGCGATAGTACCCGCTCCACTACGGTACCACCTAGTCGCGACGCGAAAGGGCCCACCACTTCCACGAGGGCATCAGATAAGACTCTTTCTTTAGAGGAATGGCCTACGCTACCGAGCCCCTCCCTTGCTAAGGAACCTCAGAAGGTCACGGCGCCACCGGAGCCTTCTCCAGCCATTGATGATTCACCTAAAACAGATCAAGTCATCTCGGTGCTACGTTCCCTCATGGAGGCCATCCGAACGATTTTAGTTGAGATGGGGACACCGTCTGCTCGAAGCGCACTTAAAGTGCTGGACGCCTTAAGCCCAGTGCTTGAATCCCTCAACTAGAAAGATGGCTACCCATACCCCATCCTTCCGAAAAGAAGTCAAGGCAGCGTCCGTCATGCAGTGGAACGCCAGAGGGCTAAAATCACGAATTTCAGATTTCCGTCAGTATGTGTACACCAATGTGTTTCCACTCATCGTCATTTGTGAGCCCAACTTGTCGAAACCAATCAGACTGTCAGGGTACGAATGTTTCATGTCATCAACAAATAGTGCATGCAGCAAAATCCTCATTCTTGTTCGTCGGGAACTCACCTATGTTTTGCAACCGATTGCGCCCCACGACGACAATCAGTATATATGCGTCACAGTTAAAAAGAACAAACTCTTGTTTACTCTCATAGGCTTGTATATATCGCCTTCCAACAATTTCGACACTAAAAGATTAGCGGATATCTTGAGTGTTTGCCCCGCCCCATGGGTCATCATAGGAGATTTCAATGCACACCATCCAGCATGGGGAAGTACAAAGACAAATGCAAGAGGACGAAGATTATCAAGCATCGCCTACAACTATGGCCTTACTCTCTTGAACGATGGTAGCCCCACCTTTCTTCGAGGCGTGACATACGGCAGCTGCCTCGACCTTGCTTTTGTCTCCAACTCTCTCGCCAGATATGTGAAGTGGTTTCCAGATATTGAGACCCATGGGAGTGATCACATTCCCACCTATCTGAACATCAAAGGCTTGTCGTCTAGATCTGGCCCACGGAATACCATTCGGACGATTCAATGGGCCAACTTCAAATCTGATATGGAAGATGCCTGCAGCGAGGGCCTACCCTCTGGGTTAGAACAAACAATTAAAAATACGATGGGGAACGCCACTCCCATACCGACGATCTCTCACACGCGAAACGACTTCGACATAGAATTAGAGCGACTTCGCGCACTTCGTCGCCGGGCGGAACGTCGATATCGGCGTACAAGATCAATCCATGACCTTAGGGCAGCCAGGAGGATACAAAAGAAGATTCAGCGTCGAATGGATAGATTAGCGTCGGAACGTTGGGCAACGTTTTGCCAAACACTCGACCCCCGCAAGCCGCTGTCTCACATTTGGAAAACGGTGCAAGGTCTGCGTTGCCTTCCGGAACAGCGTTTTCCATTCAAGGCACTCGCGCTTTTCCAAGGGCGGCAAGACATCGATGTCGCAGAAGACTTTTGTGCGCGAATGGCGGACCAAGCAACACGTCCAGATCCTCCAGCCCGAGATGATGTCCCCCATTCCCGAGATTGCCGCATGGACCTTCCTTTTACAATGGAGGAGCTCAAGGCGGCACTAGCTCTCTGCAGGCGCTCATCATCTCCGGGTCCAGATGGTATATCATACCGAGCCTTGTGCTATCTCGGAGAATCCGCACGGATAGCACTATTGAGTCTCTACAACACCTCATGGCAGGAGGGAAATGTTCCTGACGAATGGAAAGTGAGCCGCCTGGTGCCAATCTTGAAGCAGGGCAAATCCCCGCTAGAGCTCACCTCTTACCGCCCGATAGCGTTGGCCAGCTGTGTAAGAAAGATAATGGAACGGATGATCCTTGGCCGCCTGGAATGGTACCTTGAACACTACAAGATTTATCCGAGTTCCATGGCTGGTTTCCGACGTGATCGCTCTTCCATCGACAATGTAGTTGATCTCGTTTCATATGTCCAGCACGAAAGGTC
Organism: Dermacentor andersoni; assembly: GCF_023375885.2. NCBI lineage: Eukaryota > Metazoa > Arthropoda > Arachnida > Ixodida > Ixodidae > Dermacentor > Dermacentor andersoni. The sequence continues at coordinate 72,208,940 of NC_092819.1, forward strand.
CCGTAAACGTTTATCTGCAGCTTTATTCTTAGATGTGAAAGGGGCATACGATAACGTATTGCATGAGGCTATTCTAGACGCTCTTGTGACGGTTGGCCTAGGTGGCCGAGTATTTTTATGGATTGCAAGTTACCTATCTGCAAGATCATTCTGTGTATTAACTGACGATGGCCCAACTACGCGACGCTATACCAGCAAGGGCGTTCCTCAAGGCGGTGCTCTCAGCCCGACGCTATTCAACCTCGCTCTTGTTGGACTTGCTGAACACTTGCCAACTACCACCAAAATTTCAGTATACGCAGATGACATCTGTCTCTGGACTTCGGCAGTCACACCTCAGATACGTGCACGGCTTCAGAGAGCGGCTACTTTGACAGCGAGCTACTTGTGCGAACAAGGTCTCAGCATATCGCCAGAAATATGCGCCCTAGTGGCGTTTACTCGCAAACCAATGACGCCTTATGTCATCTCAATCAATGGGCGGACCATTTCCTATGTCAGAACCTACAGATTTCTTGGCGCAATTATCGACCAAGACCTCTGTTGGAGCCCGCACGTGGCTTACATCAAACGACGCCTAACAGCAACCTCCCAGTTGTTTAAATACCTGACAGGAAAGACGTGGGGGATGTCAGTAGACGCAATGCTGAGACTCTACAGAGCTCTTTCTCGGTTGTTTAAGATACAGTTTACCTGTACTGAACAACACCTGCAAGACAAATATTCGTGTTCTGCAAGCAGCGCAAGCTCAAGCACTCAGAGTTTGTCTTGGTTTGCCGAGATGCACGTCAACTGAGGCAACTATTGCGATTGCTCGGGACCATCCAATGCAGACTCACATCACGGTGGAAACCCTGAGAACGCATATCAGACATTTGGCACGGGCCCCCTATCACCACCTTGCAACACTACCTTCAGACAGGCACCAAGCATCATTCTCAAAAACTATTGTCAAGTACAACGACAAACTTCCCTCGGGCTTCACCGCTGCATCTAAACCATCGATGCCCCCTTGGTGCCTTGTCAGCCCCACAGTCCATCTCAACGTGCCAGGAATCGGGAAAAAGTCTGAGCTGTCGTCGCCTGTGCTAAAACAACTGTCTCTGCTTCTTCTGCACGAGAGGTACGCAGACAGTGCACATATTTATACTGACGGTTCCACAAACATCCAGTGTTCGTCCGGTGCTGTAGTCGTCCCAGAAAGAGGTATTACCATCAGCTTTAGGACTGACCACCCAACGACATCTACATCTGCGGAACTAGCTGCTCTTCGAGCTGCACTTTGTTTTGTCAATCGGGAACCACCTCGACAATGGTCAATTTTCAGCGACTCAAAGGCAGCCCTACAATCTGTACTATCAGCTCTGCGTCGCGGGCCATTCGAACAGCTCGTATTCGATATTAGATGCCTACTCCATACATCACATGAGAAAGGACATCACGTGACGTTTCAGTGGCTGCCAAGTCACTGCGGCGTCATCGGAAATGAAGACGCCGATAAAGCCGCTCGGACAGCTCTTGAAGACACACAGGAATAGGCCATACCACTTTCACGGTCCGACGCAGCCAGCAGACTACAAGTGCTTGCACGGGAGATCACGCTCTCTCTCTGGTGCAAACCAAGCAGCCAGACCAACCGCAGCAATCATCAACACTACCTGCCCTCCTTGATGCATCTCTGTATGCCAACCGGACTCCGCCGAAGTGAGGCCACCCTGCTTTATCGCTTATGGCTAGGGGTGGCCTTCACGAAATCTTACTCGTTTCGCATTGGAATGGCCGACAACGCTCTCTGCAATGCCTGTCTTTGCGAGGAGACGCTGGAACACATTCTGTGCGACTGTCCTGAATATAATGTTCAGCGACAGTCCCTGGCATCTGTTCTAGCGCACCTTGACAATAGACCACTGTCAGTTGCAACCATTTTCACATATCGCCGACTGAAGACATCGCAGCTGAAGGCGACGAAGGGACTACTTCGGTTTATGAAGAATACGGGCTTGGACAAGGGGCTGTGACAGTGATGTCACGTACCGCACAAGAGTGACAGACTAACCAATGATGTGTGTGCCCTGTTATGTGCCCTCTATCTCTTCTCCCCATCTTTCATCCCCCCCATCCCACTCCCATGTGTAGGGTAGCAAACCAGTTAGGCAAAACTGGTTAACCTCCCTGCCTTCCTTCTCCACTTTTTCCTTCCTTCCATTACGTAGCTGAAAATACTCCAGGAAGAAATTTGCAGCAATTCGGACATCGTACTCAACATTATGTCCGGGTAGATTGCCGCCTAATATTCACAAAACACGGACAGTACTTCTTGAGGTCCCATTATGTGGAACGAATTGTTTTCTGTTTTTCTTAAACATCAGTGACGCCCCCTGCTCACAAATGCTTTATAAGATTGACCAATGCTCAAAGGCAAGCATTGCTGAAAGATTTATGCACAGTCACGTCGAAAGGAAGCACTTCTGAATTAAAACTACAACACTTCATGAAGCCCTGAACCCTATTCTATGTGACACTTAAGAAGGCTACATAAGGCTCTGTGTATGACGAAAAATTCATGAGTATCGCATACACGTTTATTGATTTTATTTATGTTTTTATTCAAACTGAAGAAAAAGGGGAGCGCATGTGGCCGTATTGCGCTGAATCGCGTGCATTGGTGTTTATGGTTATTTCTTCTACTGTTTTTTTTATTCCATGCACTACGTTGGGCTAGTGTTGTAGCTTTGATCTTCGATAGCGAAACTGTGGCTTGCGTGAGATGAATTGCGAAGTAATCGCAAAAACCATCTATTAGGGGCTGTGTGCAATGCTACAGATTTATTATACTGGGAATTTTTTGTTGTTGTTGCACTTTGGAGCAAGGAAGTTGATGGCTCCTCCGCAAGCTGTCTCCTCCACGAGGGACCAACATCACCTTACACACATTTATTTATTAAAAAGAAGTTCATAGTCACTTTACCACACACTAAAGAGGATGAAGGCGAAATCCTGCGCGCCCATGAGACATTCAATAAATTATTTGACATTCTCATTAAAATGCGTTGTCACTTTCACTTACTTGTTTTTTTCCTACCAAAGGTCGTGGCTTCGAGTGCCTTAATTAACTCTGCCCTTATTAACATCAAAATTCTTGGATTGGACACCCGCCAACTGTCATGGTTTCGACCGTCAATGATGGATGAATGGATGAAAAACTTTATTAGGGTCCTTTAGGGTGCGCACTAGCGCGCAGCGGGCCGCTCCCACGTCGGGACAGAGAGGCCGAGCCTCTCCGCCGCGTCGCGGGCCCGTTGGACAGCCCATAACTGTTCTTCGAGGTTGGGGCTGTGTAGCAGCGCATCCCGGCGTGGAGACCCGACACTATTAATTTCGGCGCGGCCGACGGTCAATATTTGGATAACGCCGAACAACATGTTTCTTTTTATTTTTCGACCCTTGAGCCAGTTCAGGCTTTCGCCCTCAGATAAGTTTGCGATTCCACTTGTATTGCCAAACAAATGTGGACAAATTTCGCACAAGTAAAGAAAAAGCAGCAAGAAAAAATAGCGCCCGCCGGACGCCTTTCGTGATAGCCGTCTTTACTTGACCGTACAAAAAGCATAGCCTACGAGTACAATAAAAAGCCGCGATTTTTTTCACTAAGAATTGGAATACAACTACCGATATACTTGCTATAGCATGGTTTCTTGTTGGCGGAGTTACATCATGCGTTAAATAAACTTGAACAATAGGCATTGACATAAAGCCTCTAATACTTTTTTGATAGAGCGTGGAAAATTATATACGAAAATAGAAGATAGGGACTGGACAATTATCGAAGAAAAAAAAAACCCGATTCTGGAAAAGTGCCTGAAACTCCTGACGCTTGTCAACTGGTTCTTTCACTAGTCTGCATTTTGCTTTCTTTTTTCTTTTATTGCTTTGTTTTTATTGCTTCTAAACGTAGCATAGACACCCGGGCTCCCCGCAAAAGTTCCTACAGCAACGAAGCACTTCAGCGCGTTACGTTAGAGCTTAGACTCGCACGAATGCTCTAGTGCATCTTCGACATACCTATTGAACGCACCAATGTAAGCAATAGGCTAACAAATCCTACCGAAGCCCCTAACCCTGCCGCGTTTGGAAAACAAATCTGCGACGTTTATCCAGACTTCATTCCCTAGCTATCAAACTCACTCACAGAACCCATTTTCCGCTTCTTTGAAGACGACACGCAGATTACGTCTCCACATCGGCTGGTATACCGTAGTCGTTTATCTAGTAGCTGAAAGCCGAAAATTTCCCCGACAGATTGTTTACGTAATTAATAAAGAAAGATGGGGCGCTGTCCAAAAAAAGAAAAGAACATCCGATAAGAGGAATAGTAAAGTGAAAGCAAATTTCTTGGAAGAAATCGTCCCATAGCGCAAGGAGGCCGTCTGAGCAACGCCTCATTGACTAAAAGCGCTACAGCAGCATCCCTTCCGGTCAGACCACAACGTTCTATTGCCTACAAAGAATCAAAACCCTACAAGTGTAGCGTACGGTCGACGATCACTTAGAATGACAGGCAGCGCTCGATCGTTTGCCAGCTGAACCAGCCCTCCCTGTGGGCAGCTTCGTGCGGCTAGTATCCGGAGTCTCCACTGATATTTCCCGTAATAGCTCAAGCGAATAGACTTCTCTGGTTCTTTTGGCGACTTTTGTTGCCCATGTTTTGTGTTCGGTGGCGGAACTTCCACAGCTGACTAGTAGATGACATTGCAAAGGGAAAGTGCTCTCGTGCAAGCGTGCTGAGCGGCGCCTTCGTGGCCCACTACAAGATCTATTTGACACACGAGTGCTGCCCCTTGCGAGTGCTTCACTGCGTTTGAATCTTTCTTACGCGTCGCCGTCAGCACCGGAGGTCGCGCTGCAGCAAACAGCTCGCCTATAACGAATGAGCTTTTATGTATAGCCAGTAACACTGTCGCGACGTATGTGCTGGATGAGGGCTCCGTTCTCTACGAAACTACGCAGTGAGATAGCAAATGTTGCCTCTATGTGCTTACTCCAATCAATATGCGCTTTCCGGGGCACCCATCCTTTTAATAGAAGCGAGTATCTTTCAAAAAGAGTGTCGCTGTTCACTGACAACCGTCGTCGATGGCTTCTGCAGAACTTGTATGCTTTCGTCTAGTGTGTGTAATGAACAAAAAAGGTTGGCTGACAAAGCACAAAAGACAACATAGCTCACCAAGTATATTAAAAAGAAGTTCAGCTTGGAGTCTCCTATGTATATACTGGGAGGCGCTGAAATTGCGTTTCTCGGCTGCCATTAGAGCGATTTTGATCAGATGTGATGCATTCAGAAGAAACACTTAATATCTAGCGACTACAAAAAGGCGATTTATTTTTATTTAGGCTGTAAATCTTCATGTCAATGTAATATGTTTCTACAGAAATTGTATAAAGAAGATTGAAAAAGCTCACGAGCCCAGTTTTAAATTAACAAACTCTGCAATAAATTATAATATGCCCATCTATAAACTTCGCTTACTAGGAGATTTAAAGGCGGCCAAATTTATCTAATAAATACGACTCTGAACTTCCGCACTAACTTGTTAGTTTTACATTAGTACAGCCTTACTAAACATTGTGACACATTTATCTAAACTGTTAATTCATGTAACAGTCGTCTTGGTTTTATTTTCTACAACAGATACAGTTGACAAAATGGATATATATTTACTTGATTTGTAGTTATGCATTCTTAAGATTCGTGCTTGAATTTTATAAATAGCATTATTCGGAAAATATTACGAAATATTCACAAACCTAATTTATATTTCTTCCTGGAGTCAGTAGAATTAAACTTTCTCGCTAGTTAATTCGATTCACTCAATTCACTCTGTTCATTGAATTCATTCTCATTCAACTTTGCCCAGCGGTTCTCTCATGAAAGCATTTTTGCGTTTTCCACCATATTGGAATACTCCTTGATAAAAAAAAAACGCGAAGAATGGAAAAACGAAAAAATACAACACAGCAAGAGTTCTTCCGTTGACCCGTGCTACCGCATTATTTTCAGGATCTGTTGCTAAAACACTCTTGCTGCCTTTTCCACTACCCTAACAACCTTCGGACTTTTCATTGGCTCCTTCTGAATTATTGGTTGAGTGTCATGCAAAGCGATGGGCTTTAAGACAATAAGTAAACGTTTCTTGACTGGACATGCTCGACTTCCGTACTTTACTGTCATCATAGAAAAATGCCAAACAAAATGAATTACAGCATGCCCCGTATATCAGTGTCCATTAAACAGAGCACAAATAAATGCAAAGTCCGACAACCGTTGTGTTACAACTATATTGGGGCCCTATAACGTAAAACTATTCCAATATTCTTCTATTCCAATCTCCTGACGTCAAATTTGCGTAACCATCGACGCAAGCACTGGGCGGTCACCCGCAGGGTTGTCTGAACAGACCAATCAAACGCTCTCCTCGTTCGTAGGAGGTCACTTTTGTTTGCTTGAAAAACGAATAACATTGCCTACACTGAGCGGCTTGTCGTATCTAATTGGCTGACAAGAGGCGAGGAGAACGCTCAAGTGGAGAGGGATTCACTGGGGCAGAGCCAGTGCACTGAAAATCTATAACTGGATGAAGAGGGCGGTGCCGGCGTCTGCGATTGGTCGGCTTTCCCTTACTTAGCTTGTGGTGGCTGGTCGAAAATCAGGGTGGCATGTAACGGAATCTTAAGAGGAAGCTTTAGCTCGAGTGCTCCTATCTAAATACATGTAAAATAAGAATTCGTTTTTCTGGGCAACCACTGCACCAAATTTGACGATGTCTGTTGCATTCAAAAGAAAAACTTAAAAACTAGTGACTGTTCGTTTCGGATTTTTGATTTAGGTTGTCAATTCTTTAGCAAAAGTTGGCAAAAATTTAAAATTTTCAAAAAACGAAACTATCTTATTTACAACTCTGTAACTCCATAAGCGAAAATGACAATACGATTCTGTGAATTGCACAGTACATCTAAAGCGGACAAAATTGACATATTACATATGAAAAAAAAAATAGTAATATGGAAATACAGCTTTAGCAGAACCCTTGTAACCAACGTAACAAATTTACGTAAGATGCAAAATAACATAACAAATTTGCCCGCTTTGAATGATCTAATGGATGCCGTTTACAGAACAGCGATATCTGTTCGTGATGCAGAGCTATGAATTTGTAAACTTCGTGCTTCTATTTTTTTCGCACGGTCCAATATTTGAAAATTTTTAAAGAAGAATAAGGACATAAATCGAAATTCGGCTTCCAACAGTCACTAGAACTTAACTTTCTCTCTGAAATGCAACAAGTTTCATTAAAATCGGCCTAAGGGTTATCTCAGAAAAACGTTTTTGAGTTTTACATGTATTTGAATGGGCCGCGTCGCAGTTCGGCCCGAGCTAAAGCTTCCTCTTAAGAATGACGCTAAAACTGACCCTCAGCAAAGAAGAGTTGGCAGAATGAGGGGGTAAACGTGCCGAAAGGGCTCGAAAATGTTACACGGCCACGCAAGAAGTTTTATTATACGCAAATGCACCCATGCTCTCCGGCAGGTGCGAGTAGCCAGCGTCTCAGCAATCGGCGGCTGCCATCTTTTAGTCCTTTCAGAACGGGGCAGCCTGCGGCTATTCCGAAGAAAATTCAGTTTTGTTCGGCATACTAATGCATCTTTATCGCGTGCAAGTCACTTTGACGCGGTGAGTTTGTGTGGTTTTGTGACGTCGCGTGACAGGTAGGTGAAGTGGGTGCAGCCCGAAAACTTTTTACCAATAGCCGAGGGCTAATGGCGAAAAGGGGTCGAATCAGAAATAACTGTTTTTCTTTTTTCTGTCGAATCATGCATAATCAGTGCGTACACATTATATCAGATGGGGAGGTATCGTGGTTTTCGTGACGTCGCGTGACAGACAGGTGAAGTGGGCGTGGTCGAAATAGTTTTTGACCAATCGTGGAGGGCTGATAGCAGAATTGGAATAGAAAACTTTGGAATAGTTTTACGTTATAGCGCCCTTGGAATGTAAGCTGAAACGCACACTATTCAACAGACGAACAAAAGTTACGAAGAATATGAAAACTGATGTGGTTATATCAGTTGGGGGACGTAAAAATCAGAAGAATTCAATGACATGTCATGAATTCTTCAACTAAGAAACTCCCCTTATCAGTGTCAATTAACCCTGACACACACACACGTATGTACGTGAATAAAAACCTAAAATGCATCTGCACTTTGACTCATGTGCTGGTCTGGGCGCGTTCCTAGTGCGGTGCTTTTTCGATTGAGTTGTTCCCTTCGCACTGCCACATTAGTCAATCATACCACTCTGAACAAGCGCGCATCCTAGTTTCCCTCAAAAATTATTCGTGCGCATCTATCGGCAGACCGTGAACAAACATCTGCTTTCCGCATCGCAATACATTTCGCGGTAGACTCGAGCATTCGCCAGCAAAGAAAAACTAAGCTGAAATACACGTAATGCCTTGCTCTTTCATATCAGAAATATCCAAACGATTGTTTTTAATTTGGTGACTGTGCAGATGTGCCTCTGACTGCGTGTAACTTTATAGAACTCCGCCTCTAGTCGTCTAGACAACTTGGTACAATAAGTTGTAGTTCATAAGGTACCAAATCATTGACCTTCTCGTGTACCTTCATCAATCTCCGGGCAGTTCTGAGAGCATACGCTCAAAAGCTAACGAAAGGATAGTCGCGCGCGTATCGATTCACGCCACCAGCCATTCCGAGCCCTTCGTCGTCGAGCGCAAACCACTAACACGTTCTTGCCTGCGATCGATTGCCTTTCATATTAGCACAAGTAACGCGGCGAGGCTCAACTGCAGTCCGTTAAGTGAGAATAAGCCTCGGGAGTTGCTGAAAGCCAGGCAGTTACAAACCCTGTCATCAGAGCTGCGTCTCTTCAGCCCCAATCCATTGAGCGCGCGTGGCCCCGACGTGCAGACTGCATTACTGGTTGCTTTAGTGAAACAGTTCGTACGAGTCGCCCTCCTCCCTCCCCCCCCCCCCCCCCCCCCCCCGCGGTCCGTCAGTGGTGGGTTCGTGCTTTGAAAGCGCTAACAGTCAGCTCACAACTGGAATGACATTTCACTCGTCATTGAAGTCCCGTACCGATCTTGTAGACCCCGACGCTTTGAACTATCTTTGATCAGAATTAGCCGGGTCGTTGAGTTACACTCATTAGCCAGAAGCAGACTATAGCTCGCGAGTTAACTTTCCAGTCATCACAGCTTTCAGATGTCCGGGATGGAAACAACAGCAAGAAAACAACGAAGACGCATTGAAATTAGAGCCAGTATGGAACTTCACCTAAAGGCTTTATTCGATGAAACTACAGCGTCCTGTCAACTAGCTTGCTGTCAAAGGGAGCCCGGTCATTCAAAACGTTATGCCGGCTCCGTCATTATGGTGAGATGGCTATGTTTTTCGTCGTACGCACTTTCATTACCCTGGCCGATGGTAATGAGCATCGTGGCGCGCATGAAAGTGGTATTGGGTAATGCTAAACGCAAACTAGGACGAGAGCAGTCGGAGGTGAATCGTCACGAGAGAGCAAGCGACGCTGCAGATTGGCGGGGGCTTTCAAAGGCTTTGCAAACAACCTGTTTGTACAATATCATCGTAGAATGCAAACAGACTGCGCAAGTCCCAGTGCTTTGAAGAAATGCCTGAACCGTAACCAGTACGCGTTTTTCTTTCTCTTTCTGTTCTCTTCTTTATTGCGGAGATTAGCTTGGCATAGTCGATTTATAGTTCCGTTAGGCCGATTACTCGAAGAAAATACTAATCTGTGATGTTCACGTAGCACTGGAAGGTTTTTAACGATACTATGTTTAATATTGCTAAGCAAGGTTTCTTCTAGTTAATACTGGAAGACACACCTATAACGCACTATTACAGTGAGGCTTAATACCTTTCGTGATCTGCATTCACTGAGAGCTAAAATAATCTTAGATAGCAATTGTGCGAGTTTATCATAGTTATTGTTTTCCATCTGTCATTACTGATGTTTCACCTTCTTTCTTTATTTAGGTTTTCTTGACTAAAATACTACCTGCTGCTGGTAGTTATTTCTTGTTATTTCTCGTTTCCTGTTCTATTAGTATGAGATAAATGCGTTGCACAGTAATGTGTGCTTTCAGTAAAATTTGTATGTTTCAATGTGTCTTCATTAAGATAAGATGGTAACACACCACTTTTGAGTTGTATATTTCTTCATAAAAATGAGGTTATATGCATCTGAAAAAGCGTAAAAAATGCTGGGTAGAAATAAATACAGGGTCCTCAGTATATTTATTATATTCGCTTTTTATGAGCCATCTTCTGGTTTTGTTTTGCAACAGTTTGCACGTGTCACGGCACCATTATGCTGAAAGCGACACGTGGGAATGGAACAACAGAGCGTTTCGGCACTCGCTTCAGCTAGCTACGCTGAACGAGCAATAATTTAACATCACTATCATCGCCATCTTCTTCATTATCATCCTCATCAACCTGTTTTGTGTCTACTGCAGGATGAAGGCATGTCCCTGCAATATCCAATTACCCCTGTCCTGCGCCAACCGATTCCAACTAGCGCCTGCGAATATTCTAAATTCATCCCGCCACCTAGTCTTATGTCGTCCTCGATTGCGTTTCGCTTCTCTTGGTACCCATTGTGTAACCCTAATTGTACAACGGTTATGTAATCGGCGAATTACATGACCTGCCAAGCTCCACGTTTTTCTTTTGATAACAATTAGAATATCGTAAGTGCCCTTTGCTCTCTGATCCAAATAGCTCTCTTTCTGTCTCTTAACGTTACGCTTAGCAATCTTCATTCCATCGCTCTTTACGCGGCCCTTAACTTCTTCTCCAGCTTCTTTGTCCGTCTGCAAGTCTCTGCCCCATATGTCAGCACTGGTAAAATGCACTGATTGTACACCTTCATCTTCAATGGTAATGGTAAGTTTCCAGTCAGGAGCTGGCAATGTCAGCCGTATGCGATCCAACCCATTTTTATCCTTCTGTGAATTTCTTTCTCATGATCAGGGTTCCCTGTGATTAATTGACCTAGGAAAACGTACTCCTCCACAGACTTCACAGACTTTATAGGCCAACTGGCGATCCTGAACTCGTATTTCTTTGCCTGGCTATTTATCATTATCTTTGTTTTCTGCATATTAATCTTCAATCCCACTCTTACGCTCTCTCTGTTAAGGTCCTCAATCAATTGTTGTGACTCATCTGCATTGTTGCTAAATAGAACAATGTCATTGACAAATGTAAGGTTGCTGAGATATTCGCTGTCGATCTTTACTCTTAAGCCTTTCCAGTTTAATAGCTCGAATACTTCCAAGTAAGTACGCAGTGAATAGCATGGGAGAAATTGTGTCTCCTTGTCTGACTCCTTTCTTTATAGGTATCTGCCTGCTTTTCGTGTGTAGAATTAAAGTAGCTGTAGAACCTCTGTAGATATTTCCCAAAGTATTTATGTAAGCGTTCTGTACTCCTTGATTACGTAATGCCTCTATGACTGCTGGTATCTCTACTGAATCAAATACCTTTTCGTAATATATGAAAGCCGTATAGAGAGGCTTACTTTAATCTGCGGTTTTCTCCATAACCTGATTAATGACATGGATCTGATTCATTGTCGAGTATCCCTTCTTGAAGCCCGCCTATTCCCTTGGTTGACGAAAGTGGAGTGTTGTCCTTATTCTGTTGGAGATTATTTTGGCAAATATTTTATATAATACTGGAAGTAAGCTAATGGGCCTATAATTTTTCACTTCTTTAACATCTCGCTTTTTGTGGATTAGTGTAATGTTTGCATTCTTCCAATTTTCTGGGACCCTTGCAGTCGATAGAAACTTCATATAAAGAGCGCCCAGTTTTTCAAGCATTATATCGCCTCCATCTCTGATTACATCTACTGTTATTCCTTCTCCTGCCGCTCTTCCTCGTTTCATGTCTTGCAAGGCCCTTCTGATCTCATCGCCAGTTATAGGAAGAGGTCCTGTAACCTGTTCATTGCTGTTTATAATGGAGGTATCCTGGCTCCTCTGGTACTGTACAGGTCAGTATAGAATTCTTCCGCTGCTTTTACTATATATTTGAGATTGCTAATGATATCACCCTGCTTATCTTTCAGTGTATACATCTTGGTTTGTCCTATGCCAAGTTTCTTTCTCGCTGATTTCAGGCTGCGTCCATTTTTTACGGCTCCGTCAGTCTTTCTAACTTTATAGTTTCGAATATCCCTTATTTTCGCCTTGATTATCAGTTTGGCAGTTCCGCAAGTTCTATCGTATCTCTTGAGTTGGACACTTTAATTTTTTGTCGTTTCTTTATAGGGCCTTTGTTAGTTGGTAGAGCTTGTCTACTGGTTGCCTTGGTGCCTTGCCTCCTACTTCAATTGCTGCCGCTGAAGCCAACATAGTTGCGGTTTCATTCATTAACCATATGTCATCATCGTCTATCTGTTCTAAGGCTGCATATGTGTTTGGAAGTACAAGCCTGAGTTTGTGTGCTTTTACCCTTATTGCCTCTAGGCTGACCTGTTTCTTATTGACCAATTTTGCTCTTTCTCTTTTCAAATTGAGGTGAATCCTAGCGCCCACTAACCTATGATCACTGCACTTCCTACCTATCACTTCTATATCCTGCACTATGCTAGGATCAGCAGAAAGTATCAAGTCAATTTCATTTCTTGTTTCGCCATTAGGGCTTTTCCAGGTCCACTTTCTGTTGCTACGCTTCCGGAAAAGGTGTTCATTATTCGAAGCTTATTCCTTTCTGCGAATTCTACAAGCATCTCTCATCTAGCGTTCCTAGAATCGACGCCGTAGTTGTCAATTGCTTGTTCACCAGCCTGCTTTTTCGCCACTTTTGCATTGAAGTTGCCCAATTCAACACCTTCATACAACTGATCTGCTGCCTCATCATCGTGACTGGATGTTGGAGAATAGGCTTGAACTACCTTTAATCTATACCTCTTATTAAGGTTGACTACGACTACAGATATCATCTCATTAATGCTGTAGAATTCGTCAGTGTTGTCCGCTATGTCATTATGCATTAGGAATCCTACCCCGTCTTGCTTATTATCTAGGAGACCTCTATAGTAGTGGACATGTCTGTTATTCAGCAATATATAAGCCTCACCAGTTATTCTAGTCTCACTGAGGCGGATGATATCCCAAACAATGTCTGATAGTTCCTCAAAGAGTCCTGCTAAGCTAGCCTCACTCGGGAGGGTTCGGGTACTAAACGTTGCAAGGGTCAGTTTCTATTGGCGGCCTCTCTGGGCCCAGAGATTGTTAGCCCCCCCTCCTGCGTTATAGGTCTGACCGCCGCCTTGGTCAGGTGATCCGCAGCTGCTGGGAACTGAGGGCCATTGGGCAATTGAGTGAGCCATGTGGGAGGGGGTGGCCGAATACTGCTCCAGGGAGGCCAATTCCTGTTCTCTTGAGGGAGTGTCTTGTTGAAGCTTACTGGGCCTTCCCAATTTGGTTATACCTGGATTAGTATAGCCCCACTCACTCTCGGCATATTTTGCCGGTGACAGGCGTCAATCCAAGCGCTCAGATGTGTACTGGAGGAGGTGAATTTCAAACTCACCATCGTAGAAAAAAAAAGAAAGAAACCTCTTATAACGGGATTCGAACATGCGACTATTGCAACCGAGCATTTAACATAGTTCAGTCAGGTAATCCTACAGGTGGCGAGGCTACCTTATCGCCGAAAAGTATCGCCCCGAGGGCCCTACATGCCTAAAAATTACCTGGATTTGTCGGCGATAGATGTCTTTTGCTGATCGCGATGACATAACCTAGAAAACCACAAATATTCATTGGACGTACCACTAAAGACCAAATATCCAAGATGCTTAATGACGTCTAGTTCACATGTATAATATTTTCCACTAGCCAATCAAGAGTCATTCAAAGGACGTGGAATGTCTTTGTGATTTGGACATCCAAAGCTTCCGCATATTATCGTACGTTGCGCGTTATGACTAGATTAACGCACCTTGCCGCGGAAATACAAGCTAATTGGCTCTAATGCCTAACACTGAGATCCTGCCAGCGGAATAATCGCACTGTTGTCTGTTCCAGCATTGTGGCTGGGCATTTACTTTCTTTTCCCCATCATGTGCATGTTCGAGATACTACGAGCGAGAGAATTTGTTCCTGCATTGTGAAATATCCATATTTTTATTTTGAAACGATCGAAGTTGTAGTAATAAAGGCCAGAATTTCAGTTGTGACCCCATTCATTTTTGTAACGTGTTTCAGTAGCAATTTTGCACGATCTCTGTACGCACTGCTGGACACCGCGCGTGAAAAGCCAAAACTTTCGGTTTCAGTTGCGTCATTTTTTTCCTCATACATAAATGCTTGCCTTTTCAGGTATATCTATTAGTAAAATTTTAAAAATATGTAGTCTTTAACTAGCTGATACATTTGGACAGACTATAAAGAAAAATAGAAGCTGGCACTCGCAGTATCTTTGACGTCACATTGCCATGGATAGCAAATCAGCCCGCACTTCGCCGCAAGTGCAGGGACATTTACCTCGCGCTAGCAGCATGAAGTGTGCTTCATTGGTGTGCCCTTGACTTTTGTCCGGTTGACCATGGTCCAAGTACGTATATACTAGGCAGAGCTGTACAGTTGCGCAGTAAATTTTAGAACTCTTCTTCCGACTGCTATTAGTGGTACTTCTGTAGACATGTCCTGAGGGCAACATTTTGGTAGATAATTATTATACATATTTGTATCGATTGGTTAATAGCGTACATTTTCAAGTGTCAGATATATGTCTCATTTTCAATGCGCAACTCAGTCTCCAGCAGCATTGTGTTTTTGGCACTTTCGTGGTGTGAGAAACTGTCTGAGCATTTGCTTCTCAAGATCAACATTCCATCTCGGGACTCTGCTTCTGGGTATTTTCCTTTAGCCTATAGTTTTAAAGATAGCTAGAAAGTACTGGCGTTCTATCTTAAATTTCGTGACCCCCGTTGGAGGTGCTGGCATGCAGGCCATACTCTTTAAATTATTATGATATTGTTACCTCCTACTAATCAGTTCTAATATTTTAAATATAGCTTTGACATTGTGGCTGCTAGTAATTTTCTGAGTGTTACCACTCTTTTCTTATTACTTTTGTTTTTGTCAAGTTGAATTTTGAATATTTTATTAAAGTTTGAAGATCCACGTTTAACCTGTTTGTATACAACTAGAACTTACAAGGAATATTTTCATACGTGTGCCTTGCTGGGTGCGAAGCATTTTTGTAATAAAGTTTTATCAATTGTCTCAATAAAAAGTTACGTTGATATGACAAAATTGTGTGTGCGAGTAATTTCTTCTGCTAGTAAAGACCACGTCATGAAATATTACAGGCAAAGGAGAAATATTATTCTGTCTACAACATGCAATCTTTAGAAATTCCGTAAATCGTAAAAATTGTCACCCCGTACGTATACTGCACTACTCGCCGCGAGATCAAGCGGCCGGAGTCACCTTCCTGCACGCTGTCGGAAGTATGAATCACTCGTCAAGTTCTGTGCTAGCCATCAGTGTGCATATTTGCGTGTACGCCTTGTTTATTTTTCAATGACTTTTTTTCCGTGATTGTGCGAGTGGCTCAATTAACTCGATCTTAATTAACGGTGTCTTAATTACCTTGCCTTAACGAACGCCAACGGTAGCGGGTATAACTTCCACCGAAGGTCGAGGATCGAGTGCCGTAATTCACTATATCTTAATTAGCAGTGTCTTAGTTAACTTCACCCTATTTAACACAAATATTGTGAGTACGACTCCCACCAAAGGTCGAGGGTTCGAGTTACCTTCATTAACTGTGCCTTTACTTCGCCCTAGTCAACACCATATGTAGTGGGTTAGAATGACTGAATTAGCTCTACCTTCATTAACTTTGCCACAATTAACACTAACGGTCGTGGGTTTGACTTCCACCCAAGGTCAGGGGTTCATGTATCGTAATTAACTCTATTTTAATTAGCAGTGTTCTAACTTCGCCTTAATTAACATCAAATATTGTGAGTGCGACTCCCATTAAATTTTGAGTTTGAGGTTTCGAGTTACCTTAATTAAGCGTGCTTTAACTTCGCCCTTGTAAACACCAAACGACATGAGTTTGAATGACTGAATTATCTCTGTCTTAATTAACTTCGCCTTAATTAACACTAAAGGTAGTGGGTTCGACTCTCGACCGTCACAATGTCATTTGAAATTCAACTTGGGGATATGGCAGGTTCGCCCATATTTACATGTTGGGTCATGAGTTCCAGTGCCTTAACTTTGCCTTAATTAACACCAAAAGTCGTGTGTTCGATTCCCAACAAATGTCTAGGGTGCTACTACCACCAAAAGTTGTGGGTTCTCTCGACTTTCACGATTTCACGATGTCAATTGCAATCTTACTTCGAGATATAACTGGTTCGCCCATATCTCCAAATCTGTTCGACTCCCACCAAAGATCGTGGATTAGAGTGCCCTAATTAACTCTATCTTAATGACCTGTGCCTTAATTCACTATGCCCTATTTAAACCCAAAGGTCGAGGGCTCGAGCCCCGATTTCGGTGCCCTAACACAGGACATCGGATTCTTCTACCCATGAGACATTTAAGGATTTAGCCCTAACAAGAAATATACCTCAAGAGGGATGCAATGTATATTTTGACATTTACACGTTTACATATTGACAAAACGTGTCAAACAAGGTCACCCGCTACTTGCCTACCGTGGTGGTAGCTGTGGCATTAGTGTGCCTCAGCAAATGTACCACTGAGGACAAATGAAATTGGAACAGCGGAGCCTGTGGCCGAAGCATAACTAAAAGGTACAGTGCATGTCGTCGGTCAGTGATTGTGCCTTTGCGTGGGCATGTGGGTATTGTGCACAGTGCAGCGCTGCTTGCCCTACTACGATGCACATTCACCCGTATTCTGTCCAAAAGTTGTTTTCTCGTCCGTCTGCGGCAGCCCCATTCCCATATGGCAGTACACTGTTATGGTGGCCAGACCCACCGCTGCATCTGTACCGCGATCATGATATAGCTGGCATTTTGGCAGTTTAAGTTGCTCACTTGCTGAAGTAGCAGCGGAATGGGCGGAATTATTGACAGGTGCGATGTTTCCATGGGAGCTTTCCTTGAAATTCT
Source organism: Dermacentor andersoni (assembly GCF_023375885.2). Lineage (NCBI taxonomy): Eukaryota > Metazoa > Arthropoda > Arachnida > Ixodida > Ixodidae > Dermacentor > Dermacentor andersoni. Next base: position 72,226,161 of record NC_092819.1, read on the forward strand.
TTCAATGTACTTAAAGTCGACGCTGATCGGGTGGGGAGATGCCGTGTTTCTTCAGAAATAAGGAATTCGTATTGGCTCAAATGTTGCCCCTATTCTTAGCGATATTTACTTGAGTAAGATTGACAGGTGCTTAGAGAAAGCCTTAGGTGATTGCGTTATCACGATATTTCATTAAGTTGATAAGAGCCTGATTTTCCGCAATAGGGAAGAATTCGATTCCGCTGTTACATCAGTAAGTGAGCAATTTAAACTTTATGGAGGAGGAGTAAAGTTCACCAAGGAATTTCCTCAGCGACGCGTAATTCAGTTTCTAGAGATTTCCTTGGTCTTCGAACAAAATCGCGATTGTTGGCAGTACTCCCCAAGAACTTCAATTAATAATTATGGGGTTTTACGTGCCAAAACCACTTTCTGATTATGAGGCACGCCGTAGTGAAGGGCTCCGGAAATTTCGACCACCTGGGGTTCTTTAACGTGCACCTAAATCTAAGTACACGGGTGTTTTCGCATTTCGCCTCCATCGAAATGCGGCCGCCGTGGCCGGGATTCGATCCCGCGACCTCGTGCTCAGCAGCCCAACACCATAGCCACTGAGCAACCACGGTGGGTCCCCAAGAACTTCGAAGCCGTTGTTAAATTTTCAATCCAAGCATTGCAAAGTAGCAAAAAACGGAATTACCATGTCGTGCTTTAACTCTCTCTCACCAGATCCTGCATGCACAAGATGAGCGCCAGTTTTAATGCACAGGTCCGGCGCCTATTAGAAGCAGGTTATCCTAGCGTGTCTTACCAGCTGTGTCTTACCAGTACTCACGTACGGGGCAGAAACCTGGAGGCTTACGAAAAGGGTTCTACTTAAATTGAGGACGACGCAACGAGCTATGGAAAGAAAAATGATAGGTGTAACGTTAAGGGATAAGAAAAGAGCAGATTGGGTGAGGGAACAAACGCGCGTTAATGACATCTTAGTTGAAATCAAGAAAAAGAAATGGGCATGGGCAGGACATGTAATGAGGAGGGAAGATAACCGATGGTCATTAAGGGTTACGGACTGGATTCCGAGGGAAGGGAAGCGTAGCAGGGGGCGACAGAAAGTTAGGTGGGCAGATGAGATTAGGAAGTTTGGAGGGTCAACATGGCCACAATTAGTACATGACCGGGGTAGTTGGAGAAGTATGGGAGAGGCCTTTGCCCTGCAGTGGGCGTAATCAGGCTGATGATGATGATGATGATGATGATCCTAGCGTATCAGTGGCTACTGTGGCTGAACGCCTAAAGAAGTCGGTTTCGAGAGGGACGGACGTGATTACAGAAAGCAGTAATAGCAAAAAAAGAGTAGTGGCTATTCTGTACATTCATTCAGTATCGCACAGGCTTAAAAAAGTTCGAAGTTTGCAAGTAGACATGATGTTAATGTTGCTTTCACTGCTCCCAATAAGCTACGTAAGTTATGCACTGCCGTGCAGAGGAAAAAGGAGCAGGTAAAAGACAAAAAAAGAACAGATATTTGTCCTGTGAAGCACAATAAGAACAACAGTTTTACTTACTGTCGTATGGGTGTGGCTTATAAAGTTCCCTTTAGCTGTGGCCAGTTCTACGTAGGGCAAACGGGACGGTGTATCAATCAGAGGCTAATCGAACATAAAAGGTCGTTAACTGGTGCATCGCCTTCAAATCTTTCCCTACATTGCCAAGATTGTAACTGTACGCCAGAGTTAGGTGAATGCGCGATATTGTACAGGCACAAGAATGAAGATACGCGTCTTATGGTAGAGGCATGGCTTATCTATAATGGTGGATTTTCGTGCGTGAGTCAGCCTTCGATTACCTTACATAAGAAAGAGATTAAGTGCCTTAACACCTATCTCTCGCGTATATCGGCACATGTACCCGACTGACACGTGGTGATACCATTCCAGAACTTGCGCAGATGAGTTTTGTGTCTTCTTTCTTCTTTTCGCCTCAGTGCTCCCTTCAGCTGATAGTCGGCATTCGTGTTGTCCACTTCCCTTCTCTTGTGTCCTGTCTGCACGCCTCACATTTTTGCATAAAGAATCTTTACGAACTTGCTCAGCTTTTTGTCGTTTTGAGAATATTAAATGTAGCTTCATTATGTAACCTTGTGCAAGTTTTCATTGTGACTTTGTAACATATCGCACTATTTCTTGCTTGCGCTTTTATTCTAGGTTCCAAACATTTGATGAACGCCCGATAAACTAGGGATACGTTGCAGGCATCAAAATTATCCGCCAGAGTTGGGTCAATTTTCTGCTTTTGAAAATAAAAGAAACACAATTTTTCTACAGTCACACAATTTTCTCCTTCGTTAGTTTTTTTTAATATGATCTGCTTGCAGCATACTTGACCATTTCACACTGATCATCTGTCAGTAACTTACCTAAAGCCACATTTTACTGCTCATGCCACGCTTTGCTACATTGTCACTAGAATGCAGCTATGTGCTGCATCACAGCAACTACTTAACTCTTCTAGGAACGGTATAAAACGCCTTTAGCTGGGAGACAACAAAAATCAAATTTTAAGAATAACAAAGCATGCCACTGACCATGCATAGTGCATTGGGCAGAAACATTGCCACTCTTAAAACCCAAGTTTGTCGAAAAATAACAAACAACCTGTTGCGAGTGCGCGGGCACAATCACGGAACAATGTCATTGGAAAATAAACAAGCCGTACTCGCAAATATGCACACTGATGGCTAGCACAGAAGTTGCCGAAAATTAAAAATTAAATTATGGGGTTTTACGTGCCAAAACCACTTTCTGATTATGAGGCACGCCGTAGTGGAGGACTCCGGAAATTTCGACCACCTGGGGTTCTTTAACGTGCACCTAAATCTAAGTACACGGGTGTTTTCGCATTTTGCCCCCATCGAAATGCGGCCGCCGTGGCCGGGATTCGATCCCGCGACCTCAGAAGTTGTCGAGTGATTCATACTTCCGACAGCGTGCAAGAAGGTGACTCCGGCCGCTTGATATCGCTGCGAGAAGTGCAGCATACATACGGGGCGACAATTTGTAGGATTTACGGAATTTCTAAAGATTGCCTATCGCAGACAGACTAATTTTTCTCCTTTACCTGTAATATTTCATGAGACGGTCTTTAGTAGCAGGAGAAATTGAAACACATATTCAAATAAATGAAAAAAATTACTAATTAATTTCTTATATACTTAGCTGACGGCACATATCTATATTTACAAATTGTAGCTGGTGAACTTGCAAGAGGTATCCACTTGAATTTCGAGAATGACACCTGTTTCGAGATAGTATCTTATTTCACAAAGTGTGGGACGAAAGACATGGGCCTTCCACTAAATTTTGTTGTTTTGTGCGCAAAAGAGTGTTTTGCTAAAAACGTTTCTTCAACAATAGTGCATTGTTGCGGTAAGTTTGAGGGCGCATATCTCCAGCCGGGTGTCATTCTGGGAACTCATTCCAACTGTACCTTGAAAACTAACCGGCTACAATATTTAAATTGCAATATGTGACATAAATCATTTGATTATGAAGTTGATTAGTGAGTCACCGTTAATTAATCGAATAGGTGTTTTGATTTGTAGCACAAGTAATGTCGGCCTTTTCTGTTATTCCAGCTGAAGGACTACAATTAAGTTATCTCCAATGGGCACAGTTTTTAAACATTTCGTGAATCACAAAAATGGTCCCCCCGTATATCGTATCCTGTAGCGATAACTGGAATACTGACGTGGCTTTCAAAACTCGACTAGTTGTGGATGTCCAGCCGAGTCAAGCATCGTGCAGGTACCTAGCAAGAGCACGTGCGCGGCATAGCGGTGGAGCCCCCCCCCCGCCCCCCCCCCCCCCCCCCCGCTTAGGAGAAAATGTGTAATGAAGTGATAACAGGCCACTTAGGCCTTGAGATAGTATGACGGCACAACTGTGCATTGGCAAGAGTCTGTTGAGAGGGAGTTGATTCATCCGACATTAGTTATACTTTTTCTAACCCTTTTCCCATTGTTGTCAAGTGAAAAATCTCTGTTCGTACCGAAAGACCCGCATAGGATGGGTGAGGGGTAGGCAGAGAACACGCTGTCGTTTTCGAAGAAGCACAGGTCTCGAATTGCGTATGCAACGCATTGCTTTTTTCGCCGCTGAAGTAACTGGAATACAATGTACATTCCTACATTGCTTGAACTTTATTTTACTATATCTTAGTGTTCAAAAACACATTTTTAACTTCTTCTGTTTCTGCTAAAGCATTGTTTTTAGTTATCAGCGTGTTGTATATTTTAATTTTTACTTTTGTTTCCCAATTCTCGTTTATTGTAATGTTGCATTGTGTACTGTTCGGTGAATCATAGTGCACTTGAAAAGCTGTACGCGCTTGTCCTTTTTCCTCCCTGCTGCGGTTCTGACGAGCCTCGCACCACGTCAAGCAGCTTCAAGGCAGCTGTTGCCTTGGGCTTGTTTGTCTTGCAGAGATAAGATCAATCTCCAATCTGAAATCATGATCGCTTTGTGGGATATCACGGAACACTAAAAAACGCCGCATGTTTGCGCTTACACATCAATATACACAAAATGACACAAACAAGTGGTAACGGTCAGGAGAGCAGAAACGTAACTGTTGTGAGGGAGCGGAAAGCGTCGTGGTTGACGATGCGGCGACTGCTGAAGACTGATGAGAAATTCCGTGACAATACACTGCGGAACAGCGGCAGCTCCAAATACCCTCGAGTGCCCGATAAAGAAGAGATGTTGGCGGATGGTGGTACGAGCTGTCAGACGAGGGAGACAGAACATCACCCAATCAGGGGGCTGCACGAAACAAGCAGGATGAGGAAACCAGGAGAGAGAAGGAGGAAATACTGCAAGCAGCGAAGTCGAGATCGCTCCGTAACGAGGTGCGAAGGTCGCCGGTGTCGAGGTCCAAACCCGAACCCGAGAACCTCGACAGAGCCGGGACGACCCCTGCTGTTCCTGGAGAGATGCATCGAGCGTAGGGCTCAGCTGTTCCTGCTGCACTTGCTGCTGCTGGTGCTGATCCTGGTACTGAGCCGTGGTAAGGGAAGCGGAGGTGTCTTGAAGGCGACCAGAGGTCTAGGGCGACGCTAATGACAGCCGCCCTGGTGGCATCGCGAGCGAAGGAACCGGTACTGGCGTCGCTCAGCTATAGCGGTCGCACTTGGACGGCCTTGGACTCCACAGCCTTGGCCTCGGACGTCTGGGTTTGGCTCTACCGTAGGCCCACGTCCTCGTGTGCCAATGCCAGCCACGCCGCTACCACCGTCAACGCAAGGGCAATTGCTAGCAACGCATCACCACCCGAGTAAATGAGACTTACAATGTGTGAGTTCTCTTTTTAACGCGACAGCGTTAAGGAGCTCGTGTCGCAGAAAAGCCGGTGTCGTCGGCGTTGGCCGTGAGCGAAAAATGGCGGAAGGCAATTTATACATAAAAACAACTTGCAAGATGGGCTGGGTGGGAATCGAACCAGGGTCTCCAGAGTGTGAGACGGAGACGCTACTACTCAGCCATGAGTTAAATAGTTCAAAGCGGGACAAAAGCGCATCTAGTGAATGCGGTGCTGCCTTAGAAACGTGCCATAGAAAGTTATACTGCGGTGTAAATCGGTAATTTGAGCATGTAAATTACAGAAGTCACTGTTAAACACGTGGCGAAGTACGTTTGTGCTACATTTCTTCTGCGCTGGGCCCACACGCAGATCCATCTTGCGGCAAACACAGAAGACCCCCCTCCTCGAAATGTACGGTGCTGCCCCGACAGGTGGCGCGCTACTCGTCCGCTTCTCGCCTTCGTCTCATTTGAGCGCATTGGGGCCATGCGGGGACCGGTGCGAGGATGCCCCAATACCCTTGCGTTTAAGAAGTTTTATCGCTCTCTGCCCTTCCAACTACCAGCGTGCGTCACTCGAACCCTCGTGTTTAGGCGACGCCGCTCCTCTTTCCGCTCACAGCGCGATTCCTATGTGCAGCATCCGATGCGGGACGCCTCTGACGTGATAGCTGCGCCGTAGCGCGTCTGGTGGGAAAGCGTCCCCTGCGATGTGTGCCGTGATGCTGGCGAGGAGTCATGCGTTTGCGTGGTGCTCCCAAGGGAGATAGAGGACAATCTCATTGAGGCGGCAGCCCCATGATGGCGTCCATCTTCATGGCGCGTCGCAGCCCGGCTGTCCGTGCCGATCACGACGTTTGGCTCGCGTAGATCGTTTCTTCCTCCGAGACACCGTGTTCTTTGGTTCATTCCGCTTGCTCAGGCGCACGTTTCGTCTTTGTGTGACTCAAGAGCATGCCAAGTGAATGAGTGGGCGGTGCGAACAGGGTGCGATAACGCTATCGCATTTCACTCTTGAAGGCGAAGCTTAAGCGTCCTCCAACCTATTTTTAGGACCGTGAGTGATTTGAACTCATTGCATGGACTAACGCGGTGAATTGTACCTTTGTTATTCTGTACTTTTTGTGTGCTTCTTGTTATTCTTTTCTTTTTTTCTCGTAATGAATGTTAAGTTTGTTTTGAGGAAGACTGGTTTCTCTTTCGTGGACTGCGGCTCTGCCTCAGTTAAATAACTCGTACTGGAGGAACGTGTTATCAGAGTAACAGTATTTATTGACAAGAACAACTTGTTCTCATATGTTGGAGGCGGTGACTTTACATAGTATGTTGCGCTTTTTCAGCATCAGTATGTAACTGCATAACCATGGCACGCTCCAGCAATACCCTGTGCCACGAAATCCTTTCCCAATTCGAATAAGTACTCGCCCCAGTTACTAAACCTCGCGCTCGCAGATAAACTGATGTTAGTGTGGCCGCCTTTTGAAGTCTGGTGCGCACCTGCAAACGCGTCGCTTCCCATGACCAAACGCATATATCATCTGCATAGACTGACACATGGACGGATTGCGGTAAGGTATGGACCAGGTCGATGAGCACGAGGTTAAATAGAGTGGGGCTCAAGACACCGCCTTCTAGTACGCCACGGTAGGTGTTGTGTTGTGATGACGCACCATCCTCTGTTTGCACAAAGAATGACCTGTCCTTCAAGAAGCTCAATATCCATCGAAAAACATCTCCTGGAGTCCTCATATCTCCTACCTAAAAGGAAATTAGTCATGATCCTACCTAAAAGGAAATTAGTCATGATAACCCACGTGCTCAGATTTTTGCGGGAAGGTCATGGGGTGCGTCTGTGAGTGCCATGCTCCATCTCTATAACGCACTGTTCCTCGGTCTCCTGCGCTATAGCTTACCTGTACTGGGTGGGACCGGTAAGACCGACCTCCATGCCCTCCAGTCTGTACAAGCTCAAGCTCTTCGAATTTCCCTTGGTGTTCCCAGATGTGCATCCACGGCCGCAACAATAGCCATCGCGCATGACCACCCCATCACTACGTATATTCAAGTCGACACTTTAAGGATGCATATCAGGCGCTTCGCCCGACTTCCATCGCATCATCTCGCCTCCCTTCCTGCCGCTCGACCTCGTTCAGCCTTTAGCAGGATTATTGCCGCCAAGGATGGAACTTTACCGTCGAACTTCACGCCTGCAGCACGACCATCTCTACCACTGTGGTGCTTCCATCCACTCCAGGCTCTTCTTGTTATTCCCGGTATCAAAAAGAAACGGAGATTTCATCTTTCGCCCTAAAACAAGCCGTTCTTTCATTCCTACTTGACAAGCACAAAGAACGCATCCACGTTTACACGGGCGGTTCTGTCTCCTAAATGTTCAGCTGGAGCAGCGGTAATTCCCGCAGAGTCTGTCACCCTCAAGTTCAAGACGTCTAACATTACATCATCGACGGCTGCAGATCTCGCAGCTCTCCGTGCTCCTCTGGAGTTTATTGTTCACAATCATCACATTCATGTTCCATATTATGTGACTCGAAGGCAGCTCTCCCGTCTCTGATGTCCCCTTTCAATCACGTACCAAATGTGCGACTAGTCGCTGACATCCGACTACTCCACCATCACGCAATCAACTAGGGGTACAACATCATCTACCAGGAGATACCGGGTCACTGCGGAATTTCGGGAAATCACAGTGCTGATGACGTCGCCCAATCGGCCCACGATGGTGCCCATGTTATACCAATACTGCTTTCACGAACAGATGTAGTCACAACTCTTCGCTCCCTCACCCGCGAGCTTACGCAGAATCAGTGGAACACCAGTGAATTCAGGAACGCACGTCTCCACAGATTGGATCCACGTCCGCAACTCCGTCTACCACCAGGGTTACCACGAGCGGAAGCATCACTTCTGTGCCACCTGTGGCTTGGCGTGACATTCACGAACTCCTATTCATTCAGCATTGGAATGGCGGACCGCCCTACTTGCGACACTTATGGCTGCGAGGAGACGATTGAGCACCTTCTTTGTGACTGTCCCCATTACAAAGTGCCAAGAAAAGTGCTCGTAACTGCAGTCCAAAAACTTGACAATCGCCCCTTTACAGAGGAAAAAGCTCTAGGACACTGGTCCAGACGGGCTTGAGCGCTCAAAGCCTTAAGGGCTTTGCTGAAGTTTTCAAGGACATGCGAATTGTGCGACCGTCTTTGAGTGTTGTAGCGCGCAGTATCGCGTTACTGTGTGAATTTTCCGGTTTCCTTTCTTCCCCTCTTCTTCTTTCTCCTTTTATTCCCTTTGCCCTTTTCCCCAGGACAGGGTAGCCAGCCGGTACTTACACTGGCTAATCTCCCTGTTTTTCCTCCCCTTTGTCTCCCCCCTCCCCCCAGTTACCAAGGCAAGGACCCCGAGTTCGCTAACAGCGATCACGCTGCATTCATTCCTAAGAGCTAATGTCAGCCAATCCTCATTGTGAGCGTATCATTAGCTAATGTAAACAGGCTATGCCAAGCGACACTTACGAATAAAAAGCTTTGTGAATTCTGCCCCTTATGTCGAAACCCATCCGCTGGGCGTCACGCCCGACCACTTCGTAGAGGCGTGAGGTAAGGCTTGTGTGGAACCCATGTGCTTTGCTGTGCTGTTGTACTGCTCCTTCGATGAAGTCGCTGTGACGGTGGTTGTCGAAGAGTAACTTGAAAGCCGAGGAGCTGGGTTGTGCGTAGGCACACACGCAGATTCCGTGGCTTTCGCAGTGGGTAGCAGGGGTCTATAGCGATGAGCATGGGTTGTCGAAATTTCGGTGAGGTATTGCGCTTAAAAGGTCACCGAGAACTTTCGATAAAGAGAACACCACAAAACTTGCTTTACTTACATTACATGGCGTAATAAAGCTTCAGCAGTAAAACTGCCACTTTTTCAAGTAACAGCATTGGACATGCATTCGTACAGGTGTGCCCGACATGGCTGTCGAAAGCACTCGGTAATAAAACTTTTCAGTTCTTTATTATTTTTGATCTCTCCTGTATGGGAAGTCTGCTGCAAGCCTGAAAAAAAATTCAGAGAACGATGCAGGGCGTATACGTTTTGAAGCCCAGACAGACCAGTCTCGTGCCTTTTGTGGACATTACAGTTTACTAGTTAGGGAGGCGAGGTTGCATGGTGTTGCAGTGTCCAGCGGCGCAAAGCAACACGAATAAAGAATCATAAATACGCCAGCTCCGCATGGCAGGAGTGAAATATGAGTGATGGAAAATAAAGGCTAGGCTGTTTCCGGTGGGAATGCAGCTGTTGTACACTATACTGTGCCTCGAAGCTAGTCTCCCAAAAAGGAAATTAGGGAATAGGAAATTAGGAAAAATTAGGAAATCACGGCGGAAGATACGATTTGACCCCCTACACTGTTCAGTCGTCATACCTCTGATGACTGAAAACTGTATACTAGTTTTACAATAATATATTGTGCAGTGGCTCTTTCAATATCTTTTTTTATACTTTAGGTAAAATTTGCTGGGACATCCTATATAGCAAGAAAAAAAAACTGCTTGCTCGAATAAATAATTAGGTAAGTCTTTGTGAATACTATCTGAAACATAACTCCTTCCCATTTCAATTCAGGCAGTAACATTACCTAGCTAGTCTTAAAATTTTAAGGGGTGCGTCATGTCTAGGCGCGTTTATAAATGCGTAACATTTTCGGCAGCGGCGTAATCATATCCACGATTAGGCCGCTGACGAAAATTGACACTATTAGGGAAATATAATACACTTGTTGACTGCAGTATTAATCTGTGTTTCACAAGATAAGTCATTTCACAAGCACTCACAACAGAAGTGCACCCTTCCAAACACTGAGCGAGCAAATAAATAAAATAAAATTAGGCAGAGCAATATGACATTTGCATGTTTTCATTATTATTAATACTGCCACACCAAGATAACTTTACCCAAGCTATCAACACACGCCGCATGCCGCGAAAACGCCATACACATGTTACATTGAAAACATAATTGTATATTATCTTAGTAAAGAACACACTTTATTGGTTATACAACCTGCGCATTCCGAGAAACCGGTATACGAGCTAATCGAAGCGCTGACGATTAACATGTCTTGTTTGTCTATAGTCACTGGTGGCAGCCTATAAGCCTCATACACTCCTGGAACTTCGTCCCATTCGTGCTTTGCAGAAGAGCTCAGCGAAAGCGATGAGGCAGGCCAGACCGAGACCTGCTAGAAGGACGACGAACACGCCACCCACTTTTGGCAAACCCAGCTCGCTAGCTGCACCTGTCCTAGATTGGCTCGTCTCCTCGGCACAGCGCTTCGTCGGATCCCGTACTTTCCACCAACGGTCCTTGAGTGTTTGAAGGGTACCACGCTCTTGCAGCCGCAGTATGGTCGACGAAAGAAGGTTGCGGTACGGAGATCCTGCGAGAATGAAACATTGTGTGTTGTCTTTTTTCTTCGATAGACGCAAATATACCAACATGCCAACGCCAACATTCACTATCGGCTACTGAATTTTGCACGCGGAACTTAGAAACGTATCACATGCATTACGCATGTGCGGATGTACCGAGCTGACCATGTAATCACTAAGAAGTTGAAACCTGCTGAATTATTATTCCCTAGACCGCTCTGCCACATTCTAGCTGGATATTTTGCCTTGTATGACTGAACCATCTCGATTAATTACGCAATGAAGCAGAACCGCGAAAATTGTCTGACTTGCCTTGTACAAAAGCGAATAACACATATACATATTGCTACACGCGTGTGGTATTTCATTGTTTGAACGAGGCGCGTGGGCGTCATCAATAAAAAAAAAAAAGCAGGAAGAACGAACTGGGCTCGCGCTGTGAACTTAACCCGTCAGCGCTGCAACCCCTGTTGTAAATATAACCCGTAAATAGTTGCTGGTCTTACTGACTCGTCCTTCGCGTAACATTGTGGTGGAGGTGGAACATTCCCCGTCCTCGCCACGGAGCTCCGATGCGGCTGCACTGTCGTCATCTCAGCCATGGCTTCCGACGGCCCCACCCCGTCGCCACCTACACCTGCTGCACCATACACAACGTACGTTACAGTTCCTAGTCTCCGCGATGTTGCGACATTCTCCGCCCAAAATGGCGTTGACGTCGACGACTGACTCAGCCTGTATGGGGGTGTTAGCCAAAGGCACCACTGGGACCCTACCATCATGCTTGCCAATGTGATGTTTCATCTGGACGGGACACGTCTCTGGTTTCACACCCATGAGGTTGACCTCTCCAGCTGGGACATTTCAACGAGAGGCTTCGCAGCCTATTCGGCAACTCGTCAGGTCGGCAACAGGCTGCGCCAAAGGAGCTTGCCACCCGTGCCCAGTCGTCGACGGAATCGTATGTCTCCTACATACACGACGTGCTCGAGCTTTGCTGGAAAGTTGACGAGCACATGACCGACGTTGACAAGCTGAGCCGAATTCTAAAAGGCATGGCGGACGACGCCTTCAATTTGCTCGTCTATAACGACGTTTCTATCGTGAAAGAATGCCGCCGCTTCGAGGTAGCCAAAAGCCGCCGCGTCGTCCCACAGTTCTCCCGGCTCGCAAACACCCCTGCCACGCCCTCTTGCTCCGCGGTTACCGGCACACGACCATTTCCCGAGAACGTCCCACGTATCGTTCGCCGTGAGAGTGAAGCGGTGAGTCCGGCCCCCCTTCATCCACGACCTCCTGACGGTACGTTTGACCAAGCGGCCCCCACTATTTTCGTTATTCAAGCAGTTGTGCAGCAAGAAATTGCAAACCTTGGCTTTCCTACCGCCTGCTCGGCCACCCGACCTGAATCGGCACCCATTCCCATGTCCAAAACCTGGAATGCTCAGTTTTTCACCCCGAGACCACGCAATCAAGCTGAATGGCGAACCCCAGACGACGAACCGATCTGATTCCGCTGCCACCGCGTTGGTCATGGAGCCCGCCACTGCCGCGCCACCTGGATACCGCCGTACTGGAGCTCATTCCTTGCTCCTCGCCCATACGCCGACGCTCGCCGTTATTCACCTCGCCGTCTGTCCTACTTATGATACGCCTGACAGCAGTTCCTCCGTGCGATCGCCGTCGCCTCAACGCCGTCGCTCTCGGTCACCCCAGCCTCGCCGCTTTTCCTCGCCAAAACCAACGAAGTTTCCCTTCGTTGGTTGGAAAACTAGGCCATGCAGCTCTTGGAGGTAGTGCTGCATCACGTTCGTACTGACCAAATCCTCCGTTGACGCTCCTCACCAACACGAACTTAATTGAAGTAGACGTAGATGGTGTTCCGTTGACGACATTGAATGATACTGTAGCCCAAGTGTTCACAATGAGCGCTAACCTATGTCGTCGCCTCAGAAAAGTTCTTACGCCTGCCATCACTCGAGCCGTACGCGTCACCAATGACGCCTCTGCTGCCGTCAGGGGTATGTGCACAGTTCGCATATGAATTGTAACAATATATATATATATATATATATATATATATATATATATATATATATATATATATATATATATATATAGGGAAATACAGCATTCGCAGTGTCTCCTTGGCCCTGTAACTTGACACGTTATAATGATCTAATTGTCTACCCAAAGAAATTCATATTTCACTAGAGTTGGCAGTAGATGAAAAGTGCACTATACTGCTGACGCAGTCACACCAAACTGCAGGACAATTACTTCTCTAATTTTCTTGATAGGTGCTAGGTGATGGGTGATTTTCTTGATATCTTCTTGATAGGTGTACTAGCGTTCTTGCGGCAACTGTGTCCCCTAGCCACTTCAATTTTATAAGAAAATATTGCACTACAGAAACAACAGGACACTTACAGCCCAAGTTAATACTCACCGGTCGGCATGGCGATGCCGTAGCCTTTAGACTCCAACAGACCTCCGATCTGCTTGAGTTGGCAACGTCTCCGTACCACGTACTCGACGCTGGTAGACTCCATGAGGAAGGCGTAGCCGCCGCTTTCCACGCGATCAATGCCTTCGGCGTTGGAAGACACCAAGTCATCCTTCATGGCGTGCCACATCATCTCGTACGTCTCGTGTCTAGACTCCTGAGGCGCAAGGTTGCAAGAGAACATAAAAATATAAAAAAAGCTAGCCTGACTACAGTGAAGCCGTTTTTTTTTCTTACATATGAAACCAGAACTGTCTGAGGCTGTCACTCGCTTTGATAACATTTACACCTTGGTGAATTGCACATTGCTTTAACGCTAACCTGCAAGCTATTTCAAGAAGCGTTAAGATGGAAAGCGGTAAAATTTTATGTTTTCCATCGTCATAAAATGCTTCGGTACTGATGGTGGTGGCTGCGGTTGCTTTTAACTCAGTTGCGCATCGTTTCACCGAAAACGTCGCTCCAGGCACAACACAGGTTTCAGCACCTCAGTAATGACTGCGCCATACCTTGAACAAAGTGTGCGTCGACCCAGATCGCACGCACCCGTAGCGCACGGCAGACTGCTTGGCCAAGTCTTCGGCGCTCTCGATGGGCGACTGGAGCCTCTCTCTGGTTAGGAAAGATGCCAGGTTCGCCGTGTACGACGATACCAGCACGAACGAGAACATCCACCAAGTCGCTGTGATGATTCGTGTCGAAGGTGACCTGCAGTATTTGCTATGTCACCAAAATTGTACTGACCAAGCGACGGCAAGATAAATTGAGGTAGAAGGATAGGATAAGAATAAACTTTATTTGTCCAACGGTTGTTGATGTTGGTGCCCGGGAGGTAGAATGCGTGCAAATTTGTTCTATATGTATATTCGCAGGACTGCGTGCTACTATTCTGGAACATCCTAACTATGCCTTTGCAGACGTATATAAGTTTACCTAAATACGCTCTGCTTTCCGCCCCCCTTTTTGGTATAAGTAATCGGTACTTCAACATAAAAAAGTAAGGGGTGTTATGTCTTCCAACAGCAAAGTCAGCATGGCGTGTTCGCATTGCTGCTCGTGCATAGCTTCTGGAACTATAGGCGTAATCTTTTCAAAGCTAACCTGCTTGAAAAATCAAGATGTTCCATGATTCTGGGTGCATTAAGTACCTCATATTTGTGTGTCCCACTTTCAGTGCGCCGCGCATGACGCTAGTGAGACTATCATCTTCTTAGCCTGCGGTGCACGACACTCGACGAATGTTTGTACCCCAGCGGTTGTGCGTCCAAGCGTAATCAGGCTCATTGCGCTCTACTTACTTTTCTAGAGTTGACTAACTTAGGTTCACGTTTGTAGTGTCGAAACTATTCTATTCAACATTCTGTAGTAGCATCACCTTCAATGATCGGCCGTACTGTGTGTGATCTGTACTGTGTGTTATACTTTATACTTTAAATTTGTCCTGTTGCCCTTCCTTTCCTCTTTCCTCCCCTCCTTTCTATCTTCCATTTCTGTGTTGCTGTCCCCTCCCTTCTGAAGAGTAGGCAGGCGTTGTGCCCCTTCCGGTGGCAGTTGCCAGCCGGCTTCTCGCTTTCCCTTTCCTGTTAATTGTGTATGTGTTCAAAACAAATAATAATAATAATAATAATAATAATAATAATGGCAGCGATTTTTTTATTTCAATTGTTCTTTGCTAACCTGGAGGATTTAGCAACACATTTCTTTTTAGTAACATGAGCATTTTTTTACATAGTAAGACGACGGGACGGCGACTGACGAGACGTGCCATCTTCCCTGCATTTACTTTAGAATGCGGAGTGGCGCCTGCAGAACGCGGAGTGACGAAAGCGCGTGTAATGCTCGTGACTCGAACACCACGACATGTACGGCGCGATGATGACTGCTGATGATGCCCGACGAAGATTATGACGCTGCACTTTTATCATCGAGCAATGTTTGTTGTCTAGCGGGCGACATGGTAGCTTCCGAGACCTTCATTTTCTTGCATGTCAGTCAGGATTGGGAATCTAAGGCGAAAAAAGAAGAGAAATTCTGCTCTTACATCTACTATGCGAAAAAGCAATAAAACAAGAGATGTGTCCCCGCTCTTCGGTGCATACAATTTTTATGTAGGCATACGCAAAGCTGATCTGAAAGCTCAGCTTTCCAACCGTTACCGTAGCATGTGCGAACAAAAAGAAGAGGTTTATGGCATGGAGTATGCGTATCTGGACCTTGCACTTAAAGGGACACTAAAAGCAAATAATAAGTCGACAGGGACTGTTTAAATACCATTGCAGAAATCTCGCAACGCTTGTTTCGTGCCAAGAAAAAGATTAAGTTTACGAGAAATCTGAATGTGAAGGGTCCACTCTAAGAAAAGTTTACACCCTTTGGAGTGCCCCTTCTGCCACACAACAATAATCGTCATCTCCCTTGATGCGTTTCCTTTCTTGAAAACGCCGCGCCGCTACTTTCCTGTCGGGAATGCTATCATGCTGATAACGCGCATGCCGGTCTACTTGAGAGACAACTGTTAAGGCAGTTGATCTTTTCCTTATATAATATTATCGAAGGCTGACACGCACGCACTTCCACCATTATTGATATCCCATGCCTCGACCATAAGGCGCGTATCTTCATCCCTATGCACCCGCCGTGGTTGCTCAGTGGCTATGGTGTTGGTGTGCTAAGCACGAGATCGCAGTATCGCATCCCGGCCGCGGCGGCCGCATTTCGATGGGGGCGAAATGCGAAAACACCGGTGTACTTAGATTTAGGTACCCCAAGTGGTCGAAAATTCCGGAGTCCTCCGCTACGGCGTGGCTCATAATCAGAAAGTGGTTTTGGCACGTAAAACCCCATAATTTAATTTCTTTTTATTCCTATGTCTATACGATATCGCGCATTTATCTAACTCCGGTGTGCAATTACAATCTCGGTCGTTTTGGCAATGCAAGAAAAGATTAGGAGGCGATCCACCGGTTAACGACCTTTTATGTTTCATTATCCTCTGATTGAAACACCGCCCCGTTTGCCCTACGTAGAAATAGCCACAGCTAAAGGGAACTCTACATACTACACTGATACGACTGTCAGTAAAATTGTTGTTCTTGATGTACTTCACTGGACAAATATCTGTTCTTTGTTTGCCTTTCACCAGCTCCTATTTCCTCTGCGTGGCAGCGCATACCTTACCTAGCTTTTTTGGAGCAGTGAAAACAACATTAACGCTGTATCTACTTGCAACTTTTTTGAACCTGTACGATACTGAATGAATGTAGGATATACCCACTACTCTTTTCTTGCTATTACTGCTTTCTGTAATCACATCTGTTCCCCTTGAAGTCGACTTCTTTAAGCGTTCAGCCACAGTGGCCACTGCCACGCTAGGATAACGTGCTTCTAATAAGCGCCGCACTTGTGCATTAAAACTGGCGCTCATTTTGTGCATGCACGATCTGGTGGGAGAAGAGTTAAGGCACTACATGGCAATTCCGTTTTTTACTACTTTGGAATGCTTGGATTGAAAGTTTAATAATGGCTTCGAAGATCTAGGGGAGAACTGCCAACACACGTGATTTTTTTGCATTATAAATCCTTACCAATTCGCTCAGCTTTCTGTCGTCCTGATCTGTTCGCTTTAGCTTGACCTAATGTTTGCCTTTAGTGTCCACTTAAGACAGTACCTACACGTTCAATACTTGTGTTAGAGACATTTTCTGACACCTGTCTTCGATACATATACTAGGCATGTGTCCAAGAAAGATATCTGACTACGCATCAGTTTCCCTTTCATCAATGAAGCGTTTTTTCTTCTTACTGTTATAAGGAACGTATCTGATCAATACCTGAAAGAAAAGTTAGGAAGACGCCATGATTTCATGTCTCTTGTTTTGTTGTGCTGTTCATTCAAACATTTTATAAAGAGTGCTCGACCATAAGCTGCCCTATAACCAACCTATCTGGCAAAGTCGGATCACGGGCTTGTAATGCCACTCTGGCCAGCAGAAACTCTGCCCATTTCCCGATTTGTTACCCATGAATTATCGACTCCTGCATGAAGCTCGAGCTACCACAAGGCCTCTCCAGCTGCGATGCAATATTTTATGTCACTTGTGTGACTATGACTGGCCTTTACTGATATCTTGTCATTACTAATTGTAATGACTGTAATACTTACTAATACTGAGTGTAATAGTTGTAATATTAACCTTTGTGTGGCAGCTGTGGGCGCGAAAATGTGGTCTAAAAATACCTTTTTATCTGTCTTCCCTGTGACGACCAGTGCATTGTACTCGGCACCAGGTTAGATCATCTGTATGCGATACCACTCGCGTTCACAATATTAGTTGGAGCATGGCCACTTGCATCACACGCCCACAAAGCAATACGTGCCCTACTGCAGTTTCTGAAGTCGATAGACTTCAGTAAGTGACTGTAACTTTCAGGTGCACATCCGGACGAAGACACACACTCAGCGTTTTCACTTCTTCCTTTTCGTCCCTTAACCCCTTTCTACAGCGTAAGGTAGCATACAGGACGTGCATCCGATTGACCTCCTTGCCTTTCCTTCAGTTTCATTTTCCTCTTTCATATGAAAGGCCAATAAGTTAGATTATGAAAAGAACAACGACCATGTTCAGGTGTAAGTGAAAGCATGGAAATAGGTCGTAAAGAAGAAATAAACGTTCCTCAACTCACCTTGGCGACTTATTGCAACCCTGTCGCATGATGGCGCTTATTGTGAACCACAAGCTGTTTAGCAGGGTAAAGTCACTTTTCATCGTTTGTAGAGAGCTGCCTCCCTTGCCGTCACGGAATATCCTCTCTTCCTGGTGTTCTGGAGAATCCGTTACGTCCTGTCCCTTGATGATGTCTAGCCCAGCGTGGCCACTGTCCGTTCTACTGTACCAGTTGCCGCCACTACGCTCTACGCTGTTCCGGCAGCAGCAGCTAGAACACCGCGATACCGCGCGACTTGCGGTCCGCTCTGCACTCTGAGCACGCGCAACGCAGCACAGCACGACACTGACAGCTATGCACGCCGCTGCCACACACAGCCACACATCCGGTGAGAGCGGAGACAGGAAGAACAGAAGCGAACGTTTCTGTTCGGCCTTCTTATAGAGTATGCTGACGCCCAAGGTCATGAATGGCATAGTAAAGTCAACGGCCTGCTCGCGCTCTGATGTGATGGTCAGATCTCCGACCGCCAGGTCAGCCTCCTAGAATGAAAGCGCAGGCAAGGGAACATTCACGTAGGCGCTGTATATTGTAGAACTTCACGCGGAGTCTAGAAGCAGCAGGAACAAGGTATTTCCTGTCACTTCCTTCACAAATGAAGCACTAGGAATTCATAACACTGAGGCAGTAAAATGCAGAATTTTTCTTTCAAACACTCAAAAGTGTCGTCTGCATAACAATCCATGCAAGTGTTTTCTCGCCAGAGAGTTCTCATTGCTGACAAAATTTGTTATTAGAATGAAAAGGCTGCTAATAAGATATGAAAGAAGCAACACGAAAATCTTTGATAAAATTTTCTTTGTGTACAAAATAAGCGAAGCCACCAACTACAGCTGGCCAGAATATCCCTCATACAAGCCAGCGCTAAACGCTCGGATATCACAATTCCTCCTACGTTTAAATTTTGTGGTTTATTCTGCATGTGGTACTTGTTTTGCATATCGCGCAAAGTATGTTCAATAAAATGGACGGCCACTTATAAGTGTCCTTACGTGATTTGAATGCACGCCATCCACCTTAATCCACTTTAATTCATCCTAATCCACTTTATTCCCCTTCATTCACTTCCGCCTCATTCACTTTACTCCACTTTAACTCTGCTATTTTTACAGGAACCTCCCTGAGAAAAGTGACGTCTGTCCGAATATATTCTGCGCCGTCGGCCATTCTTTGTACTATCGATTGATCACGCCGGATCTTCTGTCTCATGGGACATACAAGGCTTTCGCATGAAAAGCAGCCTGTAACTTGTGGAACCTTCTGAACCGTCGAGGGCATTCTGTCCGAGTCTCTACAACTGGAAAATTAGCGCCAGCTAGTAGGCTGCTTCTCCTAAACCAGTATGCAAATTTCTGGTACAACATTTATACTTTAAAACACGCACTATTTAAGTTATCTCGACACGGCTTATTAACATCGACACGTTTGTGACACTAAGCGGCATGACGTAATGATGCACTTTCCAATCGAAAATTTGGTTATGTTTTGTCACACAACTTACCTTGTCGACAAGTTCGCGCATCATGCCGTTCCACTGGCCTTCGGAGTCTAGGGCTCCGTAAGCAGCATCCCTGACAAGCCTGAGCTGGTAGCGGAAGCCGAGAAGGACGGATATTTCTCGGAGCAAGTCCACGCAGAATCCTTCGAAGCGGTCGTTTCCTTCAAGCTTGTGCGCAGATTTCTTGAGCATGACGTAAGGTGCATTCTGCGAGAGCATTGAACAGGACACACGTGAAAGCTTTACTAGTTTGTAGTACATGGTCTGCAAATAAGACACAAGAGAAATGAAAAGAAAAAAATAATCAAACATTGCGCCGTGCTATGTTGAGAGAATATGTAATGGTCTAGATAGAAGCATCGATGCTTCTGCGGAGATTCGTTTGTTTTTTCGCGCCAGAAAGACCAGTCGCATTATCTTATTTTCCTGGTCTGGCTGTGTTTAGTGTTGTTCTCTTCTTTCTTAATGTTAGTACCAGTGCAAAAATGGGTTGCTTCATTGAGGTCATCAAACAGCCCAGTCCCGCTCAAAATATGTATCCTTTGGCAGGCAGATGAAACATTGCAGTTATATGTTTTGTGCTTAAAAATATAGAATAAGGATAACTGTTGAAATATTGTCTACCTAGTTTTTTTTTTCAGTAACTGCGAACGCCTGAGATCTTGCGTCTCTTACACAAGAAAGTTTTGAAAGAAAGTGTGTCTCGAATGATTTATGATGCTTGGTTTTCAAATTAAACCTAAGAAACATTTCTATTCCTACTTACACATGTCATTTCATCCAGTACAACAATTATTCTGCACAGTCTCTTTCGCTTTTCCCTTTGTGACCTGGGAGCACTGAATTAACGAGAATAGTCGACGGAATTCCTCTCCCCGGTAACATGCGGGCCCTTCTACGCTGATCCCATATAGAGCGCGCTGTGAGGCTCCCCCCTCCTTCTGCCCGTGGTATTATATTTCTTATGACAATCACCCCCCCCCTCCCGAACCTTCACCATTACTGCGACACTGTGTCCGACCCTGCCTGGAATTGGCGGGCCTAGTCAAGCTGCGAAAAAACAGCTTTATCCCATTATTCTCACTACTATAGTGCGTTTCATTACAATCTAAGGTGGTCAAATAAACCAAGAGAAATCAGACATCAAACATTCCTATATGCGCTTTTGTTTCCTGCCACACGCGAAGTGCTAAGCAGTTTACGCTGTTTAATTCCGCTGTTTGAGCCTGATTGCCTAATTTTCCAGGTTATATCAGTGCCGCCTGGTTCCATAACTTTTGATAAGGCGATCGGGCAATACATCATGCAGGACATGACTTCGCAAATCGGTATACAACTATGACAACCCATAATTATTAATTCGAGAGCACATCTGGCCTTGACTATTAAAAAGTTAGAGTACCCGCTCACCAATATTGTCGTAATTCTCAAGGTCTTTTTCTTCAATACATTGAGTATTTCTTCTTGGAACATCTTTTCTGCGTGAGTGATGTTGAGCCCAGACGATGCACTCCAGGTTCCGACCTAATGAAATATGTATAAGGAAAATACAAATCACCGTGCACAAATTAACAATGACGAGAATTCCTACTTCATCTGTGCATTTAACGTAAGTAAAATTTTGTTTATTCGACAACAATGAAAACATGCAAATGTATTCCTTGTTAGTGTGAAAACACAGAGGACCTTTTTTTTACCTGCCCAATTACCACGTTGCACAATGTCGAAATCAATTGATAACGCCAGAGAATGCGCCACTAAGTAACAGAACGGAACACAAGACAAAAATTTTTTTCTTTGCGTCGCAACCATAGAAAACTCACTATGAAGCTTAAATTCAGGAAGGGTCATCTAGCCGTTTTTCAATCGTTTTCGATAGCTTCAGTCAGAAATAAAAGTTTTAAAGTTATTTGACCAGTAAATTGAAGCAATGAAATCAACCGAGGCCTACTAAACTTGACTTTTAGGAGACAATTCAGCTTATTCCTCAGGGGAGAAATGGCGGATGGCGATGCAGGGAAACTTCATCAATTATTATACTGCAAGGTGCGCGATCCCAAAATTGTACTTAAACAAGAACGCTCGACGTCAGAGCACCATCAGTGCGAAAATTATGCGATCAAAACCTTTCACAACCGCTTAAAATAAAAGACTCAATGTATACTGAAAACACGGCAGCGATTTGCTAATATATAGGTATAACGGGTAATTCAGAATAAAAGCTTCCTGTGGCAAGCATGAGTCGTTTCTATTGATGCTGAAGCAGTTAAGTTCACAGCAAGGAGTATCAACTGTCAATAAGGCAGACAACCTTATCATCATATTATAATATATATATATACATATATATATATATATACATATATATATATATATATATATATATATATATATATATATATATATATATATATATATATATATATATATATATATATATAATGACGTCACACCAAATCAACGAAATTGTGATTTCAACGAAATGACACGAGAAGATTGTTTTGAGGTTACCGGAGCTAGAAGTTACGTCACAAGAATGGCATTCTTCGCAAGGAACTGACAACTCTGTACATAAAAGATCGCGCAAGACTAACAGTTTCTCCTTTTTTTTTCAGGAAGAGGTCTGTGGTTCGAGCAATTCTTTTACAGGCAGGTACGCCGAATTAGGATGCCAGGAGGGGCACAATGTGCCCGTCCATGTTTGTCAAATTGTAGTCCCTTGATGAAGATATTATCAACAGAAGATTCCGGCTTGCCACAATGTACACATGGTTAATAGGGCCTTTCTTTCGTATCCCATATCGAAAGGCAGGTGTGTACATCACTTCAAGAGTTATGCAATGGAAAAACCCGTTCGATCTGCATGTTTGAATATGTCTAGCAAAAATTTTAACTATACAGGTGGGTCCACTGTTAGGAGGACCCACCATGCTCCAGGCAGCGCCGCGTACATGAAGCGGCAAAAATCAAGCGCGTAAGCGAAACGACGCAGGGGCGGTGCATGCCACCTGTCGTCTGCTACCGAACCCTTCATTCACTTTGCTCGCATGAGGTCGCCATGCCGTATAATCACACGTGCAGAGCACCCAACCTACAATGATGCCGAATCCTACAATAACCCCCGCCCTTTCAAATAAAGTATTTTCAACTTACGCATTGTGTCTAGCAGTATGGTTTCATTTATATTCTAGGTAGCAAGCCCCAGAGTGATGTTTTATCGAAGACAGACCTAAAGTATATTGATGTTCGGGTACATTTCAAAAAGTGCGGTATCTTGCAGAAGTGGTTTGCCATGTTAGAGAGTAATCCCATAGCTACAAGCAATACATACACGCAAATAAAGACACTTCAAGTCAAAGCATCCAGTAAGCAAGCAAGGTACCTTCCCACACTGTCGCGTCCAACAGAATTGATGCACACTTTGGTGCTACTTTCGCAGTTTCTTTGGAGCACAGCTCATAGGCGACCCTTCCTGCAGCGAACGCTGTTAGACAGTGCTCATCTTGTGTCCTTCTAGCTCTGTGTCTTCCGTAGTTTTCGCGTTGATTAATAAGGATGTATGCGAACGCGGAGCGCATTGGGACAGTGAGACTGATGCTCTCAAATCTTCATTACAGCACAGCTCTTAAGCGCCCGTTCCTGCGCTGAGCGTCGACGTGCCTCGGCGTCGGCGTCGTCGGCGTAACCAAGCGAATGAGCAGAGCGAGGGATGAAAGAGCTAACTCAGAGCACAGCGGAGCATGCATAGCGAAGAGAGCAGGAGGACGAAAGCAGAGGAGGCGGTTACAGTGAACACGTGAGGCGGAAAGTGGAGGAGGCGTGTATGGCGAAAGCGTAAGAATAGAAGCTTAGTGCCGCGAAATACATGCTTTGAAACGACTTATGGCTACAAGATGGCGCAAGAGTAGCGTCGTCGTCTGTACGGTAACAAAGCGCTGCATGAACGTACGTCTGTCTGTGGCGGCTACTGTGCATCGCAGTTTCGCATCATCCACGTGCTGCCTCTCGCAATCTGCCGATTAGCGAGGCAGTCGCGACACATTTGGCTCGGTGCAACGTGCCCCACCATAGAGATTAGCAGGATGCGTTGTTGGGCAAGTTGGTTCATTGTAATAGGAAACATTGATTGCGCTTTCTAGACAATCACATGTAATAAGAAGACAGGACAGGCGCAATGGGCAAGTTGGTTCATTGTAATAGGAAACATTGATTGCGCTTTCTAGACAATCACATGTAAGAAGACAGGACAGGCGCAATGGGCAAGTTGGTTCATTGTAATAGGAAACATTGATTGCGCTTTCTAGACAATCACATTGGGCAAGTTGGTTCATTGTAATAGAAAACATTGATTGCGCTTTCTAGACAATCACATTGCGCCTGTCCTGTCTTCTTACATGTGATTGTCTAGAATGCGCAATCAATGTTTCCTGTTACCACACAGATTGTCCGCGCCAGCCAGTATATCGCGAATTGGAAACACGAGTAAAGCTGCGCTCAGATTTCGCATTAGGGAGTACCGTAATCGTCGGTCAATTATTTTTGTGTTCAATCGGCGATGGCTTTCGAAGTCGCGATCGCGTGCTTCTAATGGAAAACGGTAGAGGAAACGTAGTTGATTTTGCTTACTATTGACGTAGAAGCTATAGTGGCCGATAAGTGCATGAGCACATGCAAGCACGCATACACACACACACACACACACACACCCTAACACACACACAAAGGACCCACCGTCAAACAATGCAGCTGATTGTTGCCTACATGTCCTAGTGGCGCAGACAACTGCCAGAAAAATCACGGTACATATTGATGAGATGAAGGAACGTCCCCCATGCTTTTCAGTCTTACGATATTATTCCTCTAGGAAAGCGCGCAACATCAGTGTACTCGTATACAAGCGGAATATTGCGCCGATACACGCATAACAATCGCACTTATTCTTGCTCTTAGCTTACACTTAGCTTACGCTCGAGCGGCCTGTCGCAAGGCAATTTTGCGTGCATTCTTGTGCTTCTTGCATGCTCGGAAAAACACTTTTATGTAGCACGTACTGAGCAACAGAAAGCTGTATCGAGTGTTTTTCATGTTGCTCTACAAATTTCTCATTGATGCTTTTCATGTACCTATAATATTTGAAAAGTTGATTAACTAATTATGACTAATTGTCTAATTAGGCATGAATGAAAATGAAATAGCTTGAGTATTTCCAAGCGACTGAAAACAACACTACCTTTGTTCTGTCAAGCTACGTGGCATTCGCATATTTTTAAGCTCTCGCTAAATTCAGCTGGGACAGCCTCATACTTTCCTCTGGTAAAAGCGAATTGCGGGCACACTTGTATTCAATTATGACAACGACAACCCGTGCACGTCGTTGGCCTACACTATCTAAAACCAGCCATGTCAGTGTTCGAAGATGAGCATCAAACTTACCGACGTCAGCCCCACACGCTTCAGTTGCACCACGTGAAGGGACAAGTTTCTTCGGTGGCCCGTACCATCGAGCCAAACGGGTCCAGTCAGGCCCGAAAAGCGTGCCTGTCCCGAAAGTGAGAATGATAGCGAAATCACCAACCTCTGTTGGCCTCCTTTTAAGTTGGCGGATGCATACGGTTAACAGTCTCTCACGCGGTAGGAACCGATAAGCCAAATTTCATTATGGCCACACTGGCCTAAGACGGAAACGAGGGCGCTTACTGCATACATCCCATGTGGAAGTTCCCACGAAATGTTTTCTCTATGTATTATGGGGCTACGAATTTCCATTGAGCTTCCACATTTGCATGCTGTATTTAACATAAAAGCTGTTTCATGTCATCAATGTCGTCTTATTATCGCTGATGAGCATTAATGTATACAGATCACTTTGCCTAATCACCTTTGCGCGGGCTTAAAATATGCCGGTTCGTGAACATTTCCTCTGAAAAACAGGCAGCATAAAATTAACCGAATTGCTCCACTCCGGAAGCGTTTCTGTGCCGTCGGAGTACTCGTGAACGCACACACTACCTTGTGTTGCTTCCCCAAACGCCGCTGTAGCTTGAGATAACATCGTTAGTTGGTTCCGCGTACACGCCATCGTTAATTGCTCGTGCGACTTAGGCGCGGAGGAAAAGTTACGGGTTGCTTATTAGGGCGCCTGTATAGGATTATCTCCACTCGCTGTCTCTGTTTATCCTGCTTAATATGCTGGTCGGTGAATGCGATTCGCCGCCGCGTCAAAACAAACTTTGATCATGTATTGTAATGGAAATCAGTTTGGTTATCGGGTTACCGGCTGTCCCTGCGCCCGCTTAGTGTAATGATCAATTCGGAGCTCGTTCACAATGCCGGGAAATTAGCGTGGTGTCCTTACACTCGCAAAATTCAACTGTGCGTTATCGCTGAAGCGGACACAGCCTGCTGATTTTACAGAGCTGTCTATTATCCAGTCTTGTGTTCTAGCGCGGCTATCCAGTGTTCTGTTTATATTATGTACCCTCCTGGTGGCTTCCCCCACTGAGCTACACAAGCACCTCCTGAAGCTGTGGAAGCACGTTCAACCTATGCTTTATATGTATTGTTTCCTTTTTCAAGGGGTTGTTTATTTTGCGGAAACGCCTTAAGTGTGCGCCAACTCCAGTTTGGTTAAAGAGGGTGCTGAAGCCAAGAGAGGAAGCAAATAGATGTACGATAACTGCTTTAACTACAGAGAATTGTTAGTCGTGAGATAAACAGATGCAAGTGCAAAACAATTTCTTCTTACGCGCTAACTGCAATTTTTCTTTCCGCAGTTTGAACCGATTCCTTGCATGAATGAAGACAAGCTGTGTAAGTGTATCATGAGGTAAGCGTAATGTGTAAGGTGTCTCCGCACTGTAAAATACACTGCTTCTACTTTTTACTGAGGTCGTGTGCCATATATATAAAAATAGACCAGTTTACCTTGCCACCGTGTTCGGAGCCTTACTCTGCCTTCAGTGAAGTTCAACAGTCACAATAAACTGCTGACTGCGGCGTAGCACGTAGGATAGAGTAGCCTATACTCTTTGAGAGCCATACAGGTTGCTATGCAAATCCTGCATGGAAGCACAAAGACATAAATTCTGACGTCTCCCTTAAGAGGCATTTTGGTGGCGCTGCAGTCTTTGGATAGTTGACGACTATAATTAAGAAAAATGTGGATCCCTAAAACGTGCAACAAATCGCTGTACCCCCCATAGCTCCATTATTAGGTGAATCATGAATGCCAAAAAGCTACAAAATCATAGCGATTCCTTCCATCTGTTGGTTCATATTTTTGAGGGTATTGATGCTTCTTTTTTAAATAAGAGAGATTGTTTTTGAAATGTTTGCTTGTACTGTCATGTCTGATTTTTGCGCTCGGGTGCGCGAGTGTTGTGCTCGGAATGTTTCACTTAAGGTAGACCTCAATGGGAAGCACGCAAGAACATTCATATTTCGCGAACATGATTCTTGTGTGAAACTTAATGTAGTATGCACATTCATGCTCTTCTATGCAAACTTGTGCGCGCGAAGGTTCCTGTGCTTTTTTTTTCTCAGCTGTCTTTTTTGGTATAAAAATTATGAGCAAAACTACCTCTCACAGAAGAGCAGCCGGCGCCAAACAGATGCACCAACCTCTGCCTAAATACAATTACCCGAAAAGTCGGTGGTCCCACGCATGGTGGGAATCGGTGTAAGCTAAGCTTTATGCCGTTTGCTTTGATAGAATGTGTAATTACTTCAGCGTTTAGTCCAATACAAGACTGGTGAGTTGATGTTAGGTTGTACGAGAGGGTTGAGCATTAGCATTGCCTCACATGGCACATCGGATCGTGGCAGAAGCGTTAAATTTTACTTGAGTTATGGGCCTGTACGTAATTGAATTACTATATTTGTATATATACATTGTATAAAAATATTCACTGTATGGACCGTGTTTCGCTGCGTAGCGAAGATGCTCCTGCTCCGTGTGACGCTTTTTTCGGGCCTGGGTGTTGTTATGACTCGAGGTGGGGTTCGGACCAGCAATCTACCAAGCCCTTTGACCAGTACGTCCGGTGTTAGGAATGAAGGAAAAAGGGTTTATTTTACACCATTCACACTGCCTCCAGATATGGAAGCCCACTCCATGCAGGAGCATATTAAATGTCCGAGTTCACATTAGGACATGTCAGCACCAGCACACTGCACGAAAAGTCGCCGCGTTTAATACCATCGTCGTCCCTAGGCAACTATACTAGGCAATCTGATGACTGTACCGCGACCAATAACAACCGTCGAATCGGTCGCAATATCCCGCCCATAATATCACACCATTCCGCCAAATAGCGCCTCCGAAATTGTACCTTTGCCCCCGCATATTTAGCAACCTGATCATCCGAGGTCGAAACCATTCCCGCGGTAGTATTCGACGATGGCCCTATTCATCAATTAGTTCAGGTCGTCCGGTCCAGGCAGAGAGGTCTTTTGTTGGCCTGTGAACAGTCGCCGTCAACATTGCATTGACTTCCGGATAGGCGCTGATGAATGGGTGGGTTTGTTTCGTGGTAAATGTCTAATTAATGCCCTTGGTCATGTTGAAATGCAACTGTCCTCGGCGCTGAGTGCACGCTTTGCAGGCATTTTTTCTGGCGCCTGTTTACGTGCTCCTTCTGCACCTCCTTCTGCGTCTCAACAGCGTGATCAGCACGCTGTTGAGACACCAGCGCCGAGCGCTTTCTTCAGGCTATGGACGATGGTAATGTTTGCACTATCGCAACCCTCCACCGCCCGCGCGACTTCCACAGCCCAGCACCTGCATTTTTGTCGCATAGGAGAGGAAGCACAGCATGTGCCGTACGCACAAACTGTGCAATGCGGCGGTGCCGGCCGGGATGCGTGGAGGCGCGTGCCATCTGGTGGTATTGCAGGAAACCCAGCGGCACGCGCAACAGACTATCGCAGCAGCAGGGCACGGAAAGTCGGGAGAAGAGGCAAAGAAAGCTTCGGTTTAATACTAACTCACAGCACGGTAACAAGCGTGTAAAAGAAATGTTTAAGCGTTAGTTGTGGTGCGGGCTTATCGTTTTCGTTACCCGCGTCGTACTCACAGAATCATTTGGGCATTTGAAGGCCCTGCCTCGTCTATGACGTGTCCGTATAAAGGATGCTTCTTTAACCTTGCTGTCTAAACTGTTACGCTCCTCTCCGATGTTCGAGTTTTTGCCGGCTTTCTTTGCATAGACTGGCGCAGCCTAATGCTGTATCACTATGACTGTATGGCGACAATGAGACTTTCTAATGAAGCCACTGGTATAACGAAGACCGCGTGACGACGATGCCATGAAACAAAGGAGATGACAACGAATGTGGGCCAGTGATGGCGAAACAATGACTGTATGACGGCAGCTATATGAAGATGGCGACATGAGATGGCGTGACGACAGCTGTATAAGTACGACCGCAGATGGGCGGTGCAATGACAATTCTGAACTGATGACAGTGGTAGAATGACTATAGCGTGGCGACGACGGCGCAAGGACAAAGGGATGACGAAGAGTGCATGATGGCGACTGCATGATGCTGAAAGCTTGATGGAGACGACATGATAAGAATCGAATCAAGAGTAGATGACATCAGTACAATGCCAGTTCTGAATTTATGATGATGGTATACCGAGCATAGCGTGACGAAGATGGCATAAGGACATGGGATGGCGATGATGCCGCGACAACTGCGTAATGAAGATAACTCGACGACTACATTATGTGGAGGATAACGTGACGACGACAGCATGGCGAGATTCGAGTGGTGAAGTTGTAATGACGGTGATGGAATGACCATAACGGCATCTCGGCGAAGATATGTAAGAAATTCATGACGACGACTTTAATACAACGACGAAACGATGACAGTATTCACAATTGAATTACAACAGCATGATTTCGTTGGAATGAAAAAGAAGGAATGAAGTCGGTGAAAGGATGATAGGCGCAATTGGTGGGATTTACCAGCCGTATTCACAGAGGGCAACAGCATATGGTGCTGCTACAGGGAACCAGTTAACGAAGCTTTACATCATTGTGATCAAACTGTCATCTCTTATTGGTGGAAGCGGATGTATCACAGCGTGCGCTTCAGCCAATGGAATCACCTCCAGGCGCGCAGCAAAGCTCTGTGCCTGCGAACGGCGCCAACTGGACAAACTGAGCAACAAGATAAGAAAACCTAAAAAGTTAAAATAGTTGTTATTGTTAGAGTCATGTAATAATGAAGAGAACGTTCCGTAGAGCCTCATTGACCAATATCCGCATACTATATCGATTCGAGAGACGTGCTGCCATGGCAAGATTTATTTCTTTCCTTTGCTGAGACATGTACCATCTGTAATGTCGGTCCGAGCATTTTCTAGATGGCCAAAGAATTAAATTTTTCGCCTATAATTTTACCCCACATTTACACTCGATAGTGCATGCACAATGTTTTTCTATTAAGTTACAATCCAACACTTCAATGCAGGCTACTCCTTTGGCGTTGTGCTTTCCATCCACTTGCTTTCTTGGTCAAGCAGGCTGGCAGCATGGCTTACCCTGAGTGGATGACATTGCATGGTAAGCTCAGTGAAATTTTCTCGACCTATAGTTCCCTCACAGTAGTGCGCTTCTATTCCTGGTTAAAAACACAAAACGTTTGTCTACTCAACCTGATAGCATTGCGCAATGATATAGTGATTGCGCGCTAATGTGCAAGGACCTCAGGGTACATCCTAGCGAATACACACGAATTCCAATACCGACGTGTCGTCGCGTCGTATAACGTCGTGGAAAGGATAAAGGTCCACTGAGAGAAGCAATTGGTTTATTTTTGCAGACTACGCCGACCAGATAGGTGACAGGAGACAAGTTCCTATACGCGCAGACCGATGTCTAGTTTGAGTGTTTAAAAAATATATGTAGAAAAGTTGGTACGCTTGCTAGCGCCGAGGACAACCAGAGGCTGGAATAATTATTTCACCACTAGAGTAAATGCGCACAGAACGCTTCAAATAGTGAGGAACTGATGTGACGGGGTTGTGAATGTGCCTGACTCGGTTTAGAAAAGATCACGTCTCAGTCTGCTTTTCATGATTGCAAGTGCACAGCGGCAGGAATTGGTCGCAACGAATCCAATGAAAGATTCCGAGGGACAGGAACACAAGCAACTCTGTACAAGCGTACAATGAGTCTTTCAAAAGCACATGATCCCCACTGCAGCACTGAAAGCAGCAATATTGGCATCGTTGCGAAAGTGCACAGGCACTGATCTGTGCGACTGTCCGTATCCCAAGCATCGCTGCAAGCGGAGAATACACCTGGCGTATAGAAGATGTTTTCATGCACTCTTATTTTTGGATCTAATGAGGATGCATGGGCTCTAAAAAGATGGAATCGACCCTTTAATGGACCGAAACCATCCCTGTCACACTCTTAGGTGTGGCTACTAAGCACATGTTGCAGCATTGGATCGTTATGGTATCATATTAAGCGCATGTTATCCCTGCCTAATGTACATATAGAAAGAAAGCTGGAATTGTTTGGCGTACCAAGTTTTAATGCCACATCAAACATTCTAGGATCAGCAGTTTTGCAGAGGGGTGTCCTTATCAGACAAGTCTGCACCGCTGTTATCTCCTTCAGTGAGCGCGGCTACATTCGCTAATAGCCACTGTTCATGACAAGAACATTGGGGCCGGTTGTAGCTTACCTTCTTAACAGCATCGACGAGCACGTCGGACGGCGGCCAGTTGCCCGGCGCGGAGTTGGCACGGCAGCTCACTCTGGGTGGCGTGTCTAGCGTACCGGCCTTGGCTAGGCTCTGGATGGCTCGCACGAGTATGTTCAGCGCGTCTTGAGTGAGAGCCGCGTCTGTCTGGACGAAAACACGGGGTTTACGAAGTAGTGCACCGCTGACGAAGTGCGCATAGCATGCGTGCACTTGCCATTTGCAATTGGTTTACCTCGCACATGTTTCTAGTATCTGATTGCTCACCATTTGCTTCTAGCCCTATAATTATAGCGCTAGCTCATTGCCTGTTTCATGCCAGTACGATGAGGGCCAAAGAAAAAGCGCCAATGCACTACGCTTTCGATACCCGCCTAATAAAACTGGCCACATTAGCACTGAACACTACAAAGCGGTACATGAAGTATACGCTGTGCTGTTTTTCAGTGTTTCACTTCTAAAATTCGGTTCTTATCCGTTTCATCAATGACTAACGCAGTCCGTACTAATTTTTGCTATCGCCTATGTACGCCCATACCCTCAAGATCTCAGTTTTTTCATGAGACCACTATTGCATTGCTTTATATATATATATATATATATATATATATATATATATATATATATATATATATATATATATATATATATATATATATATATATATATATATATATATATATATATATAATGTACTGATTCCACAAACACGAATGAAAAAGGAAAAACTAATGAGACCACTATATGCAGAATACTATTAGCAAAGTTGGCACCTTTGATTTTAACCTTCTGAATGTGCCAACGATTCAGCAAGCCCTATTTAAGACAACATAGGCGGCTTTAAGAACTCACCCTTAATTGCTTCCAGGAGGCTCGATGAGCGAGAAACAATGGGTACACGCCAGTTTGAGTGTACTTCTCGCGTACAGCACCGATGTCCTGCTCCCACAGCTCTCTCTTCAGAAGCAGGAAACCGGTCAAGTTGGTTCCCGAGTTCTGCAGATCCGAAAGGTCCACCGTGTGCAAGTCCTGCGCAGTTCCATCACCATCCCTTATAGCGTTGCAAATGAAAAACCAGCGAAAAATCATTTTCCTATTTTTTTCTCTCTTCGCATCGTCAACGAACGAAGATTTTTTAAATCTCTTTTTCAGACAGACTACTCGGAATTGTGCGCTAAAGTCCTGCTTATGCGGAATATTCGATTGACGGCTCGCTCACAACTTGGCGACAGTATTTCGTCCACGTTTTCTTTTACATATAGGCATGGCTAAATCTGTCAGGCTGCGTCGAGTTCTTCCCGGGAAAGCTTTGTCACTCCATCTAAAGTATGCAAATTTAGTGGTTTTCCTGGGATCACGTGCCAATTATATACACTTGAAATTAAACGGAAGGCATATTATCTAACATAATTTTACTCGTGAGAAAAATGTAGCCTCGAGGCTCACGTGGTCCTGTATTCGTCATATAGCATCTAGGTGCTTATACTTTGAACATTCGCAACAGTAATGCACGAAAATGTGGCGGGACATCATTTTTCAGCTTTATGGGTCAAGCCTGCTCCGTCTACACGAAATAATGTAAGCCAAATGGGACTCATCATAGAGGACAGAAACATAGTTGGGTTATTCAAAAACTTTGAGTGAGTGAGTGAAAACGTTATTCAAAAACTTTGACTGCTCCGCAATAAATTTCTACATATCTCGTGAATACATATAATAAATTGAGAAATCAGTTTAACGCGAGCAAAATA
Source organism: Dermacentor andersoni (assembly GCF_023375885.2). Lineage (NCBI taxonomy): Eukaryota > Metazoa > Arthropoda > Arachnida > Ixodida > Ixodidae > Dermacentor > Dermacentor andersoni. The sequence goes on from NC_092819.1 coordinate 72,259,139, forward strand.
ATACTGTGCTTGAACTTTTCCTTGATTCGACAATAACTTTTGAAATTACATAACATACCGTCACTTTGCACAAACTAGAGAATATTAGACTCCGAGTTCCTTATTGATACTATATTTTGCAATAACTTTCCTAACTGTACACAAGTAGTCGCTCAGATAACACGTAGAGTGAATGTGTACCAGTTAGATATGGTTAACAACAAAAGTCGCTTCTGGTGCCCTTTTCTAGCAGTTATATCAATGATGTTGCGAACACCTACGGCAGAATACTACAATATTTCAGTGTGATGTTGACACTGCACTGATTGCAATCATAATCAGTCGCAGTAAAATGACTCTCAAGATATGCCAATTGTGCAGTTGATTGGTAAAATGGTATTCAGATACTTATAAACTGTGTGGAACTGTATTATATGACCAATGTTGTGAAAATTGAATGTGTTCAGCGACGTTTCATTCGTATCTTGTACGATCGATTTCTCGGACGCCGTGTGTCTTATGCCTATGGGCATGTACTGCGCATGTTTAATATTAGACCTCTAGAAATAAAGCGGAATTACCGTGATTGCTTGTTTTTGTATAAACTAATTCATAACCACTTCCCCTGTCCGTGGTTATTGTCAGCTGTAACGTTCTGCGCGCCTCGCCCTAACCTGCGTATTCCTGGCATTTCCTACGTGAATTGCTCTTGCACCTTGAACGCTATAACACGTCTTGTAACACAACTAAATAACTTGCGTGATGGTCTTGATATATTGAGTTCTACTACTTGCTCATTATCTGGCTTCTGTCTCTGAAGAATTCAATTTTTTGTTGCACTTTGTACCACTGTTGTTTGAGATATCCTGTTTTGTTATTCAGTTTCATGTTCTTTATGTAACACCATTAAGTGCACCAATATTAAAGCGTAAAGCTGTTCTTGGTGAAATTGAAGAAAAATACATAAATAAATACATAAAAATATACATAAACAACCAGTGGGCAAACTCACTCATGAACATCCCCCTCCTCTCACTCATGCTTGCTTTGAAATCACTACACAGGCTTGGCATAGAGCATCAGTGAGTGAATAAAGGCATCAGTGGGCGACAGTATAAACGAGTGTGCGTAGGGAGCAGGAGTGAGGAGCGGTTCTCGTTAGTACGAAAGTCGGCGACCGTGGTTTTAAGTCGCGTGAGCATACGAACGTGACGAGTGTGAGTGGGCGTGTGTATGTGAGTGCCGGTGAGTGGAACTGGATGTGAGTATGAGCCTGTGTGGGCGCAGGTGAGTGCTAATGGAAGGCATTATGAGCATGAGCGAGCAGATGGACAAGTGCGAGCACACGTGAGCGTGAATGAGTAGAGAGCCTGTGAATATATCGGAGAGTGAGTACGAATGAGCATCCGCCTTTTGTGCCGAATTATGATTTAAACAAAAAAAACATTTTTCTGACTGCTTTAGAAACCCTCGTACCATTCTTAAGCTTGACCAACCCATTCAGTCACGCAGTGTCAAGTGCTCAGGGTGTTCTTGCGTCTTTGTACCGCTATCATTTTCGGTTAATACCTTCGGATTTACCATAAGGCCCGTATGTAACGGTTTGTTCAGATTGCCTAAATAATTAAGTGATTAGGAACGGTGTCACCGGAGTTATATACGCCTAATTCAATGCCCCTCTTAAGTTGCGTAGGTTAGTTTATTAATTGAATTTCAGTTTGCGGCTGCCGCGCCCAAACAAATATATATCAAGTAGATAAGTTGTTAAAGAGGATATGTTCGAGCCTGCTAAATGGTACTGCTTGTGATTGCGGAGGTGTAATAACGCCCAAACTAACACTCGAGAAAGGGAGGGCGGGGGGTATTCTGCAAATGTCCACCTAGTGGACATGTCTATTTCGTATGCTGCTGGAGTTCTGATTGGCTGGGCAGGGAATGCGTCACAAGGAGCTCGTGCCCCCAGCCAATCAGCAGTTCAGCAGCAGACGAAATGCACATTTCTACTAGGTAGGCACATGCAGAACAGCGCCAGGTGTTTATTTTTGTATGTATGTATGTATGTATGTATGTATGTATGTATGTATGTATGTATGTATGTATGTATGTATGTATGTATGTATGTATGTATGTATGTATGTATGTATGTATGTATGTATGTATGTATGTATGTATGTACAAGGCAAAGCGAAGGTTAATTTTAATGCTTATTTCCAGCTGTCACGACGCAGAGCCGGTAGCAAGAGCGAAATCACACTCTAAAGAAAGTTTACACCTTTCGGGTTTTGTTTTGTCCCCAAACAATAATCGTCATCTGTCTTGCCCGCATTTTGTTTCTTTAACGCTGTGAGCTGGGTACTTCCTAGTCACGAACGGCTTGCGCGTTATCAGCATGGCACAGCATTCTCGACAGGAAAGTAGCGAGCGCCGAGTTTTCAAGAGAGGAAACGCAAGCAAGGCAGATGACGATTGTTGTTTGGAGACAAGATAAGCCCCAAAGGGGGTCAACTTTTTTTTAGAGTGTAGATCGGCAACACTAGATGCCCCTCAGGCAAAAGCGAGCGTCTACGGAGACCATTTGAGTCAAATAAGAAGGGCTGTGGTGGGCAACGAGCGTAGTCAGAAACTTGCATCGCTGCAGCCAGTGTGGATACTGCGTTGAGAGAGAAAACACTATGTCTTGCAATAAGAATGTCTGCGTGTGTAAAGAAACTCGCCAGTTACATTAGAATAGAAAATATGAAATTCTCTGAGGATCTACTCTCGAACTGTAACTTGAAAGAAACCTTCTAGGCCCCTCATAGGCGGACAGCTGTATTTTTTCAAAGGAAGGACTTGGTGCTTGAAAACGAAATCTACATGAAAAAAATGAAACATGCGTTTAAAATGTGTCGCTACTGAAAGCGGAAACGTTTATAAATGCAAACACATCTGGAAGTGCTTAACACGGAGGTCGACACCATCCCAACCAATGCACTGGCGTTCGAGCTTACCAGTGTGGTGACAATGAAGTTGTGATACTCGTTGACGATTCCAATTCTTTGGGCCTGAAAATAGGTTAGCGCATCGTTAATACTCAGAATTTCTGTTTTCAAGAAAGATAATAACGAAAACAAGTTTGTAAGTCCACTATGAATATTGTTGTAAATTGTGCGCGCAATTGGTTCAAAGTATACCATTATAAGCCACACTCCAACTTTGCTCATAAATACATGGGACTTAATGCACGTAAATATAAGGAAAATTTCCAACCTTAATGTTAATACGGAAATCAAAAAGAAATACGCGCACTAAAATGAAAAAAGTACGTACATTTTACTCTACATATAATTTCCCTAAAGTAGCATAAGCAAATCATTGCGAAGGGATTATAATTACGAACATATACATGCTCCATCTTTATGACTTTGTGAAGTTGCGGCACGTTACAGAAAGTGAGTGCGAACTACAGCCCTAGCTAATATGATGCGTGCAGAAATTATATTATAATAAGAGACATAACAGGGTCCGACAGAAGGAAGCGTTTTGTTTGGAGGAGGGAGTATTCTTCGCAACTGTATATTTCGAACAATTACACTTTTATTTTGCTAGTCAATGTAACCACCACCTTAAAACGTTTCAGTCTTAATCTTCTGGCTTCTACCCTGATGCTTTGCCAGAATGGGGTCATTTCATTTGTAAATGTCCGGTGCGTTTAATCTCACACCAATAAGTTTCTATAAAAAACATGAATAGGTTTCCCTACATGTCTTAACAGATCACCAAGCCTGTGCGTAGCCACGTCGAGAAGGATGTTGCTCTCCCCGGCCTTAGCTATCTCCCGCAGGACAATCCGGGGATCCGTTTTCTCCGGAAGTAGCCGCAGCGACACTGGAAGTGGAAGACCGCCAGGCTGCGGCATGTGTAGGAGACCGCGCAGCCGGACCAGCGCTGAGAATTTGACAAACGAAAAACAAAATCTGGAATGTGTGATAGAGTTGGCATGTCTTAGGTAAATGGGCTGTAAGAAAGCAAAAAGCAGCCCCTTCCATGGCAGGACCAGCAGCTTACCGGAATCCACGAAAAGTGTACGATCAATGCGTTCTACCGATGGAACATACAGGATATTTTTAGGCCATACATATATATTTATAAAAAGCTCTACGAGCAGAGAACGTGGCGGTTATGCATAGAAGTTATTTGAAAAGGAATGCATACGTAAACGCAATTGTCACAAGACTAAGTATACAAAAAGCAACGATTCACTTTTTCTATCAGTGCCTTGGGAGCAGTCTCTCATAATGGCAAATTTGGAGTCAGTCACACTTTATGGCAGCTTCCCCTTTTTTCTTTTGTAAACTGGAAACTAGCCCATAATTGGAGATAATAATAATCAAATGTTAACAATAAATCCGGAAGTAACGGAATCGAACGTACCGGGAGCACAGAAAGGGCCGCCCCACTATCGAGTCAAAAGGAAACACCCCATGAAATTGGAGGCGGCAGGTACCGATGCCGCGCGGTTTGCCGGTGATGTATGTGCGGCACATGGTGTGCTTGGATTTGCTGTGAGATGTCATCATTGAAACATCGTCGGACACTTATGTACGGGGCGTTTCCATCAGACGGAACAGCAGGGCGCATTCGCTTTCCATATTGCCGCCGTTAATCTTGGAAATTCAATATAACGTGTTCAATATATCGAATAAGAAATGATCTTTTCTACTTAAAGAATAGTGTTCAATAAAAAGTCCCTGCCTCCAGATTTCTCATTTAAGTGACTGTCACCAAGGCAGTAAGGAAAAAAAAGATTTTTTTATGTGCGTGCGTGTGTGCGTGCGCGTTTGTGTGTGTCTGCGTGCGTGCGCGCGCGCGTTTGTGTGCGTGTGTGTGCGTGTGCATACGTGTGTGTGTGTGTGTGTGTGTGTGTGTGTGCGTGTGTGTGCGTGTGCGTGTGCGTGTGTGTGTGCGTGTGTGTGCGTGTGCATACGTGTGTGTGTGTGTGTGTGTGTGTGTGTGTGTGCGTGTGCGTGCGTGTGTGTGTGTGTGTGTGTGCGCGCGCGCGTGTGTGCGTGTACATTCCAAGCACACGTTACCAGCCGCAAAGTACGTCGGTATTGCCTATAGGAACTTATACGTGTTCTAAACAAAAAAATCTGTATTTTGTAGCAAAGTACCCTGTTTACGTTGGACAGAAATTTGCAGGACAACAAAGAAACTCACGTAGTTTAGGACGGCGCAACGAGTTATGACGTAGAAATTGGTCCGTGTTACGTTAGTTGGGACTATGACGGTGTGGGTGAAAGAGGGGGCTTTTGTAGAGGCCATGCTTTAGTTGACATTAAAAGCAAATGAGTCTAGGGAGTCATTTATGGCCTCTATAAAGTAAGTATGGTCCAGTAGAGTAAAAAACTTAGTTTCTGAAATAGCAAAAAGCAGCCGACGACGGTGGCAGATAACACGGTTTGATAGATTGGAAAATTTGCATACATATTACTATGCTGGGTGACGCAGCTGTTGGTATTTGGAGATGACTGGGAGAGGCTTTGGTTCTAGAGTGAACGTCAAATAGGCTGCTGCTGATTACGATGGTCATTGCGCGGTAGATGGTTGAGAACGTCGTAGTAGCTTTACGAATTTACTATGGTTGCTCATGAAGGCTTACAAGTTGTACTTGAGGGTGGGAACAACGAAGATCTTGTATGCTGAAAATGTAGATTCGAGTGCACGCACGCTATATCGTCAAACTTTTCCAATCTGTTTGTAATTCTGTTACCTCCGTTAACTCGCCGCGATTGGTCAAACATTTTTGGAACCACGCTCGTTTCGCCTTCTATCAGTAGACGTCACCAAAACCTCGAAAACTTCCCATCAGAAAATAACGCTAACACACTGATTAAGCATGATTAGGCCAAATATAAGAAAACAATTTCTTTCCAATTGCACACCTTTGTCACCATTCGCCGTCCATGATCGGTGAAAATGTTTTCGGGACCCGCCTACTTTTCTTTCTGTCATACGACGTCACAAAACCGCGGAAAATTCTTATGGCAAATTGATGTGTACACATTCAAGATGCGTTTATGCTGAACAAAACTGATAATCTTTTTTTTTAGATAGCTAGAGAGTGACTCCGTTCCCAAAGGAATAGAAGGTGGCTATTCATTGATCGCTACGGCGATGCTCGAAGCTGCCAGCGACAATGAATTGCCTTGCGTATAAGAAAAATTTTGCGTCGTTGCGTGAAGTTTATAACTCTCTTGGCTCGTACAGGCAACCAGCGCTGAAATTTCGCGTGAGAACAGCAGCGCCGTAACACACAGCCTAGCGAGCGGTCGACAGTTTACAGTAACACATGCTACGATTTTGGATCAGCAATGTCACCGCTCATTTAAAGCGCATGAGTCCAGCTTCTGACCTGTCAGGGCACCGACGTGCTAGAACGTAGCAACGCATGCACTTCTCGCAGAACTTGGCTGGGCAATAACAATATTGCGGGTCAGCCTCCGTGCATGCTTTAGGAGTTGCGCAAGTTTGACTTAAGTAGATTCCAAATGAACTCAGATTAAAATGACTTCAGGTTATAACGCGACAGAGCTATCGATGAAATCACTTAATGCGTTCGAAAAGAACATCAGCGAAATATTCATAGCAGCTCTACTTAAAAGTTTCATTTTGTGCTTTTTTTTGTAGCTTATCTCTCGCTCACAAAGGGGGGTACTTTCTCGAAGGTCTTTGAACTACGCTCTCTTAACGCAACCCTGAAAGCCACAGATTTTGTTCTTAATGTGTGAATACCTATTGTTCGCTAAATGAACCCATAGAACGTTGCCCTACAGGTTCTTTCGCCGAAGTGAAAATGTCGTCAAATCCAGGGGCACACAAGAACAATGTGATGCCAGAGAGAAAGAGTTAATTTGGTAACCCACGATAAATTAGCTATATTTGCTCAAGGATTGGTAATGAAATTGACGAACTACAAAATTGGGCTCCTCTTTACCTTAAATAAATATTCGTTAATTTTAGTGTGGGCTCCTTGGCACGATAACTTCACGCGTAGGCATGACGTTATCAAGCATGGAATGAATGCTTGCCCTTACTCGCTTCCTACGCATACGTGAGTCACCAAGTACACTGTCCTACAAATTCTTGGACAAGAAGTCATTCGAAGCAAGTTAAATCTGTTTGTAGGTACGGAAGATAACGTGGTACTGTTTATATGACAAGTGGTTATGGTATTTGAGTGATAGTACGTTGCTTTCTTGATCAATATTCTACTGCGCAGTCAGTATACGTCATGAAATGAAATGTTACACGTGGTGTATGACGGGTCGAAGGTGTATATATAGCGACGAGAACGAGAAATAAATCTGTTGTTGAAAGTAGCGCTGTGTGTGTCAGATGTGCCTTCTGTTGTCCTTCTCTAGCTTGCGCAATAACAAAATAAGATATGCCGTACCAACAAGCCCCTATTGCTATCCTCATCGAGTATACGTCCACAGGCATTTCCACATTTTCTAAAAAAATGTTGCAGTAGACTTTTCGTTGTCGGGCCTGCAATGCACCCAGGAAAATACGGAATTATTTTTTTTGTTTCACGTGCTAGTTGCCTATTTTTGACTAGCTGCCAATTAGCTGCTAGCGTCACCATGGTAACGCTAGCAGAAAAATTGTTATCGCTCCCGTGAATCAAGTGCAAACATGTGAGTGGTGTCTTCAAAGCTACACGGCAGAGATACAAAATGCAATATTGGCAAAGCTTATGGGAACTGGTTAGCTATTCTTTCTCTTAATAATTTTGTCTATTTCAACCCACCACAGGCTCACGCGACCCACGTAGGAGTGGTTACATGAACAGTTCCTTCTCTTCGATAACAACACAAATTTTCTATACATATTCACACTGATAGAATTTCACAATGACAACTAAATATAATAAACTAAATTTCCAAATGAGATCATTGGCATCTCAACACACAGCACTGTTTGAGAGAGAATTAGAAAGCACAGTGGATTTCAACTGTTTTTATCTCAAGGTCACCTAGGGCTAAAATAGACAATAAACGCCTGCTTCGCCGCACTCACCTTCGGGTTTTTCGTACACAATTGTGAAGCCCTTCCATCGCTGTGCTTCCACCAAATCCCTGAGAGCTTGGTCCAGTTCGTGGGGAGAAGGTGCAAGGTTAAGGGACGCCGAACCCGCATAGACGCCTGCGTGAGCCGCACCTTCTTGGGACAAGTAGACGTGCGGGACTCGGTGTCCCCTGCAAGCGCTGCCGACCAGCGATGCCGCGTCTGGCTGCCGAGGTCCCAGCACTGCTAGAACACTCTGCTCAAGGAGTCTGCACACTGTTCGTAGAAACCAAATGAGGCAGTATAGGGTACATGTTTGCAGCGGGCAAACCTTAAAACCATGGTAACCAAGCATCAAGCAATGTAGAGGGCCGTTGTCGATAGCAGCCCTTTGATTTTCATGCTCGCCTTCACCAGTATCTGTCTCCACATTCACTGAACGTCCACAGGTTTAATCTTAAAAAATAAATGAAAGTGTCTGGGTAATCATTCTGTTATTTGCAGGTTCTTTTTGGCAGTCTATACGCAAAGATAAATTGCAGTAATACTGTCAATGGAAGTTCTTGCGTACGAACAAAGTTAAAATAATTATATCTTGTATTTACGGTGGTTTCTATTCTGATTTTTCTTTCAGTTGTTCTCAAGGAAAAACACAGTAACAGCCCGATAAAAAAGTTCCATTTGAAAGCAATAGCCATGCGTAACACGCTTGTCCTGTAAGAAAAAATTAGATGTTAAATGTCTGCAGTTAACCATCGACAGAACACTGATCCTTAAACTACATTACTGTTACGAGATTACATGCAAATGTTCGCCTTTGTCTTCTAGCGAAACGTTTTATTCTGCATTGTGCGCTATTCAGAGATTAAAAAAAAAATATTCATACACTACACTGTACGAAAGTAGCTCAGAGAAGATCAGTGCTACCGTGAGTGAAGTCTTGTGGTTTGCATCATTAACACCTAAGTTAAGAAAATCAGGTGGAGTTTTCTTGGAATATTGTCGGCATGGTTGACTATAGTTCGTTTGTTTTACCGTAGTGCGGTTGATATACACACAGATGCTGTTCAGTCTCAAGAAAGCTCATTTTCTCGTGCGAAATACTCAATGATAGATGCGCAGTCACCTAAAGCAATATTCGCTATTGTGTTCCTATGGCGCACAATAAATAACAGGACGTTTTAGAGACAAGCAACTCGAAGTTCGGGGACGCTGTCAGCTAGGCGTACGAAAGAACGCACATGGAGCTCATGGAATACAGAAGCTGTACAAAGGACGTTTAGTTTTTTGGTATACAGAGCTATATTGACCCATGTACCTACTTATCCGTTTCACGCGGACGGCACTTCATCCCTAACAAACTAAATTACGGTTTAGCGCAAGACGCACCTGCATGACTTGGAACTTACTCGAATGTTATCGTTGGTTCTTTTCCTCTGTCTCTTGTAAGCGAACCTTGTGTACTCTGAATGTATGCGCGGTACTCGAATGGTGCAGTATTTTCTGGAGGACATGCGGGCGCTCGCAAATTCACTGGAATCTTCGACGAGTCATGTATAAAAGCCGGGGCGCTTGACCCGCAGGTCACATTCTCGACGATCGCTGACATTGCTCGTCGCTATCCTTGTGCCTTAGTGTTACTTGTTTTGGTGGGCACAAGTTCGCCCAATGCAGAGTTAGGTTAGTAACAATTGTCTACAGTGTTCTTCACCGTAACTACAATGTGACAATATGTAGTACTCACTAGAGAACCTTGGTATACACGTGTATACGCACTGCTAGAGGTTTTCAATATATTGTATAAGTATTCAGTTAGACAGTACTTCAACATTTGTTTAAATCTCGTAAATTCGATTGGCCGAGATCTTTCCTGCAGGCAACCGTGAAAAACAAAATTTATCTCAACGCTTACATGTAGCTCGCTGTTGACACACTATTGAAGCTGTTTTAGAATATTTTTATATAACACGAACTTAAAGCGCTAACTGCCGGCTCAGGTAGATGAGGCCGAAACTGTTGTAGATAACTTACAGCCCGTAAACACATATATACGTGAGTGCAGTGCTTCAGTAAGGGTGCATGGCAAGCAAATTTAATCTTATTACTTGAAATCGCTTTGAACAATTCTAGATGTTAGGATCATACTGCTTAATTATTGCCAACGCTGCTACAACGACAATCAAATGAGGCCGAAATGTAATAAATCCAAAGGCAAAAATTTCATTGTAGAATCACGGTAAAACATGTCGTTGAAAGCTTGTCAGAGGTTTTTCTGACCATCACTCGCGGAAGCAAGTAATTCTTCTTGCATAGTACATTGTACACATTACGTTCATGACATCAGTGTTCCACATTGTAGGACGAGTTAATTTCTCCTTTCATATCTTCAATTTAGATCCAACTAGTCAAAATACCTTCCCGCGTCACAAAGCTGCCTTGCATACCAAATACACTTACAAAATATTATCTTTGTAAATAATCGTTTTTGCACATGGCACAAAGCGTGTTTGTTCATTAAAAGGATTTTTCTTTAATTCTTAGGCTTGTCCTGTGCTTTTCAAATTATGTTTACATTGACTTCTTAAGCAACTCTCATTGACATCAAGTGAAATATTTAGGTGGGTCAGGAAATATGCGAACATTGGTGGCGCATTTTCTTCGTCGTCGTCGTCGCCGTCGCCACCGTCATGCAGTCCCGAATAAAGTCCAAGTCTCAGAAGAGTGAGCGGACCACGTGGTGACTTTGAGGGCAAGGTGTGAGGGCAAGCTGAAGAGAAGGGTTCCTTCATGCTTGGCATAGTTAGTCCCGAATTCGCTCATTCATGACCAGCTTGCTAGGAGGCAGCACGCACCGCCGGATCTCCGAGGCCACGTTGCGTTATAGCCATCTAACTTGGGACCCAACATGGAGGAAGGAATCTGAGGAGAGGCCCTACCCCCTCTGCGCGCTAGGAGAAAAGTGTGGAGGAAATGACGTAGTACGTTCTCCTATTTCTTGCTGATTTTTTTATTTCTTTGCCATAGAGGCCACGCCTTTCGGGTCTCAATGGCGGTTTTGTTTTGGTTCTGTGCGCTCACACGTGTTGTTCCGTAGGTTTCGTACCATGGCAAAGGCACCATGCGGGCAGGTTCGCGTTGGTCTCCGTGTTTTGTTGCGCTGCGTTAGCTGGACCGTGCTCTCCCGGATTTCGCTGTGGCCAGGTGGGACACGAGGAACTAAACTTCGTGAAATGAACGCGCATGCAACGCTGTACGCAATGTACCGCACCACGGCAATGGCAACGGACGAAGGAATATCCGCGGGAAATATTGCCCTCTTTGGCGAAATAATGGTAACGTGCTAACGATTGTTTAGTATTGCTGCGGAGCGCGCGCGTCCGAGCACCCCGGTTGCGCACAGCGTGGCGTGATTTCGCGAGAAATGTAAACAAGACAGGAGAGCTGGCCCGATAGGCGGAGCAACGCCATGAGCAATGCCAACTTCCGGCTTCACTTTAGCTTCACAAAGAGTGACGTCAGGGCCTCTCCTGAGTTTCCTTCCTCCGTGGGACCCAATGTTGGAGGTCACGTGGTAGAGCCCGTCGATGCCCTGCGGCCTAACTAGAAGAGGAGGGCACGCCCACCCCTCCTTCAGCCATCATGCAGCGGTCCATCCTGCTCAGCGCAATCGTGGCCTGCGCACTCTCTGTCGGATGTCTTCTGATGAGGGTGAAAGGGTGAAAGGCGAGCACTTGAGGATGAGCTCTCGAGATGCCTGGGGGCTTCTCGTGCGCTCTCCTCTCGCGGTCCTGGTGTACAAGGTAGCCTAATCAGACTTGTGGGGACACGGAACGGTGGCAACGCTGAAGTCAGCAGCAGCAGCAGCAGCATGACACGGTCACTTTGGAACAAGCACGCATGCGACCCGCTGCCGATACTCCTATCACACCAGCTCTATGACAGTGAGGGCTCGTAGTCGTCGAGCAAATCCTCTTGATGTTTCTTTTCAGCGCGTGCGACACCATTCCTCTTTCTTTAGCAGGGGAATGTTTACTGCAATTCATACGGTCTGTGAAGCTATGCGTAGCTTACTTCTTGTGATTATCCAATGATTTGCGATCGCTACCGATGAATCGCCTTTCGGACGAAACTACGACTTTATCATTATTTTAAAAAGTTTACGAGATACATTGCTGCGTAGGAAATGCGTTCTGTAGTATTTTGTTACCTAGAGAGTAGCTTAAATAAATAATTAGGTACGCAAATACCAAATTTAGGCTCCTATGAGCACATTCTTAATAAAGCGGTGTTAACGGTGAATGAGCTTTGACGAAGCGTACATTCTTACAATAATCACGAAGTGTAAGTACCGCAAGTTACTTACGGCTTGTACAAAAATTATAATGAACACGCCGCACAGCGCCTGTCCTCCGTGTTTTTTTCCTACTTTAGGCAAAAAAGAAAGAAAATCAAACAAAATGATACACGGAGAGAAGCTGAATCTTCTGTATTGTGAATAAATTTCATCGCGTACGAGAAAAAACAACAAAGGAAGAAAAATATCCTGTAAGGATATAACATTTCCCTGCTGCCACATTTATGGTCTCATGAAAATTCACAATCCATAAAATACAACGTTACTGCAAGTACGTTTCTAGCAGATAAATCCGACATGGGCAGCTAGGACGAAAACAAGCGGCGCACTTCTCGGCCTGCAACTAAATGTAGATGGGAAAGCACTGCCACGTATCAGCGGAACGTCAATTTTGTAAACTGAAAAACAGGAAGAGGCTTCCTTAGCAAAAAGTAATCTGTCAGCTTCAGGAATGTCCTCTCGAAGGGACCAGCGAGAAATAGCACTGCATCCTCTTTCTCTTTTCTGCTGCATTACGCGCCCAATGGAATATTGAACGTTTCATTCATACTATAGCCTCCTGTCGTGTGTGTTCTTCTGTTTCATCCGGTTCAGTGCTATCCTTTAGAAGCTGTTTTTAATGTTGCAATGAACACGCTCCAGGATGAGATCAAAGTTATTACTTCCGTCGTGCCGGAAGCGAGTGCTAAAAGGAGAAAGGCAGAAAGGAATGCATAAAGTAAAAATACGACGTGTAACTGATTTAGTTCGTAAAAAAAAAAAAAAAAGACAAGGCACTCTTCTTGAGAAACGTTTCTAATGATGAAAAAACGACTTTTGTAGACATTGTTCGTGGCATAGCAGTAAACACCGGTGGAGGTGCGCGGAACGGGTCTGGGAGAACGCTAGGAAGAAGCACAGTCTGCATGCGTTGAATGCTTTCGCGAGAGGTATGCGGCTTCACCAATCGAACTCACCCTCGAGACGATCATTGTCAGTATAAGGCCTCGTCTCATAGACATCGCTGGTATTTAGCCTCCGCAAACACAAGTTTCATCTTTTGTCATTAAAATGTTTAACCGTACACCGTATGCGACATGCCATCCGCGATGCCCGCGGTCAGAAGCGTTACTCAAGAGAGGCAGTAAAATTTCATTCATACAAAAGAACAACGAAATCTAATACCTTTGATCCCCAGCATTTCTTTCTTGCTTTTCAAGATCTGTTTCATAATGTCTGCACTTTCTTATACATATTTGCTGTCAATAAAGGTCTGTTGCATAGATAGTATCGCTCTTTTATATGTATAAGTTTACTTCTGCTTGTCAAGGAATACCAATGAGAAAGGTTTAAAGGCAACATATCGTCGTTTTGATTTCATAGAGTGCAGGCGCTTGCAAGCGTTGCTCGTTTTGACATTCGCCCCTGCGTAGAATGAAAAGCGAAGCTGTAACTATACTGCTCAGCGCACAGACAATAATCTTTTGTAATTGCGGCCTTTATTCTTCTGCATACATAGGCGTAAAAATTTGCATTGTTACACGTGCCTATGGCCTTGTTGTATGCATACGCTCTGGCATGTTAGAAGCGCAATTTTGCTGCTACATAAACATTTGTTTTTGATGTTCCTCTAAAGGTTGCGTTCATTCTTTGGTCAACTGTACTTTCTTCACCTAAAATTGAATGGAACAGCGCTGCTGCGCTTATGATCAAGTACATATTTATTAGACAAAGTCCTCGTGAAATCTGCCCGTGCGGATGTTTAGACTGCTGAATGTACTGCTGGCCTTTATATGGGGATCTCTAGTTTATGCTACATTAACCCGAATGTGACAATAATAGACACAATAGCACCTATTGACACCACGCCGCTTTCGAAATTTCAATTTCGATAAGCAAACAGTGCATTATATCCCCGCTGCTCATGGAAATGAGAGGAATTCGTAATTATTCTTTTGGTTGAGAGAGCATTGCATGGACACATTTTCGTGTTCGTATATATGAGGGCGAATTAGTAAGTCCCCCATATTTTTTTTTTTTTTTTGCCATATTACGCCTGGAAGTGCGAAGTCAACATATCCATTCCAAGCGGTCGACCTTTCTTGGGCCGGCCCGGCTTTATCTGCGGTAGCTCCGCGGCACGGCGCTGTTGTCAGTAGTTGAAAATGCTGGTTGTGCTTCACACGTCCACGGCGTACGAGCAACGAAATGCAATTCGTTTTCTGTGGACCAAGTGACACACGTCGATCGAAATCCACAGGGAGATGCGGCCCACCGATGGTGAAAGGTGTCTCGCTTTAAGGAATGTCTGGTGGTGGTTGTGTGTGCTTAAAAAAAGTCGTATTGAAGCCAATACAGCCGTACGACGATGGTTCCACAGCAAGCCGGACGAAATCTATCCCAGGCACACCTGAAATTTAGTGCTGCGATGGGACACATGTCTAAACCGGTGTGGGGATTATGTGGAAAAATAGTGTATGGTACGTAGAGTAGTGTGTATCTTATTCACTACACTTCGTACATACCGGGTGTCCCAGATAACGTCAGCCAAGCTCTTGAAGATGAAATATACAATGTACGAGGATGAGATCAATCATATTATATCAGCAGAGACGTACCGCACCAAGACTGATTTCTTCATAATTGAACTATTGATAATTAGAATAAAATAATTAATGAACTTCCTAATTACTGAATTTAGAGAATCCTCCAGGTGAGGAACGTCACTACTGGCAGAACACTATCGGTTGCGTCGTCGCATATTCTATATTTTATCTTTAAGAGCTCGGCTAACGTTAGCTGGGACACCTTCTATACGTTTCAAACTCACCGGCTATAATTCACAGATTTGAATAAGTTCAGTTAGGCGACTCATTATGAATTTATTTAGTGAATTTCTGTTAATTAGTCAATTGTGCATTTCGACTTCTCGTGTGGGTAACGTCCACCACGTCGAGTAATTTTGCGCAAGGACTGAAATTACGCTCTCTGCCACAGGCGATTGTTAAGCATTCTGTATGATCTAAAGAACACCCCTTATACATTACTGGCGGATATTCGACTGATAGGCAGAGCTTACAGCGGATCGTACAACCTTGGATTCAAACCTATTTCCATTATTTTGTCTTCGCCAGGACTGGAAGGAAATGCCTTACTTTAGCCCTTCAAGGCAGATTCACGCGCAGGCCTTTCCTTACGTGCACAATATTACTCTCTATGCGTCATGGCACAGCAGAGAATTTCTTACAAAATTTACTACACAAGACTCTGGCGGTGCGATCATTTATTTGCGGATGGCTGGTTAGCGGATTTCTCTAATCTTCATGCTTGCCGCTTCACATGTTTTTTGGAGTTAAATGTTCTTCTTAAGCTTTCAACCTTTACAAGCAATCACAAGTTTCTAAAGACGGTAGTATCGTAGATATATATGCATGCGCGTAATTACTGAGAATTCCTGCATTTATAACGCGACATTTTGTTGAAAAAGCATAAGTTGCCAATTTGCGAAGCTTTTGCAGCACCTGCAGACACTAGCGCTAGCGTTCCCTGAAACCATTTCTATTAGAAAACTCTATGAGGGGGAGGGGGGGGGGCGGAGGGCGTGTGACAACTCAACGGAACCCTACTTCCTCACTTATATGCTCACCCTTACTTTAACTCTCACTCTTACTTTAACGTTCCCTGTCATTGGGATTGCAACGTATTGTTTTCCTCTTCTACCTTTTCTTCACATCAACAATACAAAAAAAAGGAAATGGTAGGGAGAGTTTCAGTGAGAGAACTGTATCAAATTTACGGTGGCACCCGCGGGTCTCTGTTACCCGGAGAGCTCCTGGCGGAGACTAATAGCACGAACACTTTGCTTGTACCACTGAGAAAACAGACTTGTCGGCGCCCGGTCCAAGACACGCTCTCGAAGAGACAGCGGTGTCAGGTGCTACAGAGAATTCCCGCCCTCAGCGCTGCCTCCCTGTCAGGTCAGCGCACTCGAGTGGAACTGTTTCGAACAGAGCTCGCGCCAGCCTCATTCTCTTATCACTTACGCTCTGCTAAGCACTCGGTCGAAAGACAGCCTTAGCATCACGCCTCAACGGAAACTAAAAGGAAAGGGCGCGGTTGGTGAACAGTAAACTGAACGAAACAGTTCCTTTAGCGGTACCTTGACTTCTCCAAACAACTATCCAGTGCAATGAACCTTCTTGCAAGAGCTGACGTGTCTCAGATTACGTCTAGTTGCGGTGTTTTCTTTCTTTCGAAGCAAGGGACCTCTTAGGTTTCTTCGAAACAAACTAGAAATGCCTCTTCACGCTCAGACGTCCTTAAAAGGGAGAGCTGTGCCAACAAAAGGGGCAAACATTGTTCCGTTGCCTCGCCGCAAGTTTGCCCAGCGTCTTCTGCGTCGCGGTCGAGAGTCTCGGATTGCAAAGTTATTAAACCTGCTCGGCAAGAGATTGCGCTTAAGTAGAACAAAGTTCGGTCATTTTCATTGACATTGCCACTGACTGTTAAGGTCAAGTCAATAACCGCGAGGCACTTGGCTCTTGTTTTAGTTGTGCACGATTTTACTGCACAAGGTAATAATGTAACGGGGTTCGGATAAGGCGAAATGCGGTGGTCAGTGTTTAATAAGAAGCAGCAAATGCGCCCCATGAAAAGACTAGCATGTTGCGTTATTTGGCAGAAAGAATGTGTTGAAATTCCTTTTTTTTTTTATTTGTGGCAGTACAAATCGCACACCTTTTCAACGGTGATTATTCATAACGTTTTCTCTTACAAGGGCACCTCGGCGAAATGGCGCCAAGTAATTAAATTTGTGTGACAATGAATTATGACATTTTATTCGCTAAATCGATGGCCACTTACACAACTTTGCAGATTTACACCAATCCTATATTAGAATGGCATGTTTTTCCTCCGCTTTTCAAGTTTCATGCCGTTATAAGCGCATTTTTTTAGGCCAATACCTTTGACTTATAGACAAGTAATGCAGCATGACAGCACCGCCATTTAAATGTTGCATAACCTAGCCTTCCTTTCATTCTTTGCACAAAATACATCTCATGAGTTAAGAAAGCTCTACTCAGTGCTTTAAGGGAAGAAAATTTTTTCTTGACGAGTAATCCAATTACGGTGATTTATCAGAAACTTGCGAAACTTTATGCGCAGCTTAAAATTCTTGCTGCATATGAAACATTTTGCCATTCAAATACCCGGCAGGCGCCTCTTTTGCACAAAATGATTGCGTTAATTTGCTGTTACTTTTATTATAATGAAGGGTGGACAATTAACTGCCGAACGACAATCAACTCATTTCATTTTTGCCCAATTTGGATATACACGGGGATAATTTTTAAGTTGCACGGAATTTTTTTGAACAGCGTGTTACAGTAAACGTAATTCTAGTCCTTGAGCTGGATTATTCGGAAAGGCGGACATTGCTTGCACAGGAAATGGAAACGCATATTCAACTAATTAACGAGAGTGTTAATTATATTCTGAATGAATTATTTGCAGCACATATTGCAACTTACGAATTGTAGGCAGTGAGTTTGCACGACATACTCATTTGAAATAAACTTCAAGAATGCCGGCAGTTTTGAGATAGGCGCCGTCACACTTGCCGTAAAAATGAGCTTCGTTCCACTTACGTTTAAAACAAAACTCTCTTTTATGCATCGAAGCACAAAAGTAACTGGAACGCCGTTTTATTCCGTCGCACAATTTGGTAAATACTATTTCGAAAGTGGTGTCATCCTACGATTTCATTCCAAGTGCAAGCTCGCCGGCTGCAATTCACAAATTGCAATATGTGCCCTCAAGTAACGAAATAATAGGTTAAATTGTGAATTTTCTTAATTATTTAAATATGTTTTTCGAATGTTCGTGCTAGTAATGTCAGCCTCTTCGAGTAATCCAGCTCCAGGAAAAGAATTTTTCTATTTGCCACAGTTCATCTTTAGAAAGTTCGTAAAAGTTAGAAATGGTCCCCCCGTATATTTTAATTGCAGAGTTTAAGCGAATCTGTACTGCAGTTATGAATTCAGAACGATTGGCAACACATTGCAAAATAGGCCACCTAAGAACAAAGTGGTTACGCATAGCTTCACACTGTTCTTTGCAACGATGGTTTCTGAGAGAAAAACAAGGATAGCCAGGTGAACAAATGTAAGTGTCCTGGGGCTCTGTTTGTGCGCAGATATCTTGAAACCGAAATTTAAAGATTGAAATATATGGCCCGGAATATACTGTGGTAATTTGATATGATGTTGCAGTTAATTAACAAATCACTAATTGTTGTTTGTATATATAAGAGCGCATGCCTTGCCTTTAATCAACCTGACCGAGCACGACTGCTTTCTCTCCCTTTCTCATTTCTTTTATATATATTTCTGATAGTATAAAAAAGCGTAGCGTGTGCAAACCGTCAGCGCATTAAACTAGCAGATATTATAGTGCACATATTTATCAAGTCTGAGCTTGGCGTAAATTTCCCGAGTCAGTGGGCAGTTCATGTTCAATTTAAGATTTATTTCTTCCACTAAAGATATGCTCATTTGTACAGAAAATGCGGGCTAACAAGTGATCCAATGTAAGAACGGTCGATCAGAAGTAAGAAAAAGGAAGTGAAAATAATGGGCGCGAAACTCCGCCGGCAATGGCATGCTGCAGAGAGATATCTGAAGAATTGTAACTAAATAACCACGTATTTTCTTCTAAGGCATGGCGTTTATAATAACGCTCGAGTAAGCGCAAGACATCCGACAAATTATGCCTAAAGCCTATATTAAGCTGAGAATGGCAGTAAACTTGATGACTTGGTAATGCCGAGTTATTGAACAGGCTTGTCGAACTATTGAGAGGGCGAAGAAGGAAGACGAGACACACGCTCACATGCGCTCGGTTCACTGGTTTCGCACTGTTCCTCATTCTACGCGTCTTCTTTAGACAATGGTAGATAAGAAGTATAGCAAACATAGTGTAACGGTAGGAGCCACCTTTCTTGGCCGATCGGAAGGTGTCTTCCGGGTCCAGCCTTTCGACGGCAAGACTGACATGCGGTGCCCTGCTTGAAGCCGGAGCCGGGGTCCCCGTGCCGCCAGCCGTTGCCGTCGGCGCCTCGCCGTCGTCGCTGGCATTTAGGTTGGCTCGGTCGAGCGCTTGCCACAGGAGCTTCTCTTCCTCGGATGAGCCGGCGTGGTCGTACACGACACCTGTTCGCGAAGCAAGGGCGCCGTTTGTTACGGGATGAAAAACAAAAAGCGTAAAAACATTTGCTTATAACGACAACACGTGGATATTTTTGTTTACAATAGAATTACGACCACGTACATTGCGAAAGAATGTGACACCGTGGAAGATATAATAATGAATGCAGAATCACGTTCAAGCGTGTTATCTTAGCGAAACTGTTATTATGTGCTAGCACACGTATATGCTGAAAGAGACGCTAAAAGGCGTTATAGGGTATTACATGGGGCTGTTTTTCTGACACACGAGAGATTTTATTTCAACTGGAGAACTTGCCCAATTAAAACAGCAATATTGAAAGAAAAACGACCTTTCCTTCCCTTAAAAAATTTGCACCGGTACTTCAGTATCATATCATCAATTTCAATGTTTTTTTTTCGTATATTCTGGCAGCCTCCAACTTAATCAAAACTTGCTCAGTTGAGTCATCGCGTTGTTTAGTGAGCGACTTACTTTTTTTTTCTGACATATAAACTCCTAACTTATTCAGTGTAGACTCTGTGCAAATCAATTGACGTCACGAGCATTGCCGCGAGACTTCTTGCTTTTTTATATCTTGCTTGGCATATCATGCCTCCAACAAATGCGATATGAGCTTTGTTAGCGATTTCTGAATTTAATTTTGCAGGTACCTAACATCCCTGTTTATTGTTTCCTTAGTAGCCATTTTTCATTTACGTGACCATTTCCGTGCACCGTATTAAATACGGCAAGAATGGCAACAAGAATTATACGGCTATTTCCAAGTTCAAAGTGTCTCCACACCTGATGGAGTAACGGAAAATGAGAAATAGAGTGGGCATGTCCAAGCGAGAAAAGGAAAATAATAAAAGCAATCTAGATATATCGAGCGGCATGAAAAGTCTGTCTGCATTGTTCGGAGTGGTCTGGTGAAAGGTTACAAACTGTGTCGGTCACGCGAAACGATAAACGAAGTCGGTTGTAATGTGATGGGACAGTCCCAGATAACCAAATAATAATCAGGCAGGGAAGGTGACCTGCATGTTTTTGCGTATTGTGAAACATGGTTTACCGGTGTAGCCAATTTTAGATTGCAAAAAGCGGTAACAGCAGCACAAATGCCAATATTAGGTGTTACAACAAACTCCCAATCTTTCTTCTCCCCCCGCCCCTCCGCACCTAACCCCTTTAAAGGGATTGACAATTCATGTTTAAGGACTCAGTTGTTTATGACGCACAGAATAGCTCATACACAGAAATCTTTAAAGTGCAGCAGTGGCGTCAAAAAGCACATGGAAATATTGTGAGCGGAATTGCACGACCTGAGTATTCTTAAAAAAAAAAAGAAGCGTCGCAGTTTCACCCGAAAGGCGAAGCATCAATTCTGATAGAAGATGATTAGACCGCTTCACGAAGTAAGGTTAGTAGTAGTAGTGGTAGGATAGTAGTAGTAGTAACGTCGTGTAAACTTGTAAACATTCGCCTACGAGCATGATGTCAGACGCGTACAGGCTAACGTGGACAGCTCTCATTCGATGACCGGAGACACTCGCTGTTAAAACGCTGGCATGAGGGAGAGCGGGAACAGCAGCGAGCGAATCGCCATTTGTGCTGCCTCTCACTTTGGCGCGAACTAAGCCAACTAAGCGGCAAGAACACAGTGCACACGAAACCATCAGCCCTCGGCTGCCTCCGTGCGCCTAGACTATCTAGCCACCGCAGAGGGATTTCAAGACAGGCCCCGCACAGCCACACTGAACGGCGCCGTACGCAGCCACAGCCACTGTAGAACGCCCCCCCCCCCCCCCCCCTTCCCTGCTAACTTGTGCGCGAGGGAAGATGGCGCGCCCGGTGGAGCACTATGAGTCGGGCCAGTCTAGCTGCCTTCGAAGCAGCTTTTATCCCGTCTTCCTCACCACGTCTCGTACATGCCCTGTACTTCTTGTGGCAAATAAACCCAAACTCCAATTAAATTTCAAGGTGTACTAGCTGACCTCCAAGTGAGGGAGGACTCGCTAACGTCGCGCGCTATGTGGGACACATGATGCGAGATATGCGAGGGCCATCCGTAAGGGGGCCGCCGCCTTGGCATATGTGCATTAGGGAAAGCACGCTCAAGTATAATAAATAAAATAACGCGCTCCTCAGCTTATTTTCCTGCATTTTCTTTTTTTTTCAGTACCGGGTATGGACTGTTTATGCTGAGAAAAACCCCTGAAGCGAATGTAGGCGCCTATGGCATGTAGGCACTGTATGGCAATTCAGGCAAACAACAACAGGCCTAAAAAAAAACAAAAAAAGAAGTAGGTATTTAGGCGGCTGTTCTACTCGGCATGTTGTAGTACGTTAAATTAACCCCTCATGCAATAATCACAGCCTGTAATGAAGCTAGAAGCACAAATTACAAACAGCCAAGCGTCTATGCTATAGACCCTTGGTGAAATGACATTGCCGGGAACCGCGCGATATGACAGGTTCTTGCACATGTCAGTGTTACACGTAGATTCCACACGTACGCCATCTCTGCATTCCTTATGTACTGGTGCTGGACGAAGCAAAGACACTTTGTGGATATGTTTACGCGAAGGCTTATTTTTTTTTTTTTTTTTGAGGGGTGGTAAAAGCCTAATTCGTGGCACTTTCACTTTTTGCATTTAATAGCGGCTCACGCAGATTAAATAGCTCAAAGGAGCCTGGTTCACATTTGTTGATTCAATTTCAATAGTACGACCGTACACAATCACGTATTATTGGGTAAATTTTAACGCCTGCATGCTGGGAAGCCCGCATTTGGTGTTGCATGAGAAACAGCTTCAAGTTTCTTTTTATTTAAGATATATCATAAGAAACCAACAAACACTGACACCAAGGACAACGTAGGGGAAATTACTTGTGCTGAATAATTGAAATAAAGAAGCTATAAAATAATGGAAATGAAAGTGGATGAAAAAACAACTTGCCGCAGGTGGGCAATGATCTTACAACCTTCGCATTTCGCGTGCGTGATCGTTCCCCTTGTGGGATCGTTCCCCACCTGCGGGAAGTTGTTTTTTCCTTTCATTTCCATTTCCAGTTGTTTCCAATTCCATTTGTTTTGTTTCCTACGCGTTCCGCGTAAGCGGAACGCGTAGGAAACAAAACATTTCTCTAAACGGAATGCTTTCGCATTCCCACACGTAAGCAGTCTTAAGTATATCGGCCTATCTTTTTTTTTTTGGGGGGGGGGGGGGATGCACTGGTTTGACGGGTGGACTAGTAGGGCGAGCTCCTCAAGCAGGATTGTAAATAGCATGTTTAAAATTGTTGCTTTGTCATTTATCCTTCTTTTGCTCACTTTAGAGTTAGGAGGGAAATGAAGAACCACGACGTTTGTAATAACCATTGTTCTTGCCCGACAAAGGTCACATTAAAGGAATTCACGCAGATACTCCACTGGCAGTGCCTGAGTACGCGTAAGTATTTTGCCATTTGCTCCTTTTATCAGAGATCGGTGGAATTTGGTGGAAGAAGGCCCCGATGGAAAGCGCATCCCGCGACTGCAGAAACGTATCGGGGATGTGGTGCGCTTGGCATTATATTTTGGCAAACACCGAATTTTCGTGATGTCTACAATGGTTCAAGTTTGCTCTACATGGGCTTCTAGAGGTGGCTTTTATTCCACCACCACAAACTTTTTCAACAGAGCCTTCGGAGAGACTGTTCTCCTTTCACATTTGTTTTGTACCGCCGGTGCAACACAGTCATATATAGTTCGGAAATATTTACCTTCTGCACGCGTAAATGCCTCTCGTGCGAAAGGGTGCCCAAGTGCGTAGTGTGGTTGAAACCTTTGATTCTGTTCCTTAGTGGATTTCGCATCCGCACACCTGTGTTTGTTTATCGATTTCTTAACTTTTTCATTGGACTGCGTAGCATATGTGCATTTGCTTTTCATCTGCGTTTAAATGTAACTAGTTTTCGCTAGACCCTACTCATAATTCCACGCAAGAAACAAAAAAAATCAAGTGCCTTTAGCCCAGTCGCTAAGACCCTCGGCTTCTTTGCGTGGGGGCGTGGCTTCGAAACACGGCACCGCCAACGTGGTTCATTTCGAATTTATTTTGTTTTGTACAATATTTCTTTACAGCGATTCGTCTGGCGTGACGGCCGGCCGGGCGGCTTTTCTCGTTGGGCCGGCGTAGAAATGGTTGAACATTTAAAAAATTCCGTGACCTCCGAAATATTACATGCAGGTAAGTGCTCAATCTCAGCAATTCGTCTTACACTCAAGTAAGCATTTTTAAGGCTTTGCAAACGGCACGCACCGCCTGCTGTGGTTAAAATAAATGCCATATCCTCAAAAAGCCTGCCAATTTGTTGCTTTCTTGCTCGGAAAACGGAAGATCAAACTGAATTTATTATACAGGAGCTGGGGCCAAGCGGAAATATCTTTGGAAAGCTTGAATGTTTGCTTTTAGACTGTGTGATTCAAAGAGACTTCAGGCGTGGCCTGACTCTTCGTTTATTTGTTCATCCGTCCCTCCTTCATGCTGACTTGCTACAAAGACAAGAAATCGATTAAGGCCATCAGCTTCTGGCGGCAACCCTGTGCCAGTTTTCACTTTCGGACTCGCAGCCAAGCGGCAGCAGCAGCTGCCGGCCGGTCACGAGCTCAAGCAGGTCTCAATCTTGGCAGTCGACGAAAGGCTTTAGTAATTTGTCAGTGTTTGAGCGCGCGCAAACGCTATTTCGCTCGTTTTTAACGGTGTTTGGTAAACACGATTGGAATCCATTCGTTCACGTTTCGAAGTAGTCGTGGCTCGGTATGATGCGATTGTCAATAGTTCAATTGTCTTCTTTTTAATGTGGTACTTGAGTAGCGTTCATGCGATTCAACCGAGTCTCGTCTCGACAAGAAATCAAATTCATCCCTTTCTCCCCACCCATGCGCTGAACTATAATACGGATACGTCGAAAGCGGGCGGACTTGGGTACCACCCGTATATTCTCGAAAAGAGCATCGGAATTTCTCTACAAATATTGCAGTCCTTGAAGTCGTTCAGCGAAGCAGAGTGAACGCTGGAAAAATTGAGACAATAACGTCAAAACATAGTACACAGTACGTAAACGTGTCCTGGAGAAATCTCTGAAAGTGCTCTGCTTTTTTGTTTTCTTTGTGTGTGTTTTTGTTGCGTGAGATGTTGCTCAGAGAAATGTTATGATTGTTGCAACGAGGTTAGGAAGGTTGAATATTTCAGGCACTTAAAATGAACGTTACAAATTATTTCAAACGATTATTTATTTATTAATTTATTTATTTATTTGCGTTGTGCTGCAGTGAAACTATGCGCACAACCCAGCACACCGAGTGGAACCAGTGGTGCTGCTGACAACTTTTACGTGTTGGCAGCAATTCTCCAGAAGAAGTTTGCACTTTGTATATCCAACAGGCAAAAATTATTCTGAAAATGTAGGGGCAAATGTGTGACAGCCGTATTTTTAGACCAAACGATTGTTAGCTCACCAGCTGCGTGGCTCAACAGAAAGCTGAAGTTTTTTTCAGCAAACATACCAATATTACTCTAGAAAAAAATCTATGAGCGTATGGTTTTGTTGTCATTACTAATACATTTTGCCGTGGCAAATGTTACCCTTTGACCTCTCCAGAAGCGCGCGCCCACCGTCAGCGGCGGCCGCTGCAAGCGCTCTCTCCGCTGGTGGCTGGGCGCAAAGCATTGTGGGAGCAGATAGCGCCGGGCCGCGCTCCGATCGCTCGCTGAAGGCAACGCGAAGAGATCCGGCGACCACGGCGACGGGCGCTCCGACTTCCCATATTGCCTCGCGGCCGCCGCCAACGATGCCCCGTCATTTCTGGAAAGGTCCCTTGGGTTGTCTCCAAGTAGCATGCGTGCATTTTATGGTATTACTTGTTCTGCGCGTATAGCTAATCGGTTGTAGCATGGAAATGGCGTTCGCTGATTATGCCGCAATCTGCGAACGCTAAGTGCAGGTTACTGGTGGCAATGATTCTGAATAAGCGTTTTAATTGGGCAGGTTGCCGATGCGGAAACAAGCAATTGCTATTGAAATGTTAAGAACTTCACTTTTCTTATTTTGTCTTCGAGTTTGTATAGCCGCAGGAACGAAAGAACATGTCGCTCCTATTGTCGGCTTTGACCGGAAGCTTTCAATATGGGCCCAGTATGGGAACGATATCCAGAGTGGCCTTGCTAACATTAGCAACGGTTTGAAAGGGATTCGGTACCGTTTTTCAATTTCTATTTATTTTGTAGCGCAAAAGAATGCCTACCATTTGAATTGCTTAATAGTGATGTGGTTTCTCTAAAAAAGCGAGGGGAAATTTTTTAAACTTGCTTTTTCATCTTCATAGTGTCTTTTTAAAGCTGCGTACGGAAAACAAGAACAGTAATTACTGGACGCGGTGGCAATCTCTGAAGTCATGCATCAATGCACTTTTCCGGCTACAGTGGCTCCGTTCGTTTGCCCAAGACCACGCCAACACTCTAACACGCGCTAGTTTAAAACGAAAGAAATTACTGTCCTCCCTAAGAAACGTTAACAGAAGGGCATTAAATAGAATTTCAGGCAATACAATATTGCATACAAGCAAACTACCTCTCTCTGTGCGGCTTTTAGGTGACGTGAGGGTAAACGGATTGTTTGGGCTGTTTCACCGCCGCGCGGCACCACATAACATTCTTGCTCCACTTTCAAAGCGAAATTAAAGAAATATTTATTTATGTATAATAGTATGACACAAAGCGTTCTCATTCCCACTATCCTCTTAAGGTATGATTCAAGCGGTGGACAGTTCCCTTAATCATATGCCGTTGCACTTTAGAAATACGCAACCAAACAGGTGTAGTTGCTTATGGAGGAAATCAAACCGTTCTTACATTACGTAAATTTCACAATGAGTCAATAATAAGCAACACACTTCTCATGCACATACTATAGGGCAAAACTTCAAATGAGAGAGCGATGTATAGCATTCTAGGAAACATACACCTCAGCAGTCTCTAGCTTCCAACTTGTTGCGCAGTCATTTTTCTGCGTCCTGTAAAAGCCCGCGAAATATTAAAAAAAGACCACTTAACGTACCCTTTTTTTTACGCCGCGATGGCACTGCTCTATCAAACGTTCCGGGTATGAACGAACCACCTGGCCCACCTGGCCTCGTCTAAAGACCCTCGCTCCACGCGTGAGCGTCGCTTTTGCTGAGTAACGCCAGTACTTTATGTGCCCCCTATTGCGTCAGCAGTTTCTGGTTTCACTGTACACGCACTTCTAATTGTACGCTACAGTAAGATGGCTAGCAGCATTACTTCACAAAGGTTGAGCTTCGGCCTTGTTTGGTAGATAACTGTAACATGCATGAAGCGCTTGAATAGACGGGGACGTTGTGCCACGCCCTCCGTATTGTACCCATTGTTTTAAAGTGCTTTTCACTGTAGCTGCAGAGAGCATACGTCGGAGACGTCCATTCCGCGGAGAACCGGAAGTCGAGATAACGCACGTTTGGCTTGACGTCGGAAGCTTAGGAAATGAGTGAGGGAGGAGCGCGAAGGAAAAGGGTGGTTTGGTGGTAACGCACCAGGTCGGCGCAAACGTGTGTGAAGGTGTTTGAGCCTCGTCGGCTTCCAGGTGTGTGTATCGCTATTGTGAACCACCGTGAGGTAAGCACATAAATGGCGTAAATCACGCCACCGATGCGGCCGTTTCTGCCTTTGTTTACACGAGGCTAGATGCGCTGTTCGTTCATATTTGACAAGGTTTAGACCACTGCAAACGCGGCGCGCAAGTAGGCATGTCACGTGCTTCTTTCTTTTCGCATATTTCGCGGTCTCTTTTACGACGCCGAAAAACATATTACGTAACTAGTACGAAGTTGCAAGTTGCTACGTCGGAAATTTTCTACAAGGTGCGGCAATCTTCTTTTTGTTAGTCTTTGTGCAAAGTTATATAATTCTTGCGAGGTTGGTTAATAAATTTTCAATCATTTGTGCAAGTAAGCAGAGCACGCAAAATAGTCTGACGTGCTCGCTAGACGAGCCAACAACATGGATTTGTTTGTGAACTCCTAGGCTGCAACAGAATGTTCTGAAACGCTAAGTTAACTTAACGGTGATGCCATGGTTAACTCAGTTTACGCAAGCTTGTCCTCGCTTTTTCTTGCAACGTTCCTCCATTTCAGCGTTCAGATGACTTGTTGTAGTAAGTGTCGACGTAAAATCACCGTTTATTTGCTGCTACTAGCTAAACGTCAGCTATGCATGTGAAGGTATCATGGTTAACGCACGACGCAACCTTTGTGCTGACAAGTAAGTGGTGCCTGCGAGCAATGCATGTCAACGTAATGAGCAAATTTTTGTCCGGCTGTGCAGCCACAATAGAGGAGCTAGAGGCTGCAAAGCCGCACGGACATGACTAAAGCTCGTGCCAGTGTGCCAAAGGATAACCAATAGTGCTGTTCCCCAGGCAGACACGATTGAATAGCGTTGTCTTGGTCATCTTGGAACTAGTTACACTAGCGATGCCGTAGACACAAAGCCAGAGATAGTGAAATATCAGATTGTGAAGAAGCTTTCTAGAACTGCTGGTGAAAACACTTTTCTTTGTTCTGCAAACGTTGATACCGCGACGTCTCACAACAACAAGCTGTCGCCACACCTGAAACAACACATGTTATTACAACATACAAAGTACCTTGCAAAGCTCCGTAAGGGACTGACGCGCAAGGGAAAAAGCAGTTATTTTAAAAGCGCCTTCACAAGTGTTTATATAGTGCGTACAGCATTTCTCCATAATATGCTAGTAAATGGCTCTTGACTTTGGTTGGGATGGAAGCAACCTCAAGCATTTGCCCACCGTTCGTGTTATTGATCTGTGTCGCAACTGTAAGCAATTTGCGAACAGTGTGCCCGAACGAGAAAAGCGTTGCCTACATTGAGACGAGAACAAGTGAATATGCGATGAGAATGTGCCAAGGTGCTCAGTCAAAGAACGAGGCTTCGTACAAGCAATTTTGGCTCTGACTTTTCAACAGTGCTGTGAAGCATGATAAAGTCTTTCACAAGTTGTTTCAGCCCTAAAACAGTGAGCTAGCTGTAGCATACCTCCGGGGGATGTTTTTGATAGCTGGGCAGCTTATATGTTCAGTGAAAAGAAAGACGTGTGATTCATTACGAACTCTAATATACTACAAGCCATATAGATCTTTGTGGTTGGAATGTCTCGATCGTACAACATGCGTGTGAGTCAGTGTGGGACTGTATTGTTCCTCTGTTAAACATCTTTCCTTCTATTGGTGTCAACCTGAAACCTGCGTCTGCACTTCCTTACAGATGCATATCAGACGAAAGCCGCCGCTGATATTTCTTGTTTAGTCTCTCACTCCGAAAGTTGAGTGGCTATAATAACCCATTCCTCTTTCTCTGTGTCTCTATGATTGCTGATGTGTACTTGTCTTTATTTTATTTCTGCAGTGTGAATGACTAAAACTCTCTCTGATGATTGCTTATAAAGTTTAATTGCGCAAGAAAATTTCGGCGAGGGCGCCAGCAAGATCTGTCCGTAACACGAACGCTTTCACACCCTTTATCGGCAAGATAAATGCATAATTGGCAAGTCTGAGACATTTAATCTTTATATTATTGTAAAAATGGATGATTGGTAGATTTAGAGCGATAAAGAAGGCACGCCAAATGAAATGAAAACAAACGTCGTAGCACAAAAATAAAATAAAAGAGGAAATACTCTATACTCTAACCTGCACAGAAGATAAACAAAGCAGATGACGTAAAGGAAGAACATGCAGCCACGGCGACACAGGAACGGCGAGACGTTCAAAGAGAAGGAGAAGCAGGTTCGTAGCCTCAACAGAAGCAATGCAGGTTGTTTTACTCTCAAAAATAAAATTGTACAGAACGCATCAATAGAAGTTTGTAATCCCGCGATTGTATGGAATGAAACTATGTTTAGAAAGTCATGATATGGTCTAAGCAGGGTAGGTGTGATAAGCAACAAAATGTTACAGTAATTCTGAGAATCGTCTACTACTGTGTAGCGATGGGTAGACATACATTAGCTGGGAAAAGCAAGTAATCAAAATTAAAGTAACAGCCAAACCAAAGAATGCTTACGCATTTGTAGACAATTCTCAAATTTTCTTTAGCATTTCTTTATTAAGTCTATTCGCATTCTTAGGTGACTGGGTATGTAAATCTCGGCGTGCGGTGCTCTTCAGTCAAGTGTTTTGACACCAACATTAGTGACCGAATGTGTGCTACAGGGCATGTGGCGATCTTCAGTGAGCCTCTTTCACACCAAGTTGGGTCACGTGGTTGTAACTTTGGATATGTGGTGTTTTTAAGCGAACCTCGTTGACGCCGACTTGTTTACTGGGTATGTGTTGCGGTTTAATTGTCCTCTTTTAGGGAAAATTGGAGCCAAGAGTAGATGCCACTGTGTATGCTGAGATTCTTCAAAGTACCTTTCTGACGCCAGTTTGGGTCACATGATATTTGCCACTGGGTATGTGCCACTCTTCAGTAAAGACCCTTATATGCCGCCTTACATAACAATTCGTATATAAAGCATCTCATCTGCAATTACCTACGAGCCATTATAAATATTTCTAATATCATTACATTCCCCAATCGTCTAAAGGATACATGAACTGCCAATTTTTTCAGTTGCATCATTTCGATTAGCCTTCTTAGGATACTTCACGCCCTTTCCGGTATGCGTCTATGTTTCTATGTCCGAAACGGCCTTCCCGCCAAATTTGTTGACTGGTTAGTCGAGGGCCTCACGGGTATACCATCGTGCTGCTATGCCGAGGAATCCGTGTTAGAGATCAGCCGGTGGATCAACATGAATACTGAGTAAGTGACATTGGGTATGGGTCACTCTCTAATTAACTTTTTTGACGCCTACTTAGGTATATGCAACTCTTTAATGAAACTCTTTGAGAGAGAGACAGAGAAAACACATTTGTAATGAAGTGGGGAGACTTCCTCGTAGGGTGGAGCCCTTAGTTGAGGTCCCCATTGGCTCGCGCCACTTCACGTACCGGATCAGTCGTCGCTGCACTTGCGGGTCTATAGGCTGGTCAGCGCAGTCTCCCAGGAGTACGGTTAAGGTCAAGGAATAGGGCAGTAACCCGGAGAGTGTGGGCATTCCTAGGTGCAAGGATATACAGTGGGCTTTGCTCCGCAGTAGAGACAATGTGAGGGATATTGTGTGGCGTGGAAGGGGTGAAGATAAGATAGACAGGGAAATAGAGTAAGTTGAAGCTGTCGCCACGCGACGGCATCGTCCAGGTTAAGGAAATTATGTGGAGGCCGTGAGGAAGTGTCTTCTTCTATCTTTGTAATGTTGTAGAGTTTCAGTGTAGTTCAGTGGTTCTGTAGGAGCGTCGCCATGCTTGGACAGCTCTTCCAATGGCGCCCGGTTAATGAGCTGTCGGGCTACCGCGTCAGCGTGTTCATTACCATAGAAAGAGGTGTGCCCAGGTGTCCAGACGATGCGCACCCTCTGTAACGTTGTGGGTTGTAATGATGTAAGGATGTGTGTGTAATGTGTAATGCGTGCCCATCCCTTCTGCCAGAGTCCTGCAGGCGGTATGTGAATCAGTGGCCACTGTGATGGGTCCATCCGTTAAATTGGCTCACGGGGTATGCATAGATAAGCACGTGTCGCACTTCAATGAACCTGTCTGGCTCCAACTTCTGTCATTGGGCAGGGGCCACTCTTCAATGAACCTATTTAATGTTATCATGGGTCAACGGGTATCTGCCACTGGGTATTTGCTGCTCTTTAATCAGACACAACTAGAGATTACTCTTATTCCATAACTTACTATGTTCCTGACGCTGTGTTAAGATTTTCGGTAAATGCTACTCTGCATGTCTGCAAGTGATAGTGTGTCATTGTTGCTCATGACAGAAATATTGGAAGGGGGCTAGGCTTCATCAAGCTTCAGTATTGCACTTTTTTCCCGTTGCCCAGTTTTTGTCTACGAGATAAAGTTTTTAGAAATTGATGGATTAGGAAAGACGGGTGCAACAAAGTCGAAAACACATACTGAGGATTATGGTAAATTGCAGGCAACAAGTAAACGAACCAAACGTAGAACATCCAAGCAACTTCAAGATGTATACAGGCACAAAAAAAAAACTCATAAATCACTGTTTCAGAGGGATTTGCTATATCACGTAAGTGAAAGGTGTATCGAAGTGGAGCCGCTTCGCTTCACAATCACAAATACACGTCCACAAATGCGCAGTATTGTATTACAGTTTTGCTGGAAGCAATGTCAGTAATTGCAAACATGCGAGGCGTATGCTACTGTCCAGCGTAAACACCACGCATGAGCCGTAGGTGCATCCGATGTGGCCGTGTGCGTAGCTTTGGCAAAAGTGGACGGTTAGAGCCACGGTGGCATCGCCCGCCCACGCTACCTTTTCATTGTATAGCAGACGTGCGAAAAATTTAGAGGACGCTTAAGCTTCGCCTTTAAGAGTGGGACGCGACAGCATTCCGAAATCCCCGACTGCGTCTCACGCTTCCCGGCAACTGGAGCTTATGTAACCGTATTGATTACGGGGAAACTTTGGCGACGAATGCTATGGATGAAGGCGAGCTTTCTGGTGGATGCGCGGCCTCATGCGTGGGTCTGTCCCGAAGGTACATCCATCCCGAAGGTCTTTTGGCACAGCCGTGCCAAAGGAATTACATCACTTTCAGGTTTCTGTTATTCTTTTCCACCTTTAATATTTTAGTCTCGGAAGATTTAAAACAAAATACATGCGCTGTCGGTGTTATGTTTCATGACATTTGTTTGCGGGCAGTCATTCTCAAAATTCCGAGAAACAACTTTGTGAGGAATGTAAGGCATGGTATGAGCAACTTTAGCGATATAATGTTGCAAGATAACCCGCATATACCGCATGTCATATAGCAAAGCGTGACAGATACATACACCTAAATATATATGGAAATTTTCGCTCAGAGACAACCCCGCCGACGCGAATGCCGACACCGGATTTTCTGCGATACTGGGCCCCTAACGCTATCGCGTTTAAATGTCGTGAGTCACGGTAGCGCCCCCGAGCGCTGACCGTTGTCGGCGATAGAAAAGCTCCAGGAAAGCCCGCAGAAGCTGACCGAGCTAGCATCAAACCATACCTTCAAGTACTGCCATCATTATTAACCTTATGGGTGCCCAAGCATACAGTCATATTTTCTACCCAATTGCTCCTAAATAAATCTAGTTATATCGACATAGCCTTGTTACAGTAAATACACGTCACCAACAACACAATTTGCTTTAATAATACCAACTATTCTATCCTTTCCTAGTTTCTTAACCTTTACGTAGGCACAAAGCGGCTTTTTTTACCATCTCGTGGGTTTCCGCGATGTTGATTGCCTGGCGAGCCGACATCGAAAAAATTTCCGGTGGGGCTAGGCATAAAACACTTTTGTGTTAAAATCTCAACATCCGCCTCTTGGGCTATTAAATAGGCTTAAAGGTGAAAGAGAATGCAACAGAAGCAATGTGACCTGTTGGAACCTATATACAGCGAAGCTTACGAGCCATTGTTCACGTGCATTTTGTCATCTGGCTGAAGGATGCTTCGAACGAGAAGCTCTGCAGTGAAAAACATTGTTGAACGCAACCGGCATTATAGGGGTTGGAAGGGGCAAGGTTGCTTTCTGGCCGATTTGTTTGAGGTACTCGACCTCCCCTTGGAGGCGCACATGCGACCGCCCACGCGGTTGCAAGGCAGTGAAACGCATGCGCAACAGCACCATTGCCCTCTCTCCCTTCTCATCATGGCTAATCAGGTCGAGGTCCCCTAGCCATTTCTACTAGCGCCCAACGACCCACCGGCGCAGGTCGGCTTCGCCCATCTACCGGCCACTGCTGCGGGCGAAGTAGTGTGAGCCATCGCTCATAGATGGCACTTCCGTCCCACAGCCACAGCAAGAGCTTGGTGGCGCAACCCACCGCCCTATTCCAAAGGGGACGCTCATAACATCCATCCATCCATCCATCCATCCATCCGTCCGTCCGTCCGTCCGTCCGTCCGTCCGTCCGTCCGTCCGTCCGTCCGTCCATCCGTCTGTCCGTCCGTTTGTCCATCTATCCGTCCATCCATCCATCCGTCCATCCGTCCATCCATCCATCCATCCATCCATCCATCCATCCATCCATCCATCCATCCATCCATCCATCCATCCATCCATCCATCCATCCATCCAAATGTCATCTTGTCGGCGAGAAAGCACGAGCAGCAGCAGCAGGCTGCAGCCACTGTCGGGAAAGTGCAGATTGGCTCGCAAAGAAGGCTTCGCTTTAAGAGAGCCTCACCTTGATACACCTATGAAATTGGGATGTTCGAATAGCGGTTTAACTGCAGATTCCCTTGCATCCTTTCAAAATGTACACTCGAGCGGAACATATTACGTGGAGCTATGCCACCCATTTTATCTTTTCAAAGCACGACGTTTTTGGGGCATTAACTGTCATAGTTTACCAAGCGCTATTGCCTTTATAGCCTATTAGAGATTCACTGTGCCACCGATAAGAAAACATGACCTGTAGCTTTTTTGAACAATTCTTTAAAATCTTCTGCGCGCTTTTTTTAAGAGTCCTTTTTTGCCTTCATCTAACCACGGCAGAGGAGCGTATAGGCGAATGTGCTTCAGTTAAACGCGCTGCTTTCACTTTGGAGCTACCTCTCTACCTGTGCTAAAAACTGTACAGAAGCGAATCTCCGCTTTGTAATTGGGTAAACAGTAACATGATTAGGATTCAGAGAGGAAAAGGAAGGAAATATTAATTTATTATTTATATGTCATTAGCAAGTGCGGAAGCTACTTTCAGTACTGGTGTGCCCAAAGATTTTGTGTAATTTGACAATGAGAAGTCCGATTTGCATGTAATGTTCTAATAGCTTTTTGAAAAAAATTATTACAAGGTAAACTTGTTTTGCAACATCTTTGCGCATAGAAAGGGCGACCGCGCGAACAGCGATATAAGGCCCCGTTGACATATCCTGTGGAACGAACACGAAAGCGCCGAAGAAAAGCAAGCCTTCAAAACTTTGAAGATCTATAAGAGCGCCTAAGAGCGGCTGCAAACGTTTAACCATCTACGTGAATTCCGATATTTCAAAGTCAATTCGTCTGACAACCCTTTTGCTAATATGAACTCTGCTTGCTTCATACTAAATGGCCGTATGGTATATTTAGTCTATGGCACTCCAACATGTAGTATTTGGAGCTTTCTCCGTTTTCTGCGAATTACCTTGGCTGAAGCCCAAAATCGCAACCAACGTTTCTCACAGACTACGTCCTCTAAAGATTCCCTTCATATACTTTTAGGCCTTATTGTTTCAGGCGCGTTCTTCCCGCATTGTGTACGCAATTTGGAGCGCGCATCATATAATAAACGCCGCAGGATATATTTCAAACTTTTCTTGTTCAATACTGCTCGCCGCGACGAATACGAACTGCAGAAGCTTTCTTTGATGGCATGTGCACTTAAAATCCTCCACAAGGCAAGCTTTATCGAGTCCTATAGTGAATGGAAATTTACGAAAGCAGCTCAACTCGAAATGATTCTGCGCAATTCGTTCTCAAAATTTTTTTTTTCTAGCTGGTTGCGCGAAGTAGTTCTTCAACAAAGATCGCGGTCAGCTTGTTGTTTGTGTTTCCATGATATTTAGTTTATTCTCTTTACACTAAGCTTTACTGGTGCCTTACTACTCTTTCTGAATACTGAAGTAGCACCAAACAAGAAAACAGCTTCCGAGAGATTTTCCTGTTCATTTCGTGAAATATCAAGATCATGGATATACTTTTAAAGTGAGACCTTCTCAACAATGTAAAACACGGCAAGCACAGTATTTTCTACGTGGCCGTCGTCTTGTTTCCTTTGAAACGACGTTGGCGACGCACCATTACGGAACCTTTTAAGAAAGCTTACAAACCCTACTACTACACCGATGCTCTATTATCTGCAAACGAAAATTCCTTTCTCGGTAGCTCTAGCATTTTACAACGGTCGAGTGTTTGCAGTACGCCCGCACCACTTTATTCTTCTGCAGAAGCGTGCGTTCTGCGTGCTTATATATTCTGAAGCATGTTTTCTCAAGGCTTTACTATTACAAAGAACAAAGCAACAGATGAATCCGGTCGTCTATGCTTGAACAGCACATGATTTTCCTTCCGTAGCGCCGGCGCTCGCAGCAGCAGCTGTCCCAGACAGCACGGAAGCGAAAACACATTTAAGCCTACGATCGTCCCTAGGCAGCAACAGCAGCCTTAAACGAAATCCTCTTCCACAAAACGCGTACGTGGCGCTTCCAGCTCCAGCATCACATTCTTATTGAGAAGCTGTTAGCATGTCGGTGGTCGGCATGTTGAGTCTCCGTCCATAAACAAAAGTTATCATTATCATCAATGGCTCATATTTCCCCTAGGCACGCACAAAATGCAACGATTCATCGCCCTTCGTAATGCAGAGGCTACAAGAGCTCAGCAAAGTGAAGCGAACAGCGCATACATTCATTGAAATTGCCCATACAATACACAGAAAATAATACGTTTCAATAGAGAACAAGTTCCAGACAAGCATCTAAATCATCAATAATGCATTGCGTACGACCTTCCGCAGTTGTAGTGCTGCTTTTGCAAATGCTCCGCTGTACATCTACTTTCGCAGGGCCGGGATGGCAAGTGAATGTTTATTTTTTTTTTTTTCACTCATCGCCCGTAATGATAGTCTTAACTCTACTTGCGCTATAGGTATAGAGATTACGGTAAATAATAACAGCATTAGCTACAAGGTGGGTGGCAGAAGCAAAGTCCAGGGAATATTCTTGAAAACAGCAAAGTATATGCAAGTAACCTATAATTTGCATGAATTCACACATGTCTACCCTCACGAGCCGCACTAGTATTATCATTGTATTCTATTTCACTGTTGTTGGAGTTTTCTAATATAACCAGGAAAACTTGGAACAAAAGTTTTTCTAAATTCATCTTCCTCTGTCATCACGCGTGTTTCTCATAACATAAGATTATTGTGTTTGGTGAGTTTGTTATATCGCTTCCTCTAAGTTGTACGTGCCTTCGCTTACGCAGCTCCACGTGTTTCCCGATTTGTTTGAATGCTTGTGTGTTACTGACAGATTGCGGAGAGAGAAATAAAGTTTATTGTGAGACCAGGCTTCTTGAGCCCAAAGGTGGGTGGCCTCCTCAGTCCAGGTAGCCATGGCTCGCTGCCGCCGCCCGAGCCCTGTTCACCAACCGCAGCTGGCTGTC
Source organism: Dermacentor andersoni (assembly GCF_023375885.2). Taxonomy (NCBI): domain Eukaryota; kingdom Metazoa; phylum Arthropoda; class Arachnida; order Ixodida; family Ixodidae; genus Dermacentor; species Dermacentor andersoni. The sequence goes on from NC_092819.1 coordinate 72,296,049, forward strand.
AGGGTCTTGCGTCACCAGCAGAGCCTCCCACTGGTCTTACAATTCTTCTTCTGAATCCGCCTCTTTCTGTATGTTATCGCCTGGTGGTGATGATGATGGTGGTGCTTCTCGATTATTCCTGCACCGAAGCACCATATGGCGCAAGGTGTTGGGCGTGTCCGGCGGGCAGAACTTGCAGTCTCGCCCGTAGGTGCCCGGATACATGGCGTGCAGCAGTGTTCCGTGTGGGCAGGTTCCAGCCTGTAGTCTTCTCCAGGTTACCGCTTTGTCCCTACTCATCGTCTTATGCGCGGGCGGGTAGCGACGTCTCTGCTTCCTGTAGTGAGCCAAGATATCCGAGTACTTCTTGGATATCCGTTCATCACCGTCGTCACAGTCGTTGGTCCGTGTTCTCTGCGCGTCGGAGGTGGCTCGGCGTGCATGATCTCGAGCCGCGGCGTGCGCCGCCTGGTTCCCCGCGAGAGACTCGTGTCCCGGCGTCCAGAGGATTTGTGCTGCTTCTATCTTGGTGTTGTTCAAGACCTGAAGTGCTGCCTTTCAAATCCTTCCATTCATATACCTTCTGCATGCTTCTTGCGAGTCCGTCACCACGGTAACCATGGCCTTCTTGCACGTTGCGACGGCCAGGGCTATGCCCAGCTCTTCCGCTGTGCTCGCGTCCTTGGCATGTATGGATGTGGCTGTAAGTTGTTCGCCCTTCTCGTCGACCACGCTGATTCCGAATCGGTCGTTGGTAGTGTACGCAGCTGCATCCGTATATCTCACGTTTTCTTCTTTGCTGTTGGTGCGTTCGAGTATGCGCTTGAGCGCCTGTATTCTCGCCTGTCTCCTTGCCTTGTCGTACTCGGGATGCATGTTTCTGGGAATGGTACTTATGTGTAGCTTGTCTCTGATCTCGTGTGGGATACGCTGAGGTAGGTGAATTTAATCCTCGACTTGGTAGCCCAGATCTTGCAGCAGGGCTCTTCCCGTCTTTGTCAGCTTTAGTCTCTCCAGTTGGTTGACGTTGTGCGCTTCCACGAGCTCTTCCCACGTGTTGTGGACTCCCATTTTGACTAATTTCGCTGTGGACGTGGAGGGGGACAGGCCCAAGGCAATTTTGTAGGATTTTCTGATGAGGGCGTTTACTTTGTCTCGTTGACTGTTCTTCATGTCAACGTATGGGGTCCCGTACGTGACGATGCTCGCAAGCAGCGCTTGTATCATTTTCGTGCAGTCTTCTTCCTTGAGTCCGTGACTTTTGCTCGTCACTCTTTTGATAAGGTGGGTAATTTGTTGCACTGTTCTCTGAATTTTTTCCAACTCTGCTCCCCCGGCCCCGTCCTTTTGAATCAGGAGTCCGAGGATGCGGAACGTCGTAACCTGCGGAATCATAATACCTCCCACCTTTACTACCGGGTCTGATATCTGCTGCGGTTGTCGGCCTCTTGTGCGCTTTCTTAGCACCAAGAGCTCCGATTTTTCAGGTGTGCACGTCAGTCGACATGCTTCCAGGTACTTTTCCGCAGTGTCAACCGCTTCTTGAAGAGCGTCTTGCTGTTTACCAGTCGACCCTCCCGCAGTCCAGATGGTGAGGTCGTCAGCATATATTGCGTGACCAATCCCGTCTATTTGCTTCAGTTGCTTGGGTAGCAAGCTCATCACCAGATTGAATAGCATCGGCGAAATGACGGAGCCTTGTGGCGTTCCCTTTCGCGGTATGTCGAATTTCTCAGAGCGTAAGTTGCCTATCCCCACTGTGGCTGTCCGTTCTTTCAGAAAAGCGTTGATGTAATTATATATTTTTTCGCAGCAGTTATATACGTTGAGGTGCTGCAGTATGGCTTCGTGTGACACGTTGTCGAAAGCCCCTTTCACGTCAAGTGCAAGGATGGCTCTTTTGCTGTGCGCGTCCAGCTTGTCGATGACTTTTTCCTTGATTTGCAGCAACACGCCTTGCGCGGACAGGTGAGCTCTAAATCCGAACATAGTGTTTGGGACGTGTCCGTTGTCTCCGAGATAGTTGATCATGCGGTTGTGCACCATGTGCTCGTAGAGTTTTCCGACACACGAGGTTAGGGATATAGGTCGAAGGTTCTGCACGCTGATGGGCTTGTTGGGTTTAGGTATCATGGTTACCTCGGCATGTTTCCATTCCGGTGGTACTTTACCGTGTTCCCAGCACTCGTTGATGTACTTTAAGAGCGCGTCTACAGAGGGTCCGTCAAGGTTCCACAGTGTCTTGTTGTTTATTCTGTCGTACCCCGGCGCCGTGTTGCGGGTGAGCTTACTCAAGGCCCTTTCGATTTCTGCTTCTGTGAAGGGCCGATCCAGTTCTATATTTGGGTTGCCTCGATACTCGTCGAAGTGCGAATCTACAGTTATGTTCCACTACGTACCGAGGAACTTCTCCTTCACTTCTTTGATAATGTCTTCCTCTTCCCCCGGGTGGTTGTGTATGAGTCTCTGCACTTTCTGTTTTCCGGCGTTCTTGTTCTCCTTCTATGATAGGAGTCTTGAGCACCACCCAAGTGCGCTTGCTGCTTAAGGTACCTTGAAGCTTGTTACATGTTTCGCGCCAGTTCTTTCTTTCAAGTTGTTCAGAATACTCTTGCGTTTCCTTGATCAGCTTAGAGATTCGAATTTTGAGTTTCCGGTTGCACTTGTTACGCTGCCAGCGTTTGGCGAGACCCCTCCGCGCCTCCCACAGGTGGAATAAGTGGGGGTCGACCACGGGGGTGACTTGCGACCGCTGGATTGTCCTCGTATGCTTCTCGACTCTTTCCACGACTCCTCTGATCCATATTTTTATGTCGTCTATCGTCGCTTTAATGGCGCTCTCATCTTTGCGAAAGGCCTGCCAGTCCGTGATCTTGGCTTTCCCGATCTGCATCGTTGCTTTGTGGTGCGGAATGATCGTTTGCACTATATAATGGTCACTACCCAGATTTTCGTACATGCAGCTCCACTCGTGCTGTTTGAGTCCGTGTACGAATGTGAGGTCGGGGCTGGTGTTTCTAGATACACTGTTGCCGATGCGCGTGGGTGTCTGCGGGTCGTTGAGTAACGTAAGGAGGTGTTGTTGGGCTACGTTGTGCACGTCTTCTCCTTTTTTCTTTGAGGCTGCATAACCCCAGGCCACATGGGGAGCATTAAAGTCTCCAACGACTATCAGCCCGTTACCCTTCCTCAGCTTCTTCACCTCTCTCATTAGCTTGTCTAGATCCTTTAGGTGGTCCTTTGGTGGGCTGTACACGTTTAACACAAAGAGGCTTTGCTGCTATTTTTTCTCGGGTACGATTTCGACGAGGGTGTGTTCGATGCGGTGTTGGATGTCGTGTCGTTGAGCGTTGATGGCCTTCTTGCTCAGGATTGCTGTCCTCGTTTTACGGTCAGTGACGTGAGTGAGGTAACGACTGACCTTGAAGTCTTCAGCTTCGGTTTCTTGTAAGGCTATAATATCTGGATCAAACTGCGTGCAGAATTGTACAAGGTTGCTTCTCTTACTTGGGATAGAATGACAGTTCTATTGCCAAATTTTGAGCCGTGGGTGTTGCTTGTAGTCATCTTCCTCTTTAGTTAGCGTCGCCATCTTGTTCGCTTAGGGTCTGCATTATCTTGGCTTCTCTCGCAGAATACTTAGGTTTCTTGCGAGCATTATCTCTTTCTTCTAGCATGTGAATGCGTTTACTGAAACTTTCTCCGGATTGTGTCATTTTGGTCTGTAGAGCCTGCATCTGGTTCTCTATTTCGTTCTTGAAAATAGAGAGCTCAATATTGGAATGCAGAGAGGTCTGCTAAGGTGTGTAGAGTTGCTTGCATACTACTCTGCGCAGAGGAGAGAATGAGGGATGGTAAGGCCCTAAGAGAGAGATAGAGGGCTAATAAAAACTATAAAGCTGTGAAAATATATTACAGTTATATGTAATATGACGTTCGGTGTATCGCATTACAAATTAAACCCTTGCAAAATCAAGTTCGATCATTCTAATGTTCCTTCACAAGATCTCTTCTGTAGGCAATCTACTTCTTTAATATCACGTGTCTCCTCCTTGAGCAGAGAGCACTGTCTTTCGTGCCTCACACCGACGCGCCTTGCACACCTGCATGTACCAGGAGGCTGCCGCTGAGCAATTTTCACCGACAGAAGTTTCCACTTCCGCCGCCTGCATCATTCCGAGTTTCTTGGGGCCGTCTTACAAATATTAAGAACCCAAATGTGGCGGGAACATTTATAATATAGGGCCGGCGGACAGGTCCGGATAAAGTATTATATTTCACCAGTTCCTAATGGTTCGCCATTTGTGATTTGTAATTGCACCTGTTAAATATAAAAGAAGTGCCACTGACGTGTAACTGTCTCTGATGCCCCGTCTGTCTCACCACACCTATATATATATATGAAGAGCTCACAATAATTTACTTTGTTGCAGGAGGTTTCGTAGCAAGCAGAGAGACAATGCAAAGCATACGATCTATTAGTGTTCGAGAGAGAGTTTTGTCATTGAAGCAATCCATAGAAGTGTTACTACTATAAAGCGGTAGCACTACAGCAGCACGAATACCGCATACGCTTCAATAACATAAAAACTACACCAGAACTTAGCATCGCTAAGTGTCTATAGGTATGCGACAGCATGCTTAGTTTGTGATGATTGTGACGTCTGTACAGCTGTGCGAGGGTTGAACTTCAGCTACCCCATAAACACAGTCGTAGCCGTTATGGCCCTTTAATTTGGATTGGTTTTGAGCACTCAAGTAACTCCTATACACGCGACACTTGAGGTCAGACGTTTGCGCTTTTGAGCTATTGACAGCGCTTTAATAATGCGACAGTTTTATGTGGCTACTATCGATCGGTCAAGTTGTTGCAGAAAAAAGCCGGCTCACACCACGTAGTACTGCCCGATTGAAGCACATGAGCAGGAGCACGCGCTCCAGCCTTGTCCTGCCGAAAGAAAACGCCGGGCATAGTCACTACAGTTGCATGTAGCTGTGGTCCTTTGTCTAACACAGCTACCGCGGCCACCGCGGCGAACCATGACGAGCTTGTTCGCTGAGAGGACTGCGGGTCACTGAAGGCAACCGCGTTTGGCGAGTGGTGGGCGCGTAGATAGTGACGTCTACGTGATCATCCATAATTAAACTGCGCGCCATAGTGACTTTGACTGTGTGGAGCTTTGTGGGCCCGCCCCACTCCGCCGTAGCCTTCGCGGTGCAAGACATTGAGGAAGGAGCGGTAGCACCGCGAAGGGGATCACAGGTCATCTTTGATTGGCAATAACTCAACTTTTGCTGAACGCATTGAAGTACATTTTGCTCCAAAGTATTTCTGAAATATTGTAGTTTAACTTCAAATGCATTTGTCTACTTCCACAAGAGAGCTTTCCAGGGCCCTTATAATAGACAACAAAGTAACAACAATGTGGGCGAAGAACTAGCATACAGTTTCGGATACGTCTGAGTTCACATCCGGAAAAGCAATTTATTTCATTTCAATTAATTTAACTTCATTTTTTTTTACTTTCAAAGTAATTGAGGCGTCGCAAAGGAGTGAAGAAGCAACAAAAATAAGCAAAAAGCAAGAATAATAACAGCAAATTGTTTACTAATGGTGATGACAAATTGCTTGAACATTTTGGGATCTTGGACAGAGACGATGGAAGCGATTTAGTTGCTCCCGAGTTAATATTCAAAAACTTTGAAATGAAGCAATCTGCATTTTCACGAGCAACGGATCTCGGCAGGATATTGCAAGAACACTCTCGACTTCGCAAGCTTAAATATGCGATATATTATAGCGGACTCCAGCCACAGTTGCAGATAAATTGTGTAATCAAAATTTTAGCTTTGGGGGAGCACGCAGTTTCGGTTCAGCGAACTTTTGTTTGACCTCCGGCATCTGGCGACCACCGTTGCTCCCCCGACGGAAAAACCCGACGAAGCCGAGCAATATCCTGCCGTCTCAGCCGCCGCTCTGAAGCCCCCGTGTTTCTGGCCAGCAAATGCTGCTCATTGGTTCGCGCAAATGGAACAACAGTTTTCAACCTGCAGAATCGTTGACCAAGAAACAAAGTTTCATCACGCTACTACCACGCGATACAACCGAAGTACGAATGCGCTCTCCGCAGCTGGGTTGCCGCCTGACCACGTTACTCGCCGCACTCGCCTAGTCAGTGCGAGCTTGGCCATGGATGAGATTGATGTTAGGCCGTATTCTCTGAGCGTTGCGCGGGAGCGGGAGGCTTGGAACCGCCGTCACCAAGCAGCGTATGACCATGCCACGGATATCGCCCGTCGAGCTGCTTCACTGGAGAGGGTCCGGAATGTGACAGGCGTCGCACCATCGAGATCAGTGTAGCGACCGCGTTCGCGCCCTGTCTGTTTGTGCTTCGACGCTGCGCATGTCCGCGGCGTCTCTTTGCATGTCTAGCACTTGCGCTTTCGCTGTGGCACAAAAGGCATCGCACCGTCGAACGATGTGTGGCTATCCTAGCATATTCACATTCATGTCTGGCCATCAACCTAGGCACAGCCGTCATACCTGGCTTAAAGATGATTGTATACCTAAGTGTAATAATTACAGCTAAATCAAAGGTTAAGCAAGTGAAATCACGACTTAACCAGGCTACACCAAGCTTCCGCTTTGCATATACAGGGTTAGCTCAGCTAAACCGCAGCCCATTTTTTTAAATATGATCCCTTCATTTTAACTGATTATCCCGCGCCCAGTGGGTGACACCACAACGCTGTAAACAGTATGCGGCATGGTTAAGCCAGAGCAAAAATATTCTGCAAATATTTTAGTCTGCAGACAGCTCACAATCTACTTGTGGCCCCGTGGATGAGGAGATACGAATATCCGCGAAAATAGTACAAAATAAATAATAAATCATGTACTAGTAAATATATTGGTTACAAAAGCTATATATATATAAAAGCAGCATTTGTTCTGTGTACTAGTTGTCGTGCATGTCCTTTGTTCGCTATTTTTTCCCACAGTTCATCATGTACCAAACTGAACACGCCACCGTTGAGACTATACGGGCGCATGCACATGTTACTCGTAGAATGAATTTTTTGATAGTCCCTCACATTGTCCACATTTTATTGCTTTCTTTTTCTGTGCACGACAAGGACCAATTTGTTATTATGTAGGACATGTTTTCATACGGGACTAAGTAGTTTGTTCTCTCTATAGTGTGTGTTTCCCATAATCGTTTCCTTTCCCGTGTTCCCCGTATCGTCCCTGCCTCTGCAGTGAACGTCTATTCTCAACGTGCTGTATTTGTATTGTGTGGTATTGTATTGTATTCTATTGCATTGTTGTCCAGTGTTTGTGTGACACACTGGCACACTTGTAGCGAATACCTCAACGCACTCCATACTTACTGGGAATGCCCAGCGCACTCTTTTATACACAAATTTTGTTTTGCTCGAAAAGCACTTCCCAACGCCAGAGAGAGATGGACTGCTCCGCCGCAAGTGCTCCACCTGCTGTATGGCCACTGCTTGTTGCCTACATTGAACACATTCCTGCTTATCAACAAATGGGCCCAGCATCTATACCTGCGACTCACAGGGACAACAACTGCGACGACCCGGACTAAGAGTCGTTGTGAAATAAAGTTTATCTCTTTCGCGAGCGCTGCACCAAAAGTTTGCTGTCCCGTTTAACCAACCATATTGGAGTCAAGGTTTTTCACGTATGGATAGTCTAAAGGTATTGGGAAATTCTGATAACTATATCACTCAGACTTTGTAGACACCACCGAATTTCGTCGGAAGCAACAGATTCAAGTACTTTTTTTTTTTCAAGCGTAATAACCAAGCGGAATGGTGTGAAATTAACACCAAATGCCGAAATCGTCGATCCTTCCCGGGTTACTGAGGATGTTTTCCTTTTTGTCTACCCTTCTTTTAGTCACCTAGGCTCTCCAGCCTGCAATGAATAAAAGATAAATAAATATTAAGCTGCCCCCTAGGGCACAACCCATGAAAGCTGCAGAACCATGAGAAAATTCAGGCAAATATTGCGCGCCTACAATCTCAAGCACATGTAATGTAGCAGTGCACATAGCACCTATAGCGACTCTACGTACGCTGCAGAGCTAATATATTTATTGTAATGAACATCATCAGGAAAAAAGTCAGCTCATCAACATTTTAGTCTGGAAGTAACTATTAAAAAATTCCTAATGTATACGGCGAGCGCATAATCCCTAAAGTCGTGCGAAAACTAAATTGCATGATCTTTTTTTTCTTGATCAACAGTGCTGTAAACGGTAGCTGACGACTATAAAGCTATGTTGTAAGCGAACAGTCGCTAGTCACATTGCCTACAACCCACGAAGGCAATAATGGTCATAATACATTAGCCACCCTCCTCGGCCAGGTGTGCCAGTTGGGACCAAATAATTAGAAAACACACACCGTGGGCAGCAATGTGCCTGCCTTCATTTCCTCATTCATGCGACACTGGGATCTTGACAGCAGAAAAAAGGAGAAGCATGGCTACATTTTGTCGCTGGTGCTCTGGCCAATTTTACGGGGCCAGGCAAATTAAGGAAAACATAATCGCAAACTGCAGTGTAATAAGAAACACCGAAAAGACTGAAATTTTTATCTCAGTCCTCATGGTCTTCTTCATTCGATAGCTGTTCCTTTCTTTTTTTTTATTTTCTTTCGGTGTCAAATCCAAGAAAAGAAATGACTCGACTAACTGCACGTCCTTTATTTTTTTGCTCGTAATGTCAAACAAAAGAAGCACACTCTATTTGGTCGCGGCAGGGATGTTCGCTTAGCGCGTTAAATTGATAGGCGTGTGCTACCCCGTCTAAATAAGGGCCACTGCACGGGAGCCTTCGTGCAAGACACCCACTGGGGCTGCAGAGGCCGCTGACTTCTCTTGGCGCCTACGAAGTGGTATAGTGAATACACAGGGGGCCGAGCCTTACTTTGCTTCCGAGAACCCGACGATTAACGAGCGCCGTTTCTTTGTACGCGTGGCGGTGTCTCGCCTATTAGCTGGCGTTAATGACTTCGCCAACATGCTTGCGAAATGCTTTTTTTTTTTTTGGCCACTGGTAACATTGTACAGCATTAGACGCGCCTCGCTTTTGACAAGGAAGGGGCCACCGCGAAACCAGGTTTAACAACGTGCCTTTTCACGACGCTCGTCTGGCTAATTTGAAACGGGCACATTTCTAAAGGAAGCCTACGTAGCTGCAGGAACTGCAGACTACCAAAACTTACAAGACTGGCAATCTGAAACGTAATTAAATTATGACCGAGAACTGGATCCGCTCTTTCGGTGTTGCTAAAGCTTATGAAAGAAAAATTCTTGTTTTACGAGCGCATATATCTCAAGTGACATTCTTAGATCAAAGGCATGCTATAGAAGTATGCGTCTGAGCAGAATCTGGTTCACGTTGCAGGAATTAGCTACTGCGCCTCCACATTAACAATTTTGATTCGGATGTCTGCATTCCAAAAAAAAAAAAATATTAAACCTCGATCTCTAATTCGAAATTATAGCCTATTGATAAATGAAATTGAAGTGTGTGCCATATTATCGATACAGTACATTTCTTCTCTCTTACTGCTCTCTTCCGCAGCTCATTAGTCTCTCCCGCCTTGAAACGAAAGTTGCTTTGCATTCCGTTCCAATTGTCATTAGGAGTCACTGTCTCACTTTCTGAACATTAGAACACAGATGTAAATGCTGGCCCTGCTCTCAAAGGCATTCGAGACCTTGCGCGATCGCGTTTTCTGTAGGCGATGCAGTTCCCAGGTGTCTTCTCGCGGCGGCGATTTCTACATAGTTGAACATGTATCATTGTTTGGCGTAAGGTATAGAGAACTTTGACGAAATCATTCACGTCTATTAAATATATCACAGTTGTATGGCATAAATAAATAATTTTAGGTTCTCAAGAACGAACTTATTGCTCATACAATACACACAAATAGTGCCAATGACGTGGCAGCACAAAAAGAGAACCACAAGAACAAGTAAAGCTAATACTTCGACGAGAATCTTTTTTCATCGGTGTTTTATGGTGACTCAGCTTGCATATTTCCTTAAAGTTAAAGTACAATGACACAGAGGATACCAGCGGTGCATCTAAACGTACGCTCACAAGGAGGCATGAACGGGTAGAAAACAAAAAAAAATCAGTATCGGTGACTCTATCGCTATTATAAGTGATCGTTACTGATAATTCAAGCTAAACAGCATCCGCTGTCCTTAGCAGTTTTGTACCACGAGACCAATGTACGCAATGCATAGAGAAAGAAAGCGATAACTGAGATGGGAGAAGGCAGGGAGGCTAATTAGAAGTCAAACTTCCCCTTTGCACCCTACTCTGAGGAATGAGTAATACGAGACTGAAAAATTGAAATTGAAGCAGAGATGGACGTAGACAGAGAGAAAAACCCACATGCGCGGGCAAGCAGGGAGCGGAAGTGGTGACTGCGTAGGACGGAATTCCAAGTACGGCAGCCCGAAAAGCGGTCGGTCAGAGTGGCGCGCTAGTGGGGTTGTGAGTCGGCGTGTGCTCTAGCGAGGACAGTGGTAAAACAACAACAACAAACTTGTTCGATGGTCTTTCCTCGCTTCTGTAATGCTCACAGTCTGCACTCACGGCCATTTCGACGCGATATGCAAAAGTTGTCGCAAACAAAACAGGAAGCCATATTTCGGTAGAGTGTACACTTCTCTCGAATATATGGATGCCCAGATTAGATACGGCGTCAGAGAGATAGGTCCAGGCGTGCATAGGTGACAAATTTGCAAAGTGCAGGAATCACCAGGGGTGCAGGCTGCAGCGCAGCAGCGACAGACGCATCGTTTAGTTCAACGCGTGTGTGACACTAGTGAAGTAGTACCTGGGACCAGCGAACCAAAAGTAAGGCCAAGGGTAGCGTGCGTGTCAAGCTAAAGTGCTTGCGGTAAGTTCTGAATTACGTGCTCAAGTTTGACGAACTGGCTAACGCTCACTTCAAGTTAACGCTAGTGTTATATTCCATCAGGGATTCTTACTATATCAGTGTCACAAAATGTGGTAGCTATACGCCATCGTGGGTTAAAAGCGTAGCGAAAACAAGATTTAAAACTCATGCAATGCTTCGTATATGATTAAAGGGTCACTAGCAATACAATTACTCGTGGTGTGTGATGCGGGCGAGTGAATCGGAGTGGTATTTTTGGTCGATCATATTAAAGGATACAATCGTTTTCCCGCAATTTCATGACTGTACAGCACCTGACGTGTCGGCGTCTATGGGGGTAACCAACCCATCCAAGGTATTACCACAGTTACACGAGTGCTTTCACCAACAGGCGACAACGCGTATCACGCTACTCTTGTAAATTCTCGCGAAAGTGACTGCATTCCATTGAATGTACTCGACCTAAAAGAACGCCTCACTCTAGGCTCTGTATCATGTTCTTAAATGCACGGGTACAGAGTGTTCCAGGTCTTCTTTTGAACCTGTTTGTTGGGTGTCGGTTCAAATTGTATTTGGGTAAATAGCGTAACGTTGATCATGTATTGCAGATTTCGGGAAGCTTTGTCTAGGATTTGAGGCTCACTTGAAGAGAGCTTTGCATGCAAAATCCCCGCAAGTGTGTTTCAAGACAATATACTATAATTTTCCCTTCGCAATGAAAAACTAAGGCAGCATAAGTATGACATCACAAAGCAGCATTTACACTATCCGCACCTTTAAATACGCTCCACAACAGTATAACAGTTGCAAACGATGTGTAGTTCAGCTTCGATTTCTACGTGGTAGGTTCAAAATTTACGCATTGTTCACAGGTGCATAAAACAAAAACGCTATTCCTTACGACACGTTCTTGACACTCCAATAGATAAATCTTGCCCTTCGAGTTTTCCCCGCTTCATAAAACAGCGCACCCAGCATAGACCTGTGCTAAAGGAAGAGAAATCTTTAGCGCAGCACATGTTCTAGCATACTGTCGCGTAACTACGGTGAACAACACATTGCTGTATATCGTTTTCGAAGAAGGCAAACGTCTCCCGGATCAAGCAAATGATATTATTCGCATTTCTCAGTAGATGTTCTGGTTAGTTGGCACTGTGAAAAAGTTCCAGGCATTAGGACTCACTAATGAGGCGAAATCGCAAAAGGTGGCAATATCGCTCCTGTTGTAGCCTTCCAATAAGGCGTGCGTTGTAGTAGTGTGCGCGCGGGTTTGTGTACGGCTGATGCGGCACATATATGACTGCTACATTTGTCGCGTGGAAATAAAGGGAGCGAATGTCTTCGTACACTGTATGTCCATCTTTGTTAGCGTGAAAATCCTTTGAGATTGTCTTATAGCTTGCTGTGAAAAATACCTAGAACAAAACTAAAAGTAAAATAAAGCAATGAACTGCTGACGTTCTGCTTCCGATGCAACTCGTCTCGTGTCATATGAGTGAGTGAGTGAAGAAACTTTATTGCAGGTCTGGCGAGGACGCGAACTCGTCGTGTCATATAAGCCGAACGCGCTGTCCTTACAACAAAATTGCAACCTTGCAAAGAGCCGCACAGAACAGCTTCTCGATAATTCCGTGAATGCGATAATCCTACAGAAAAGGTTGCGATACGTGCCTGAACACACGTGCATAAATCATAAACGTTTCTCGCAAGAATTTTTGGGAGGACATGCACGTCTCGCCGTTTATACAGTCCCGAGCATTAAGTGTCGCTGCTTACAAACAAGAACAAGACACCCACATTTGGGGTAAGGCAGCTACATACGCGCGACATTTAGTCGTGAATAATGAGTATTGCACAACATAATGTGTCCACCGCTTAGACAGATCAGCGAATTTTACCGGCGTTCTAAGTACGCCTAATGCGAGACATTGCGTCACCGTACATAGTAATGCTGCAGCAAGTGCCCTTTTACGTGGAGGGATATGGAGAAGTCGAAATCCTTATGGAAGAAGGGAAAAAAAAGGGGGGGGGGCAACCAGTACTTTAACATGCTGCTGCAATCATTACATCTTGTTGCAGACTGCTGGCAGGATTTTTTGTACATGCGTGCGTTGTCCTCGGTTTTAATACGCCACCTTTAGAACGCCAAGACGGACATTGCAATTTGTCGGTCCGCGTAGAAAAGATAAAAAGAAGGAAGACGAGATCTGCTAATACTAGAGCATGGCAAAAGAAATGTTTACTAAAAACAAACCTCTTTCTACATTCTCTATTAGCGCGTTTTAAAATATGATTGCTGTTATTTTAAATATATAATTGGATGTACAACATTTCTTCGAAATTGTGAAAAATGTATGTTTGAGTGTAACAGTGCTGCGAACGTTGTTGGAAGATGATTTGCTACTTCAGCCAGCGTACTCCAATGCATTTTTGAACGAACCTGCTTCAACACAGTGCAACGCCAATGGCCTAGAATGCAACGCTCCCCCGAAGGCATTCGTATACTGACAGGCACAGTGCATGGAAACAATATATGAAAATATGGGTTCGTATGCATATTGTTTTTACTGATTGTACGATAAGGAAGGAACTTTGTATAATTTTGCGTCGTTTTTGCATATAGGAGCAAAGCTGACTCCATGAGAAATTATGATATTACAAAATACTTGTCCCCTACCTATGCAAAAAAAAAAATTCAGGTTGATGTCTACATCCTGTTTAATAAATCATCTTTGTGAAAATTTCGTGATCTACTCGGAAATATAGAAATTCTACAACAGGGTCCTTTGACAGGGCGCTGGCACAACGCAATGGTGCTGCGGGATTCATAGAAGTGGAGACCACAGCTGGTGCTGAATTTCTCAGGATTTGGAACAATTAGAGCGACGACAATTATCGTAACGTGTTCAGCTAATAAGTAATAATTGAGGTAACGCCTCCTACCAAGCCCCAACCCACCTTTTTTTTTAACACTAATGAATAAAAAATATTTCCCCACTAAGAAAAACAGGCGGCTACTACTTTTCCCGTGAAAGACATAGAAATGCATCGCAAATCACAATAAATCACAAAAGCAAGCCCATTAAGCAATGGTATTACGATGACGCCTTCCTTCCACCAGTGTAACTGCTCTTGAGAGAAAAAAAGAACGACTAAGCAGATTTCTTATAAGTCGGCGAGATGTCACCTTGTTCTTGGAAGTGCAAAAAGGAAAAATAAAAAAAAAGGCCTTTTTTGAACTGACTATAGGAAGCAATGTCTAGAAGAGCAATGGCGACGATCTATATGCCTCTATAATGTACGGGGAAAGAATATGCGCATGATGCCCGCATTTTGGAGTAACGATCGCAGCAGACCTCTTCAACCATGCCCGCAATCACAAGTTTATTTATGATGTATGATCAAAGGTTTGTGCCAGAGTCGCGGCCGAATATCGAACGATTTCTGTATCAGGAGTGCGCCTTCATGTGCAATAATCTGATTCATTACGATGATGCGCTTCCATAGTGAAAATAGCGGCCGACAGATGGAAGCACACTGTAAATAATAAGTTCCACAAAAGTGGCACTTCATACCTGTTTACGCAACTTCTATGATTTCGCTGTCATTTGGGTTGAATCAATGATTTTTGTGGCTTTGTGAATGGTTACTAAGGTCGCTGAGTCAAAATAGAAAGTGCGTTGTTTCATTTCGTGCTGAACGATTTGAGCTTTCCGGTATGCATGCCTGAATCGTTGGAGTTCCTTTGTTTCCGTAAGGTACAGAGTCAACTGTGCATCTTCTATGCTTTTGTAATTTTCATGACAGTAGGTGCTACGTGGTTTTTGTGTTAATTAAATAGTAGCTTGATTAACGCGCTCTGTGGTTTCGGGATAATTGTTCTCGTTTTCTTTTTCCTTTTGTGTTCCATCCAGCTTTACATGAAATATGAAACATACGACTTGCCTCAAATCGGCGAATCCAAATAAATGGGAAGTAAGAGATTTTTCAAGCACTCTTTTAAAATTTAGTAGATACGTTTGTCTCACTAAGTAACGGAGAAAAGTATGGCGCACCGCACGGGTTATATAAAGCTGCGCTGCAGCAGCACATTACTGCACCGTTACTTTCGTCACCTAACAATAACTTAATTTCCACATGCACTCTCGATGCAGCCTTGGCGACTTAACGCGAACACTGTCATTACGCAAAGAAAAATGAGAAGCTGCATCTTGACTGAAGTGGTATGTACTGAAACGTGTGATCCGGCATGATTAATTAAGTAAATAATCAAAGAAGTTACCAATGCTTCTAGAACACGGTCAAGTACTAGACGCGATGATGCGACGGCTTCCCTACCATAAATTCGTGCACGGCTCCATCATTTCCGAAGGAGCAAGCATTAAGGCAAAATTATGAAGAGGAAACGGCGACTACTAGTCGCCCTCGCTCTCACGTAAGCCATTAGGCTTGCAGGCATGTTACGACACAAAGGCCAGATACGGATGGCTCTATGCCGGTTGTGCCTCGGCAGAACACGCATATGTTCGCAGTACTAGACCACCCTAGAGGCGGCTAACTCCTAATCCTGCTTCGACGTCGATTCTACGCCGTCCTGCGTCTTCTTTCTTCTGAGACCTCAACGATTAACGATGGTCCCTTCCTTCCGCGCAAGGGGCATTCGGCCTGCTCTATTAGTTCCCACTAATGACTTGGCCAAGGTGGTCGTGAGAGTCCTCGAGAAAAGACCCTGCGCCCTGATGCAGCATCTTGTGCCGCTTGTTTGATAAGTGCGCCATGGTTTCTCCTTGATATCGGTGTTAATTTCCGGCGCCCCTGTTTGTAACATGTATAGGTGGGAATAGCATAATCGTATACCAGTTATGTGAAGGCTGTGATCATGGCGCAAGAAATATTTTGCCTAGTTTATGTTTACGACTGTGCTAGAGGTACTTTCAATGTCAGAATTCGTCAATGTGGTATTCAGCGCAGGTTGGGGTCTATTATTTACGAATACAGCGTGCCTAAATTGTGAAAAAGCATAGGCAGCGAACAGTGCCCCTGGTTTTTAGCTGTGTTTTGACGTACTTGGGTTTGTCAGTACCATTAATGTAAATGTGGCAGGCGCACTTTTTTTATTGGGAGCACATTTGTAGGCATAACTTTTTGCGCCTGGCTAGGTATAACATATATTGCAAAGGATTGGAAGTACGAACCATCTTTTCCGGCTTCTAACTGCTCAACGCAATAAAACGTTTCGTAAGGAAATATGCAGTCTAGGAACTCATAGACTGCGTGCACCCTCACGGACATTGCTTAAATTAGGCAGAAAAGTTGGGTCGGTCAGTCTTTGGTCAATTCATAACGAAATACTCAACAGCACAACAAAAAAGCAAAAAAAATCAAGAGACAGCAAGCTGCATATCAAGCTTTATAAAAGCACTGGAGGCCCTTTCTATGCATACATTTCTTTTAACTACTAAGAATATTGCCAATATCTAAAGCTACCAATAACTTTACGACATGTTCACTATTTGGCATTATGGTAAAATATTTTCTATTCATCGCTAAAAAAGATTCAGCTCGGACATATAAAGAAATAACAAAGTTTAAGAAATAACCATGCGGCATTGATGAAGAGCCGACAAAACACAAATGAAACTACGGGCGCACCTATGCGATACGGGGTGCGGTGTACATTTTACTAAAGCCAAAATCAAAATTACGGATGTTTCTAATATAAGTTTCTTTTCTCCTTGCGCGACGGCAGTATTTCCCATTGTGTTCTCCCTGCCCGGGGAGTCGGTGCGCACATGTCGCGCGAAAGTTGAAGCTGGCAACAGCGTCAAAAGCGCACAAAGCACGAGTGGATAACAGCGTGACAGGAGGCGTGATATATGACGGCCGGCGCAGCAAATGGCGTTGCCAGAGAATCATGGCGACTTGGAGCACTCGCGTGGGAGAGAGCGAATCTGGTCTTCGCGAACTCGAGAGCTCGCTACATTTTCTGGCCCTCTATTGTCGCCAGCGGTTGTTGAGAGAGCACGCTGCTTATAGCGAGGTACCGGAGAGAAAAGAGTTGTCTTGCTGACTTTATCGCATTCACGGGGGGCACAGGAGATGTTGTTTATTTCCAGGTTGCTTAAAGTTTTCTTTTTTTCTCTCGGCGCTGTTATTTACGTGAAGAAAAGAAAAAATGCCCCTGAGAGCTCAGTGACACCACGTCGTGTGGACGACGCCCTTGGGCGTTAAGATCGCTCTAGCAGTGCCTTTACATTGGCCACTTCACTTATTACATCATGCCGACTAATCGGAGCCCATGTCGCCAACTATATTCAAGCGATATTAGATTTGCCGTAGCAAAATCCTTCAAATTTTTTTTCTGTGCGGAAGTCCTTTGAGATTGTTTCGATGTGACGCGCCACGATAGGTAATCTAAACGCCACCGCCGGCAGTGAAGCCGGTGTCCTCGTATTTAGCGCGAAAACGTCGTGGCTGTCATAAACTTCCAATATGGACGACCAACTAGCCCAACAGTCAACTCTTCTAGAATTCATTTCTCGTACACTGGGCAACTCCTTTTCTGTGTATCCTCTGCAATCCTCTGTCACCGAAGTTCTTGTTTCCCACATCGTCGAAGCCACATGCAGGGCCAGGTTTAAAGCGCTTGTCCTTGTCTGTCTTCCTTGTGTCTGTGGTTTTTTTGCGCTAAGCTACTACTTCAAACTGTCATAAACCGCCGCATCAGATAGGATAGTAATGATGAGCATTGTCCTGTTAAACACATCCAACGAACACTCGAGTCTTCTTTAGCTATTTTTCCACTTCCAACGCGTCCATTTTGAGGTCAGAATGAAGTCAGTTACTGGTTTTTCATCGCCGTGGTAATTATTAGCCGGCCTTCCAGTTCTGGTCTCTGATGAAACATTGTACATAATCATGACGAGTGGTTATATTTGTGCAGCGGCGAGACAAACGTTTTGTACGATTTCGTTCGAGACGTTCTGTGTCTGATTTCTAAATGGTGGCTCAGTCAAAGCTTGCGCCTGCGAGCCAAAGTCTCTGTCGCAACTACCAATGCAGTATCAAATGTTTTCGCGAGAAATCTCACCATATCGCTGGTTTCAAAAAAAGTAATTTATGGCTACCACCAGCGTGATAAATTTATTCTCCTGCACCGTTCCACGCTTCGCTGTGCCTTTCTTTAATGAAATTTCAGAATAATAGAACTTTTTGCACGCGTGGCTTGAAGATAATCCTGTGGTAGGCACACGAGGGGAAACTCTTTTATCCAGGGCGAGTTTTATGAAACCAAGAGATGAGAAAAACGAAGTACCTTCATTTAGAAGATTGAGAATGGCGGAACCTTATAGTCAATGCTAATCCCTACAGCATGGGCAAGCACCTTTGTTTAACAGTTTTAATCGCTCTAGGCCGGGGTTTATTTCACGGTCTCAGCGTGCCTTGAAAAGCACACCTCTAAATTAAAGTGTGCGTTCGAAATATTCTGGTATTGCACGGTGTTTCAAGCCGACAGAACCTCGTGGCCTGAGCTGTGCCAGCGTTTCGGGGCTCTACAGTGTACTAACGTAAGCGTTCCTGAGAGCAGAGGCTTGATGCGAGGCGTAACGTCAGTATATATAGGATGTGCCAACTAACTTCAGCCAGAGCTTAAAAAAATGCAAATACCACATAGCTACACAGAACAAAGCTAATGTTGTCTGCCGTCACTTGGAGATACTCAAATTATATCTTTCTTTTCATTCCGCCTACTTAAATAATTAGTCTTTGCACATTTTTAGTCCTTGCATATTTTTAAACTCCGGCTAATGTAAGCTGGGACAGCCTGTATATATCCAACAGAAATTTACCTCTATATAGTTGTAACGATGTAGTCGGCATCTATTCCTTCTTTTTTGACCAACACGCTAATCGTATCTGCTTATCGATCTTCTCATCTCCACCGCCGTCTAGTTATAGGTCCCATCAACATTGAAACTAAGCGCTTCTGAATGGCTCAAGCATCTATTAAATTGTGCCCTGTCATCTCCAATATTTTTTTTCTATAGCAAACATACGCCTGTTGTCCAGATTATTTGCTTTTATAAATACCTTTTCTTTCAGGAAGCCAGCAGGGCCCTCAAAAAGCAAACACTGTCTCTTGCGTTATCGTACAAGTTTTTCTTCCTGCTTATTTGTGTGTCGTAATAGTAAAACCTCTGGAATAATAGCGAATTCCGCGGACGTAGCGTGGCCTTGCGGCTGTCCAATCTGCTGCGCCGTGGTTTCCGCTCGTCGGAAGTGGTGGCACTGGCTGCGCCGGCTGTGCTGCGCATGCGTGTATCCCGATGTTCTGCCGGCCTGAGCTACCCAGTCCTGAGGGAGACGACCGCGTGTTCGCTCCGTGGCTTTCCGAGACACATCGTTGCCAGCCACTCGCGCGGCGGGTAATGCGGCACCGGCTCACCGCTGCGTGCGTTGGCCGCCTCGCAAGCTGCAGGCACCAAAACAGCTACAGCTATACCCGGGGCCCTTGCGTCGTTGTAGTGACGTAATAAGTCAGGTGCCTTAGCGGGAGTAAATTAAAACTGATCCCAAAATATGCCTAGCCGGCCTCCTGCGCCGAACCTACGGGTTACTGAAGATCACGAAATTTCGGCTGAAACACACATTTCGCCCAGGCTTGCCTGGGCCCACAGCGGGGCTTCGTGCACTGGACGGGCGGGTGTATCTGTTATGCAAGTTCTACGGCAACAGTAGTACAGTTTTTTTTAGTCTGTCTGGTGCCGAAATTTACTCTTGCACGTTATCACCCTCGCTCCCTCGGCTTAACCCAAAAGAGGTAGGCGCCTGTAGGTAATCTTGCCGCAGTAAATTCGTCATCTACGTAAAATTCGCAATTGTTTCATTTTCAAAGGAACTTCACGTAATTGTGAGTATTCTTTTGCGTGTTGGGCGCTTTTGAAACATCATCCCCAAACTTTAGTGCCTTGATTTGTTGGTTTCGTGACTGGCTAAGTAAGAACATGGCAATACTGCGCATTCAGTGTCAGGAACATCAACGATACCATTCTTAGTTCTTCTAGAAATGAACGAAGGACTCGCTAATCACTCAATATGGTTATCTTGGTATATATATATATATATATATATATATATATATATTTATTTATGGGGAAGGTTGGAATTTCCCTGTACTAATTACGGGAGCCCACAGCTCACAGTGCATTTTTGGAAATGCACAGTATGAACAGAACACGAGTTTTACTTCTACAGCTGTAAATAAACTTATACAGAACGAACTCATGCGCATGGAATGCAATAAATTATCGTTTGAACTACTTTTTGTCTTTTACTTGCTCGTTTGTTACCCGCCGTGGTTGCTCAGTGGCTATGGTGTTCGGCTGCTGAGCACGAGGTCGCGGTACCGAATCCCGCCCACGGCGGCCGCATTTCGATGGGGGCGAAATGTGAAAACACCTGTGTACTTAGATTTAGGTGCACGTTAAAGATCCCCAGGTGGTCGAAATTTCCGGAGTCCTCCACTACGGCGTGCCTCATAATCAGAAAGTGGTTTTGGCACGTTAAACCCCATAATTCTTCTTCTTCTTGCTCGTTTGTTTATTTAGTTCTTTTTTTTCTTGCTCAGTTATGGCGGCTGTTTAGTAGTTTTATTTGTGCTGTATAGTTTTATAATGTTCAGCCCTGAAGTACACTCAAGTATGTTCCTCACTCAGTGTTTAAAAAAAAAAGAGCTTTTCACATGTAGGTACTCGGTCACCTCTTCTTATGTGATTATGTTTAAACAATGTTGCCACTTCACACTAATATTAAATGAAATTCACTAATAAATAAGCAATTTGCTATCACGTATGCACCAATACGTCCTTTGTGGTACCAATTATTTTTATGTTTTATAGTAACTTTTAGGAGGAGGACTCACCTTTACAGCTTTTGCCTTTGAAATCTGTGTCTGCATATATTGCACACCTAAATTTACCTAGACTGTATGTTATATAACGAGACATAGTTTAATGCGGATGCAAGCAAAGCTTGGAATTTCCTGTGGCATGTTCATCTGTACGATTCTGTGCTCTCCGGCAGTTCAAAAAAAAAAAAAAAGAAAATCCGCCAATGATAGCTTTAATGATGCATTACGAAAATCTAGCCGGTCTACCGAAGGAAAATTTTTGTTTTCTTTTTAAATCTCTAACGGAGACCTTCTATGTACATAGTAGAGCTTCACTGTTGCATTTGCGACCTCCGAAGTGTTCTTGGAGTACTTTTATGCTACCAGTCGAATATAATCTACAATATACTGAGCCCATGGGCTCAGATGCATATTAAAGAAAAGTTCTTAAGGCAGGTTTCTCGTGAGAGCAAGTTTGAACCAACCTTGATGCCGAACGCGTCATATTTACATAGCAGTTGCAAAGGTGCCTTGTCGATGCTGCTAATGCGGAAGAATAGCCTTTACGAACGAAAAGCGTCGCGAATTTGGCCCCTGCACTACTTCTTCGTCACTGCCGTCTTGAATGACTCCTACTATTACATCACTGCGAAAAAAAATGATATATTAACATAATTGGTTTATATGGATGCGACGTGTTCCATTTATTGCTGACGCCGGCTTAATAAAGCTTAATAAAGGAATTTTTCAGAAATACGGTGCCCGCAAGCAATAATTTTATAGAAATGCTTCGAGAGCGTGCGAGCTATCAGAATACTAAAGCTGATGGAGGGCAGCGTTTCGGTCAAGAGCCCTTTTGTGTGAGAGTTTATGCGCAGCGTGTCATTTTTTTTTTCGCTCTTTGCTTTCCGTTTGGCTTGTCAAATGAACGACGTGATGTAACACGGGCAGATCAAATTTACGAGTTTACAAAGTTCCGAAACTTAATACAATGGTCATTTTTGCCACCAACTGCGTGCAGCTTGCTTCAGCGTAAAAGCTGTTGATTTTTCTCGCAGTGTTTAATTTTTGTGTTTTCTTTTTTTTTGCCACGTCCGAGAATTTTGCTGACTAGCTACGCGTGTTCTATGAGTCTTGAGAACTTCGAAACCCCTGAAATGCAAAGCACCTCCCTTTTTCGCTGATTCGTTTTTCTCCTCTTTACTTCACGTCTGGTTCTTTTATCCTGAAAAAAAAAAACAGTCGTTTGCGCACGGCCCACGTTGCGCAACGAGTTGCTTGCTTTACTTCCTTTACGCTGGTTACTTGTCCCCTCATTAGATTCCTGTCTGTAGACAGTTATAACAGCGCGGTGACTTGATGTTGCATATTTGTATTCTAATTATTTTGTTACTTTCTTTGCATAGAGACTTGAAGTATTACCACAGACCAAAAAAAAAAGAAGCCTTGAAGAGAAAAACAATCTCGCTGACGAGCTCGCAGAGGCGCAGGGAAGTTTAAAATTTCACGGAAGCACTCCCTGTGCAGAAGCGGCACTTATATTAATTGCTGTGATGGCAGAAGGGGCACGTACGTGAAAGACAAACGGGCGTAAACCATAACGTGAAGTTTGGTACGTGATCTTCTGTTGTTTAACGCGTGGGCATTTTAACGTTAGCGTCTATTACGCAGTTAGAGTGCTACTATAAAGCACCAGCAATGTCTAAAATTTGTTGCTATTCCTTTCAGTTGTTTTCCTGCAATTCTTTAGCCCCCGCTTTTCCTACACCAAACGGGTAAATCAGGACACATATGAAGGTTCGAGACATATTGCCAAGTATGCTTCGCAAATATTGGATCGAGTATGGTTTGTACCACGAAAAGCATGTCTATACAAGTACGTTTCCCCTTACCATCTACACAACGATAGAGATCACCTGGAAATGTAGATGGTACCCCCTAGCAGAACCAGCTGCAACCGAAATACTGACATGAAGTAGCAACACATTGCCTCAAAGCTTCATTGCAGAGTACTTGTGCCAGTCTTGTATAGAAGATTAAATGCGAACAGAAGTAATGTCTCATGCCGTATTATCCGACAAGTTCTTTGTATACTTTGCAGATGATAATTTTCACCTTCCCACGCCAAACTGGACAAGCTTTTTTTTGCAAAAATAAGTTAACATATAAAGCTTTAAATTTCATTATCCACATATGAAATCTCACCGATCTTAAACGTCACGTGTGATTGCTTTACTGTGCAAATGCCTTTCTTTTACTTGTCTTGATGCCTTAGAGAAATACTCACGCCAATTGCATCTCATTTCTCGCTTAAGATAAAGTGCAATGTAATAATTATGTAGTCTACCTTTGAATAACCTAGTCTGGCTATGTTAAAATCTTGTAAACGAGTCTCAGTTACAGGTGTTCGTTTATTCGTGAAGTTTTGATGATATAGCTGCCGAATTTATATGAAAACTAGTTAGAAGATTTGCTAATAGTTAGCATTATTGAGTGGCTACCAAAAACATAGAAAGGTCTTGGTATAAGAGCGAAATTAGGATACGCATGTCTTGCGTGTTAGCAACTTCACTCAACGAGAAAACTGGTTCTTCTAACTTGACAAATATGTAACAAAACGGTAGCAAGATATTTATATTTAATGAAAAAAAGTAGGTCACATGCGTAGAAAAAGTTTACTGATTGCTCTGAAATAAAGCTTGTACAACTCCTTCACTAAGGACAAAGCCACAGTAAAATTTTCGCCACATCGGAACATTTATATGCCATCTTTGACTCCTAACTCCGGCGGGCATGCAATCAAAACTCGAACAGCATAATGCCCGAAGGGGTTATAGTTACCAGTATGAAGAAGTCAGAGTATTTCGCAACATGCTGCTATTCGTAATGACCGTAGAGTTAGCGATGTTAGGTGTTTAGTTTCTTTAGATTCATTTCGTTCACCAGCCTAAGCTCTAACATGCTGAAGCAGTGCATCTATTATGGCAGTGGCTGCATGCTAAATCGAAGCCACCAACGAGACAAATGCATTCTTCAGTTTCTTAACTGCTAGCTGATTGCTGTAAGTTATCTTTGATTTTTTTTTTTCATACACGACATAGGGGACTCAGATGTCTTGCGCAAGAAATTCTCTGCAACTAAATTTACTACCATTGTAAATTGTTGTAGTTTTCTGTACCTGTTTTACATTTTGATGGCGATGAGTTACGGCACTGTGCGGTGGCTCCCACTCATTTCGGGTGCGAGATGAGTTTTCAATTTTTTCTTTATCTATATATATGAGGGATAATCACGCGGACATGTTTAAACAGCCATTGGAAAAACAGTCACTGCTTTTGTTGAGCAACAAAACCAGACTCAGTCGTTGCAGAGCAAACATTGATCAATGCCTTGATTGCTTCTGATTCTGAGAAAAGGAGCAATTTGCTTTTCGACATCGGCGGATCCAAAGTGGGCGAAGCGTCCTATGCTTTCCAAGAATAACGTCGTGCATAAATGAACGAACGCGGGATTTGTTCATGCTTGCAACCAGCAATATAACCTGAGGGTAGTGCCGAAGAGCCGCAGTTAAACCATATATATACAATCGTATGCCGCAAGCATAGTAACAATGTGTACTTTTCTTTCTTTATTTTTTCTTCTGCCTAGCAGGCCACTTACATCGCCTCTTTAATCTCGAATGCACATTTCTGTTTTTTTCAAATTCTGTGAAATTTTAACATGTCCTTGAATTATTTTACCCATACCTATGGCTTTCATGAATGGAAATGCTTTGCTAGTGGCTAAGAATGTGAAAGCAATGTTTCTTGAATTGAAATTTGGGGTGCACAAGCGCGAGAAAGTTGCCCAAAGTGAGTTTTCAGTGTTGTCCTCAATTGTGTTTCCTTCTTGTAAAAATTGATACATTCTTTATTGGCTCAAATTCCATGGATGCCTTCAAATGCTGCGAGTATGGCAAAAAGCAAAACGCCGCATTTCATGCCATCCTTACAGAGTTACTGTCATCGCAATTTGACGTGTGAGTTGATCTTATTCTTTATTTCAGCACGTGCTCAACAAAAGTGCGAAGTAATACAAAGGCTACACCGTGGTCAGATCAACTACGATACATGCTTATCATTGAGATATCGATGTTCGCAAATGAGTTACGTAATTTTCGTAATTTCCAAATCCGGCTCACTATAAGTAATCTGTCACCGACCATCATGAATGAAATTTCTCATACATCAGGTGTGCTATGCAGGATACGCCGAGTTTCTCATTCGCACGAGTTTTGCCTGAGTTTGTTCGACGGCACTCAGGGAACTGAGATAGCATGGAAAACGCAAAAAAAAAAGCAGGCGAAAAAAAATGTCGAGAAAAAGTCGCGTATGATAACATGAGCGCACCCTGCGCGACACGCTGCTTCCGCGTTTCAAGCACAGAAGACTGCGCAGCAAAACGCGCCAACGCAACCTGTTGTTATCAAAGTATTATCGCAACTTAGCAATACCGTGACTGTCCGGCTGCCTGTCTGCACAAATGCAGTGAGCCGCTTGCCACGCCTTTCTCGGGCGCGTCAAAGGCGCACCTCCTCTTTCGGGCATTATATTCATATCCCCCATCGAGCGCGAACATGGCGTATGCAGAACATGTACCTTGCACTTTCCCTGGATCGAATGCGTTTAAATACAGCAAATAAAATGATAACCATCTCATTTCTTAACGTATCTGTTTTTCTTTTCGAATGTTATGAATTGCTGATGACGAATGGAGATCGAGCGAATTATTAAATAATGCACTTTTTTCCTCGAGTGGCAGCAATGAGGCGAAAGCTTACAACCGGATACATTCTAGAGGATCGTACGCGTGAGGGAGCTCGTAGATGCAGCAGTCGAAGGGGTGCTGCAGTGCTATTCTCGATAAGTCCGTCATGATAATAATCTGATGATGATATCTATTCTGGACATTCCGCCATTTTCTTCGATGCGTAACAAGTTGGCGCTGATGGCTCCATTTTGCTTTCGTAAAGCGACGCAAACTTGAAGTTTTTCCTAAGAAACTGGAATGAAGGCACCGAAACGAAAGTTCTCGGTAACGCAAAATAGTTTTCCTCCGCACTAAACACAAGGCAGCTAGCTCAAAGTGCATAATTATTCAGTCAAAAACGCTTCCAAAAAGCCGTCGTCTGCTTCGTTAGCTAGGATGCGTTTCCCCGGGAAACAGAATGAGTCATCGTATGTTGGCGCCAACGCGCTTGTTTTCCAACTTGAGACAACATATGCGGCCTAGCGGCGGTGATGCGCGCACGTTCTAGGCCACGTTATCGCTATCTCGTGAAACGCAAGTGACTCAAAACATGAGATGTTGATTTGAGGGATCGCCCTACGTTTGTGCGCAGGCGCAAGTAAGAGCGGGCGCGAGAGAGCAAATCTGGGGGTTTTTCCTCCTTGTATATTACTGTGCCTACGCCCTACGGATGAGTTTTTTTAGCGCGTGTTGTATGCGTTCGTCCCGACGCGGCGATCCCTCAAATGAACGTGTCGTACTCAGCCCACTCGGCTGGCTGAGAAAGGCCGAAGGCCGAATATCACCGATAGAATTGCGCGCGCCAGAGATATCCGCTTGCGTGACGCGAGTGCTGGCACTGCCTTCTCTTGTTCACTTCGCTGGAACTCGCACCACGTGAAGAAACTTCAAAGCCGCCGCATCACGTACATTTCTTTTTATAAATTGAATAGACGCCGTTGTCATAACTTCTTGTGCGAAAAGGCATTAATCTTGACTACAATACAAACGCAGCAGTGAAAAGTGGACAACGTTGCAGAAAACTTATGTTCAACCAATATTATTACATATAAACGCGTTCTTTTAAAGAAATGATGGTCCAAAGCACAAATGCCAACACCACCCGATAGCGATGCAAATACTATTAGCACGCGTTATGAACAAAATATTTTCATGGCGCCAAACGACGGGGAAAATGTAGCGATGCACATTCCTCTCGGCCACCATTGCATATGGCTGCTGATTAGCATAATTCGCGCGGCTCGTCGCACCACAAATTATGGCGGAAAATCTCTGTAATGGCCGCCCAGAGCAACATCACACAACGTCAAACTGATGTTTACGACACTGCCCTTCCTATGACGCTCCCCACGGCATATTCCTTCAGCCATGGAGCAGGTTGACATGGCACCTATATATCTTCGATCGCCACCACATATTCGCGAAATTGCATATGCATTGCATTGGCTTGTGTACCCTACCGCTCACTTTCTTTTTGAAGCGCTAACGTCGCATCATAGCTGCCAAGGAGCAAGAAAATGTATTACTCGGTAAAAATTGCAGCTGTACGTCACGTTTCGTCATCTTGATGAAAACGCAAAATTGCATTTTGCAAAACTTCTGTTTCCCGGCACAAATTTCAAGACACGTGAGCTCTCGAAAGCCAGTAAAAGAGTCAACATGGAGGATAATGGCGGCCGTGCAGCCGCCAAGCGTCTCCAGAATAGCGGTTCATTCTCCATTTATTAGGGGAATGGGAACGCAGCGCCGCGGCGTGGCTGTTCACCGCAGGCGCTTCACTGAGGCTATTAAGGCCGCCGCTTTATCCACTAAAATCAATGCTCTATCCATATAGACGGGAGAAACGGCTGTCGCTGCAAGATGGCGGTATGGTACGCGTTGTGGGTCTGTTGTGACGCAGCACAGTGAGAGCTCCCCAGTTTATCTGCGTGCGTGAAGCCTCAGCGATTCATTGCGGATAAGGGCGTGCTGCTTAGCGACGCAATTCATCGCTCGTCATTGCTTGACCAGTGAAGGTGCCTCTGTGCGCATGTACACAGTATTTTAGTGTTTTGCACTCCAAGGTGCTTTCGGATTGCCTCTGCCGGAGCCACGGAGCAAGAAATATTTAGGAGTGGAAACTCCGCTGTTTGCGGCGACCAGTAAAGGTCACAAGCCCGCGGATATGTTTTCATGCTGGCGGCACCTGGCGGCATGGGAAGAAATTACCGCCGTTTCGGTTGCCAGGGCAACCGGTTGAGCGTGTTGCTCCCGTTCGGCCGCGCGCGCCTGACTTCTACCACGGAGTGGCCGGAGCTGCCGGAGCCGCCGAGCCGCCTGCCGGGCGCTGCTTTTTTTTTTTTCGCTGCGGCTTCTACGACGCGCCGCATGGTGCCGCCACTGTATACGGTAGCGTCGGCGCATGCAACAATTGTGACTTTATCTGATCGCCCGCGCCCGCTCGCGCTGACGGGAGTTTCACCTCCTATATGTCTTACTCCGTGGCCGGAGCTAACAGCGATTGCACATGGATATGGTAACGACGCCGAAACAAACGGATTTTGGCAGGTGAGTGCTCTTGTCTACAGCTTTGAAATGAGGCTCGCAGCGGAGGAAGGTGTTGCAAGTGTTTAGTGCACAGTGCTGGCGATGAATGCCAGTGCACTGGGTCTTGAAAAGCGAACGATTATCGATGCTAACCGTGTTCGCGACGCTGCGGCTCCAATACATCACCGATGACAGAGCAACCTTCTCAAACGACAGATGCGATACGTTGTCGTTCGAGAACACTATGCACTCAGCATCGTCGTCCACCACGCTGCATCGCCGCGTTGCAAGCAGTAACAGCGACATGCCGATAATCATTTGCTGTATTCTACGTTGCCACAATGCAGGCAATAAAACCGCGTTGTGGGGCCATCACAACCTAAGATATATGCATAAGCCAGCGATAGTTGACGCTTTGTTTTTGATAGTGGTACTCAGTACATTGCCGATGAGAGTGCGTTGTGCGTGCTTTATTTCGGTGGTCAAGATATGCCTCTCAGCTAAGCACCTCGTTACTGCCACAGAATATAAGTTGGGCGTGGCCCAACCGTGGTGGCTGCGCGTACAAGAGTTACATGCCTCGCGCGGGGCGTGACCTATGGTTCTGAGTGATAGGCGAACTTGTGCCAAACTCGTACGATTGCGAAACACCCCGCTCCCCCGAGTTGGACTCGGTAATATGGTGGTGACAGCAGCAGATTATGTCATTACATCCAGCAGCAGGAAGCGTCAATAGTACTGTCTGGACCCGTTCACCTGCATGACCGCCATAAAGTTTCAACGTCATTTTCGCCTTTCCAAATCATCAGTGCGCTGGCTGTGTGACGAGTTAGACGAAGACCCTCGTTTGCGGAGGCAGCCTGGCTGGCAAATTATTAGAGGGTCGGTTGCGCAACATTTTGGCGTCACACACAGAAGAGAAACACACACCGCAGAGCGCTTCTGTAGTGTGTGTCGACCCAATGTTGCGCGATCGAGCCTCTAATATGCTATACCAACACGCCCAGTCCTCAACCCGGGCAATTACGCTTTCGGAGCACAAAGTGGCGTGACTGGGCTGCGGAAGAAGAGTATGCGCTCGCTTTGGCTTCGAGCGCCGTGCGTCCACCGCGCCCTAGCGCCAGGCCAGGTCCGGCGACGTCACCGTAGTATTGGAGCACCTGCAAGGACCTGGGGTTCAACCCTAGCCTGCGAAGTGGTCACATTATATCGAAAGACTCAGAAGGGACGCCGGACGACCTTCCAAAGCAACAGGTGCCAAAAGCAGTTGTTGCAGTTACACGGTACCACTGCACTGCACGGTCAGAGAGGCGAGGGAAGTTAATTCTACAATACGGACTGCCTCTGCTGACCGAACGTCCACCTTTTCAGGCAGCAAGTGATTTGGCTCACATAATGCATGAGTAAAAGCGTAGACGTGTGGCTTTCGAAGGAGATCACAGGCGACTTGTTTGTTCTATCGGAGTCCGCCGCGCCGACCGCAGGAAGTACGCTCATGTGGTCCTGAGGAGCGAGCTGTTGGCGCGACCTGCAATTAGTAGCCCCGCGAAGATAGTTCGAATTAACGAGTGCCTTCTTCGCGGCAAGCAAAAATACAATCGAGTCCGGCTAATGATGGGCGACAACCTTCCACCGATCACCAAAATTACCGCGGCGTTGCACACCGTGGACCATGGGTCTTCGGCATGGTCTGCGCGACCACAGGGGAGGTGCGACTTTTCAAGGTCGACCCACGAGATGCCGTCACGCTAGGTCCCGTTACTGCAGCCAGTGTGCAACCGAGAACGAATGGGCCGCATACCCAGATTTAGTGAATGATAACGGGGGGAACGTCAATCTGTATTGGGAGAGAGTCCACCACAGCGTGAACTTTGTGGACCCCATCAAGGGCGTTCACCCTTAAAAAAATAGAAGTTATTGTCAAAAACTGAAGCGCCACCTCGTCAGCGTTGGGCATAGGGTAACTGTAGCGCTGCTGGAGTTCCACCTGACATGGATGTGGTGGCTGTCAATTAACGGCCACGTGCGCTGCAAATACCCTTTCTTACGTTTGTTAGAAGCAATGGATCGCTTGGGGCTACTCAGTAGAAAGACTCTTTCCTACCGTTCTTAGAAGCCATCGTTCGGCGCTACCCGGTATGAAGGTGCATCACAAAGTAAAGGAAAATAAAGCGTTGTTTTCTGACCTTTGCTCGTATGAAGGTTTTCCGGCATTCCGGCATGCTTACATGGTAAGCGCGCGGCAAACCACTTCTGCGCTTACCGGCGCTCTTTTCGTCTCGTAGCCTTACCTTAGCCCAAATAACGAGCAATCTGTTGAAAGCCTAGTGTGAAAACCAGCCGCATACCAATTTGGGCTCGGAAATGCGAGTGCATTCACGTAGCGAGCCACGTCAATCCAATCCAGAGGTAGAAAGAGGGGGAGGGGGGGGGGCGTTTTCTTGTGGTATAGTGTGAAATGTAATAAATTACAAATTAGTCTAATACACGTTCAGTGTGCATCATGTAAACTTTAAAATGCTTATAGAGAACATTAAAGCGACTAATAGCATTGTAATAAATTCATTTATTTTATAAGTTGCTTGTGCATGCATTGCACTCGGTGGAACGACAAATAAGGAGGTGTCGACCATGCACCGAAGGTATGCTAATATGAGCTTCAGTTTGTCGAGCACGCATAAGGCAAAGCCCAAGGTATGATAGCCACGCAGAGTCAATCTAGATGAACGAATGAAACTGGAGGCATGCCGAGGAACAAGCTTTGTGTTGGTAACATTAACAATTCCCATTACAGCAAATAGATAACCGCAAGACCAAAAAGTACCGAAAGCCCTGGATGTATTCTGCACTTCTTAAACGAATCAAAGAAAGCAACTCATTGTATCATACATTCCTCCAAACAAGAAATCCATGCTTATTTGTCAAATATAAGAACTACAGAAACACCCTAAATTCCGATCTGAAGAGAACCAAAAGAGAATATTTCCAAAGCATTTCTGAAAAAATACTACACAATCGTAAACAGCTCTAGGAGGTAGTCAACACCCTGACAAGAAACAGCAAACAAAAATGTAATGAACTCATCATAGCTACTTCAGATGGTTCCATTCTAAGCGGTCAGTCTTTGGCGGACTGTATGAACGACTTTTTCATCACCTCGGGCGTATATCCAGTTAGCAATAAAGATATGTGTATCAATTCTACAGTCGATATTGTTACGATAAAATCTTCTCTTTTCGCAAAACCGACCGGCCCCGCAGTAATCGCACAGGCTATTGAGAAATTAAAGAACAATGTGCCAGCTGGTATCGATGGCACAGATCGCTTAGGTATTAAGTGTATATCACCATTAATATGTAATGTTCCTGTACACATTATTAACCTTACCCTGAGCACGGGTATCTTTCCACTAGCTTTAAAGATTGCAAGAGTCACACCCTTTGCTCTTCACATCACCCTCGGCGATGCCCTTCTCCTGCCCTTGGCGCGCCCTTTGGTTTAACCCTTTGCTCTTCCCATCGATATCATTCTATCATCAATGCGTCAACGTCATGCATTCGTCATGATGCCGCCTTGATCATGGGTGACTTTGGCCCAGTGTAGGGTAGCCAACCAGGCTCAGTCCTGGTTAACCTCCCTACCTTTCATTTATCATTTTCTCTCTCTCTCTCTCTCTTGGCAAGCGACTGCGATAGCAAAGTGTGCCGAGATCGGCGTATATATATATATATATATATATATATATATATATATATATATATATATATATATATGTGTGTGTGTGTGTGTGTGTTTGTGTGTGTGTGTGTGGCCATGTTGCTCCCTGTTGTTCACAGGGAGGTGGGAGTAGTCAAGCTGCCGTTATGGAGCTTTTATCCTGGCATCCCCACCGCTTTGTATACATCAGTGTACGCAAGTGGTAAAAAACAAAATTCAACTTCGAAAATTTCTGAAGGCAAGTACTTCCTCATTATAGTCACAAACCCTACTTCTCCTCCAGCCTACTTCAATTGCTCATATCGAGCTTTTGAATATTAAATAGTGTTCTAAAAAGATAGTAAAGAAACAACATTCTTAGCATTGAAGTCGCTAAAATGTCGTCAATTCTAATCTCGCGTTGATAAATAAGTCGCCTGTCATTCAATTGAAAAAAAAAAAGAAGTGTAAACCTACGAGAAGATTCATGAATCTAGCGAGAAAATCAATAAAATGACAACACTGATTACGAGTTGTTGACGGCACTCCACAGCTCCATTGCCATGCACGATTTTATTTTATATCCTCCGTCAATCCTTGCCATACCAGCTAATGAATGTTCACAGAAGCATTGCTCAACGGCGACCGTCGCTTCAACACTGCTGCACACATCTTAGTGACTGTTGTCACTCGGTCTCTTCGAAATTTCGTCCTGGACTGCACGGACTGCCAGAATCAACGCGGGCGCCAAAGCTCATCTACTGAATGCACCATTTCGGCCACTCGTGGGGAGTCTGTGACGATATATCGAAGACGCTCACTTCTTGTGTCTGCAAGCGGAAAAATTTTAATTACCCGTTTGATGGTTCATGTTAGCGGCCTAATGGTGGATCTTGTATAGTGCTGCGATGGGTGAGATTTATGAGTAAGGTTCACATGTGCTGACTCGATATGGATATTGGAATGTCAGCAGACAAACTTTTTACAGTAAAAAACTGAATGCCATAAGTTGCGGTTATAGTGCAGAGTAGACCAAAACAAATGCACTTTTTTCTACTACTACGTTTCGTAATAAGAAAGAAGGACATCAGCCTACATTTATTTTTTAATTACCAAATTCTCTTTTATATTTTCCAGTGCTGCAATGAAATATATAAAGGGCTTTTACGTCTTTCACAATTTGCAAAGCTGGAATACTCTTTTTAATTATTCAGGCACCATTGTCTTTTTGTGAAGCAGAATTATAGTTTCGTTGTACTTTGTAATAGCAGCCACGCGTGCACAAATTTACGGGCATCGACAATTCATTATTATTTATTTAAAAGTGAATGATTGGCACAAGGCTAGCAAATTGGACGAGTTCGAACTTATCAATGAGAACAGCGCACGGCAAAACGAACTCCTGGAAGAGAAAAAGACCTGACGTCTCGTTTCTTACCTATCCTGCGTCTTCTATCATGAATAACAGACAATTTGTAATATCCTAAATGCACGATAATCATGTTACCAGCATGGCATATGTGTGTGCTTCCGCATGATAACGACATGTCATACACTAAACGGTTATAACGCAGCCATTCACTACTAACTTGATGTAGGGTCCTCTGCTGCCCTCTGCTCTGCTTATTCCGAGCAGAGGACCCTACACCAATATGAGCCGCATAGCTGTAGGTGGTGATCTTTATTTTTACGTGAAAGCTTTCCTGTGCACATAGAGTACAGCAGTCACAGAATGGAACGCGGCAAAGGGGTAATTAGGACAGTCGCGACAGTCACAACAGTCGGGTTTGTGGTAAATATAACATTCGCTTGCCCTCGACCGGTAATAGCAATCGTGCTCCAAAAACGCGTTCACCTTCGCGATATAGAGCCGTGGAACACCTTGCTTCCACGTACGACAACGGGCGGTACTGAACCTATTGGTGGCGACACTATACGACTGTCCCATTTCATTCTGCGAGTACTGTATATGCGATGACAAGTGGTCCACTAGGGCCACTGCAATCTACTGGACAAAAATTGCTCTCTGTGCCGGTTTATGTTCACCGCGAAATATTCAACCACAAAGTCACAATGTCTATGCGGGCTTACTTCTTAGGAGAGCGAGGGAAGAGAGGAAAGATATGGAGTACTCCTCCGAAAACATTCCCTGCGCTAAAGCACCTCCATCATCCGAAGTATAGCAATATTTAAGTAGGTACACCAGTAGGAGGGAAATGTAGGGCTACGTGGCTATTGCAGCTGTGTGATTTATATGTAGTAATTTTCACCATCCGCTCATTACGCGGTTCTTTAACACGGTCCTTCGTTTTCCTTTATCCTGGGCGAAAGCATGGCAGCATGTAGGTGTAACTCATTTCTAACTTTCTGCATTGTAAAGACGCGTAATAAGCTCTAGTTAATACACAACTTGCGCCTCCTAGTCAATAGGAACTTTGCCATTCATGGCGACCAGAAGCCCACGTGCAGCTTCACTAACAGTCCCGAATTCGCTCGAGCAGGAAGCTTTAGCTGGGGCCCAACTCCTACAGGGCCTACTCCGATACACGTAAAACGAAAAAAACGTTTTTCCGAGATAACCCCTGGACCTATTTTAATAAATTTTGTTGCAATTGAGACAGAAAGTTAAATTCTAGCGACAGTTGGAAAGGGAATTTCGATTAAGGCCTGAATTTTGTATAAAAAGATTTTAAAAATACGAAACATTGAAAAACAATAGAAGCACGCAGTTTACAATTTAATAGCGCTCAATGAAGAACAGTTATCGTGATTCTGTAAACGGCATCCTCTAGAACATTGAAAGGGGAAAAATTTGATGTCATCTTATATCTTACGTGAATTTGCTACGTTGTGTCCAAGTGTTCTGGAAAAACTGTATTTCCATATTACTCACCTTTTTTGAGATTCATTGAGATCAATTTTGTACGCTGTAGATACACTATTAGATGCCATTCGCATAATTGTGATATTGTTTTTCATTGCTGAGTTGCAGAGTTGTACACTTGGTATTTTCGTTTTCTGAAAATGTTTAATTTTTGACACTTTCTAATTAAAAAATTACCACCCAAATTAAAAATTGGAAACCAACAGTCACAGTTTTTCGTTTAAACGCAACAAACTTCGCCAAATTTGGGGCAGTGTTTGCCGAGAAAAATAACGTCTTCTTTTACATGTATTCAAATAGGAGCACCCGAGCTAAAGCTTTCTATTAAACACGTGCCTTCGCCAAGTAAAAGAAAATCACGACGGAGGTTTCCTGTACGCATTGCGTCCCACAGTAAGATTACCGTAGAGCCCAAACAAGTGTACCAACATAGCTCTGCCGCGCGAACGAAGTTTACAATGTGAAGGATAGGTGAGCTCCCAATATTTATATTTCTGAATGCCGGCCAGGAGTTCCTTTAACATATCATTGCAATTGTAGCGACGCAGTAGAACCTAGCATTATGTCGTCCTATTGAGCGGCTAAGAATTATTTTTAATTAACTTCTCAATTACCGCTTCCTAATAATTACTATCATGTCGATGAACAACGAGAAATTGTGAATTATTGGAGAAAAATGACTATTGAGGCTTAAATAACTCTCAGCAGCTCTATCACCATGCGGTGCTCTATTAGGCATATACTATTCTAAATTTCCCCAAAGATTGAGGCAGTGATGTCGACAACTATGTGAGGCCAATCAGTGAATTGAGCACAATTATGGCTAAGGAGTACTACACCGAGTGCCAAACTGAATTCCGGAGCTGATGCTCGCCCCATCAGCGTGTTTCATTTCCTTTCAACAGACTCAATCAATCAAGGATGGGCGAACACGTCATCCTTACATCTAGCGGCATAATATATAATTCAGCGCTTGCCTGTTGTGAGCACGTTACGAAAACAGCAATTTCGTAAGACCCTTCTCGGGGGGTGCTCTGTAAGAGCCCACCTAGTGGACTGTCCATTTCGGCCGCTGCTGATTGGATGTAGCTGTACGAGCAAGGAAGATACGAGCGGCGCCAGCCAATCAGCAGCGGCGGAAATGAACAGTCCACTAAGTGGACTCCTACAGAATACCCCCCCCCCCCCCCCTTGCTCATTTCCAGGCATGCTGCTACAAGCGGCTTAAAGCAGAGCCTTTAGGATTCCTAAATTCCCTGCAACATTCCAATCGACTCCACGTTTTTCTTAAAAATTACCTTTATTTGTGCAATTATGCCTTCATATATGCACGCCATTGCAAGTAATTTCACTTGAATCGTTTCCAATGAAATAAAAACGGTGCCAATCGTGTGGAACGTAAGAGAAGAAGGAAGACATTTATTTTCAGCAGATATTTTTTTTTTTATGTAACAGCCGCGCTTAAAGAAATAACGATGATTCATATATGCTGAAAATTCCAATGAAAATTGTCATTTGTTGAAGCATACTCGTCCAGAAGAAACAAAAGAAAAATACGTATATGGATAAATACGTGACCAGAGGCCTTCCCGCAATCTGCGGACCCGCCATGACGGCTCAATGGCTATTCGATTCCCAGCCACAGCTGCCCCGTTTTGATAGGACCGAAACGCAAAAACCATCGCGTACTTAGGTTTAAGTTCAAAAACCATGTTGCCAAAGTTATTCCGTAGACTTAAACAACGGCTTCTCCAATATCTCCGGCGCTGCTTTGGGGCATGCCATGAACAATAACGATAAAATAACAATATACGAGTTTGCTGAGCACGAGGTCGCGGGATTGAATCCCGGCCACGGCGGCCGCATTTCGATGGGGACGAAATGCGAAAACGCCCGTGTACTTAGATTTAGGTGCACGTTAAAGAACCACAGGTGGTCGAAATTTCCGGAGTCCTTCACTACGACGTGCCTCATAATCAGAAAGTGGTTTTGGCACGTAACACCCCATAATTTAATTTTGTTTTAATTTTCGAGTATCACGTCCCGGGCAGCTGCTGCCATGTATTTCGGGAAAAGTCGCATACACGGTACCACATAAGCGTGAGACATAATTATTGAGACTAACCTAATTATTACATTAGTGTACTTTCCAGGCGCCCGGAAAAAATTTTCACGCGAGCGGTGGCTCGACAGACGAGATGAAGTCTCCGTGCAACAAACCTTCTTTTCGTCCTAAACTAAGATATCAAGAAGACCGTCACATAGTGTCCCCCGGGACGACCGCGACCTTCGACTAGCATTCGCTTAAGTGCTACGAATCCACTCTGGGTGCATCTTCGTTCCTCTGTGCGACCGCAACGATTAACGACGGGGCTTTCGATGCACGTGTCGCATGTACTCTGCTCGAGTAAATGCCGCAAATGACTTGGCGAGAACGGCTGCCGGCGACTTGTTTTCGGATGTGCAGGGCCCACTGCTTCAGTGACCCGCGCCTCTTTTAATTAAATGCCGTCACGAAAGCTCTCTTTCCGCGTGGCGTTCATTAGCGCTGGTGGAATAGTTTGCCTGAGAAGAAGGTGGGGGGGAGGTGGGGCTGCGAAGGGTGTGAACCAAGCTATCTCGGCAAGTGCAATTTCGCGGAAGATACCGAAACTCAAATGGCACGGGTAGGATTCTCTTCGAAAAGAAAAGTACAGAAAATGCTGAAGGAAACAAAGTACGTTTGGTCTGGTTCGGTTGTTAAGCCTTAAAAGTGCAATATCTTTGTTCTTTACTGCGCCACAACAAGTGAACACGATTTCAAATAACTTTCGAGGTAACGTGTTGTGCGTAGTTGCTGTGGTTGAGTAGTGTCACGCTACCAAGAATTTGCGCACATTCAGAAAACGTTCTAGACATCACGCTTACAACAGGGGCTCATAACATTCACGACATATTTGTACTACCGGTATAGGCACCCTTCAAGCCGCCTAAGATTTTTTTTTATTTTAGTGATATGATTTAAAAAGAAAGTAGGCCCGTATTGATTGGGCTAGCTATTGTACTCGTCGTGTGCCAAACCGAACTAAATCACAAAATGTGCCAAAAGCCACTGAATAGGAAAGGCATGATTGGCCGTGAACATGCTTCTGCACAAGAGACAAAGAATCATCTAGAGATTGTGCATGACTACACGTTAATGTTCACAGGTTTTAAACGCTCGCAATGTTCAGCCGGAATTTCATGTCGTGGACTCAGTTACCCGGACAGTTATCCGGTAATGAATGCCAAGTGTAGGAACTGGGGACGCCTGTGCTTATTACGGTAACCGGTTGGTAACAGGTGGCAGCCTGAGTTGGAACTCCTGAAAACATTTACACTTCCAAAGGAATAAAACACTTTGAACATGTAATACATCTTTGCTGCCAAACGGACGAACGCCAGCACACATCTTTGAATAAGACGTTGTGTCACTCATAAAAAAAATACATGAAAAACTTACACATACTTTAGACGTAAATTGGTACTCCTTCATTACTGGAATAGTCTCATAGATATTACAGTTATTATAAGTCTAACGCTTCAAAAACAATCTAGTGGTCTCTTCGGCTAGTCGCCTCCATCCACCGAAGCAGAGTCGGGCAGATCCTGCTTTCCCCGAACTGTGAGCTAGAGGACAAGCGCTCAAGCCGAACGTGTTACTCGCTCTCGGAGGAGGAAATGGCAGATGCGAAACCACGTGACTACTGCCAACCTCCAATGTTTCGCTCATCCGAAACTCCCGGCGGACGTGTCGTGGGACGAGCGTTTATCGTGACGCCAGCATGCAGTGACATAGATTGTCCAGGTTGCGGTGGACCGTCGCCAACAGCAGCGACGCTGTGCTGAGGTGACGTTGCGGGAAACTCTCCAATCTCGGCGACTGCTCCGATGACAGGGATCGGACGTCTCAGACCGCTAGAAGATGGAGGAGAGCGATCGAGAAGAACCAGCCGAACGCCGAGCGTGCGCCCTCTTTCAACTAGCCGAAGGCAAGGCCGCTCGCCAGAGCGCTTTACAGCGCTCAGAAACGACCAGCCGAAGGTTCCATAAGTAACAAGCGTATTTTTCCCGAAAAACCCATTTCAGGGAAGTAGAATAGCGGCATGGATTATTGTCTGGCAGTATTGGTGAGATATGAAAGAATTGACAGTTTTGCACATAGGCAATAGACTACCTCGGAATCATTACACTGCTGATCAAAAGATTTTAATTTTTTACTGAGACGACAGGATATGTGTCTCTTGAGTCGGTTGCTTCACGATGGGAGAAAGAGGTATTTTTATTTTATATGTCAATATGAGCCCATTTCCACGCGGCACAGGCTGCGGTGTTTTCGGGAGTACTGCAGTGTACTGGAACTTATTAAAACGCTGCACCATCAATCTTGGCGCTTTCTTTCGTGTGCTCAACGCAGATGTGTCTGCTTGTTTCAGTAATGTGATGGGAGGTGTGCGAATCGATCAATATAAGTTATTTTCTGCAGTCGCTGCTGTTGTTATCATACGCAATGCATGTGTAACCGCATGTAATGTGTAGATTAGGGGCGTTATTAGCACCCTAAGTCCCGTACAGGCCTGCACTCACAACGTCAGTTCTTTCATATGTTATCAAAATCCAACTGTGACAAGCTTCACATGGTTGAGCAGAAATTAAAATAATAAAATAGTTTTGGCCATGAGAGGGGGATCCAGTAAAGCAGGGTGCTTTTGGTATGGCCAGTAAATAATGTTCTCACATAGCCCAAACAACACAACGCAATCGAAAAGGCGTCTGGTAATTGTCAAGGAAATGCGGACAAGTTATAATGAGTGTGCTGCAAGAGGAGGCGAAAAAAGCCACACCATTCCCGCCGTACACGTTTCAGGCGGAGATAGTCGCTGGATGCCGTTTCAACGAGCACTACAAATTAGGTGCACTTTTTCCCAAAGTACCGCCAGGCAGTGACTCTTCTCAATCTCGCCGCAAATCACGTGAGAGCTAATCTCACATTATACAAACACATTTTGCGTTCGTATTGTATGTCTTTGGTGCGTACTGCCTCTGGTTTTCATTAATTAAATTATGAGCTTTAACTCGCCAAAACCACTTTCTGATTATTAGGCACGCCGTAGTGGAGGACTCCGCAAATTTCGACCAGCTGGGGTTCTTTAACGTGCACCTAAATCTAAATACACGGGTGCTATGCCATTTCGCCCCCATCGAAATGTGGCCGCCGCGGCCGGGATTTGGTCCCGCGACCTCGTGCTCAGCAACCCAACACTATAGCCACTGAGCAACCACGGCGGGTTCTGCTTTTCTTTGTGCGAAAACCAGAAATAGCGAGAACTGAAATCCAACATTAATAAATCTGCTTTAGAGGCATCAAGAGGAAGAACATTTTTAGCCTGCTTGTAATACGACCCACTGCAATATTACCACGGGTCCCCGATAAACAAAAAACAACGTGATTTTTACCAGTTTCGAGAATGCTGAACGCACTGTCACTAAGTTTATCTCTTTTTTACCCTGTGCGTAAAGCAACTGTTCTAAACCAAAGAAGGCCCATAATTATATTTCGCACTTCGTAATATTTCAGAGTATTCATTTCACACAAATGCACAGATACATGGTAATAACCAGATTCCTACACCTTTTACCTCTGTGTCTTTGTATCCATCCTTACTTACCCTGATAGTTCATGATCGACTCCTTGCATAACAAGCATGTCATATCTCTTGCAATAAAAAAAGAGGAATAAAGCGAAGCTAATCTCAAATTTCAATTGATTTCGATAAGACGTATTGTTTCACCGGACGTAGCGTTCCTGTATTTTTTTTCCACTTGAGACATTTGCATATCCTCAGGCAAAAGCTACCAAAAGGCCACAGCGGCGCTGTCAAAAACAAACTTTGTCTTCCCATATATTGGCACAATCTTGATACGAGTGCGTTTGTAAATTAAGAAAGAAGTATTTACCTATGGCAAATGGTCAAAGAATCGTTCAACAAAAGCGGTTTAGATTCTTAGTACAGTGAACTGCCAAAACAAACAAGTATACGTTACCTACTTGCGTTTTATGGGTGAGCCAATATTTCACTTGCAAGCGCCTTTAACCAAGTGCCACGCCCCCACATCCTTGCATTTCTCTAATATTTCCCGCGGAAAGCATTCCCGCATATTTGCCGCTGAAAACTTGCAGTTTTAAATAAAGCTTTTTCGCTAGAACAGCGCAAGGATGGAATTAGTTCCCTCCATCTGTTTCTTTTTGCCTCACAAGGTTTTGGTGGTGCGCTAGAACGTCGATTTATTTGCTAAAATGATGTTTTATGTATGTTTTTATGTATCATTATTTCCGTTTTGTATTTACGTGCTGTTAAAAGTGTATCTTTTTATCCTTTTATTTATATCAGAATGTACGATTTCACTCCTGCGTGGGCCAAGCACTGGCCTGCAGTAGCTTGACGTAAATAAATAAATAAATTTCCTGCTTGATGACTCGGAACCAGAAATATTTGTGATAACGGAAAAAGCTAACAAGAAATATGGACTGCAAGGCTTACGAAAAGCGCCATTACAACAACCGTGATATATGAATCCGGGGTACCAAATGGCTTTGACAAATAACCGTGGCCACATACGAGGGAGTCGTAGAGAAGACCTTTGTTTTCTTTTTGACCACGGTTCCCGGCACAGGGAACACGTTTCATTGTCCGAGCTCCTTCGTCGTCTGCGGCGCAAAAGTACTTGCAGCTGAGAGTGGGCGAGTGCTGTCACGCCCGCCATTGTCGAGCATTTCCGAGGGCATAGCTCTCGGTTTCGCTGTACATGGAACGAACATATTTTCTTGTTCTTGTTGTGGTCTATGTCAAATGATATGAAGATGTCAACCAAAGGAACACGGCACAAACGTGTTTCTGTGGTGTGCACAAAAAGCGGTAAGCTTTCCGCGGGAACGCCTGCGTGGTCGTCGCTTTGTATTTCTGTCTTGGTTTCGTGCAATCGCAAAGCAAAAAAAAAAAAGATAAATACTTCTTACAGGCGCACGTATTAGAACACCGTGGCGTAAATTGCAGATGTCTCTTCTCGGCGCTGCTACTCCCACTCAGCATAAACTAGACTTGTTGACGTTTACGACCAAAAATAAAGCGGGTATAGAGGCCTGTGTCACAAAAAAAGAAGCGCCGCGTAATCAGGCACAATTTAGGGTTCGCATTTAGTGAACTTTTAACCTTATTGCACAGCTTTTTAGCTCACCTTGTCTGATGCCCTTTTCCTGCTCGTAGGTTTTGCCCATCTGCTTATGGGCGTTGTTCTTAAAGTATAAGTCAGGAATAATTTGCCTGCATAAACTTAAATTTTGTAAATGAATGTTTCTCCGTTACGCCTAATGCCATATACTTGCAGAGCCGACGGCCCTCTGTCAAAGCTTTTTGCACGACAATTTAGTTGAAATCTCTTGAGTGCAACCACTTGCAAGGTGCATGGCTACAAAGTGTGCTACAAAAAACTTTCTTGTACACTTTCATACAGAAATGTTTTTCGGGAAAATGACACTGAAACATAATTCATTCCGCTTCTAGAAGATATCTGCTGGACGCATATATTCAAACCAGTTTGCTTCGGTGCACTTCGTAATTGCCTTGACCATCGGCACCGACTGGCTTCAAATCCAAAATTGCAGCACCTTCCGCAAAAAAGCACATAAAATGTTTTAGCGGAATTTTTATAATTAATAATGAAAAATGTGTAACATTTGACTGATCTGCGCTGCCATGTATATTCATTTGGATTGCAAAAGACATCACCATCGCATAACCTTCTAAACTTGATTCACACAATAATGCGCATCCATGAGGTACACGCAGAATTATCTTGATATTTAATACCCAATGACATTTTTTTACACTGCAACAGCCTATTGAAAGCTTTAACAATTGCACTTTGATATTATAAATGTTACGATGAAGTACGTTGTAAAGCACGCTGGGCCTGTTCGGTAATGAAACAAGATGCAGATGCTCAAAGGTATGCTTTAGCTTGAAAAAAGAGTGGTGGGTGGAGGTAGGGGGGTGTTAGCGGGAATGGTCAACTTAAACTTGATACATGCACGCTTAGCCTTTCATGGCAAAGGTAACATTTTAGTGGCAAGACTTGTTTCGTTTTAGAGGTGTTTTTACCTTTCAAATGCGTGACATATGATTTCAGCAGGTTATGCGTAAGCACTTTGGTGTTTTCTCGGACATATGTGGTACTTAAGTATTAATTGCTGTAAATTATTGAGTGGTAGTTCTGCGAGTGGTGCAGGCCTACCAAAGTATATTGCCAAGCAGTCGGTTCAATGATGGTTGAAATATTCCACATAACGGAGGCCTCTCTTGCGGTGCGAGCCTATTGCTTCTATTGTAACCTTGTTAAACATTTTGTCGGTGACAGTTT
This sequence comes from Dermacentor andersoni, assembly GCF_023375885.2. Classification (NCBI taxonomy): domain Eukaryota; kingdom Metazoa; phylum Arthropoda; class Arachnida; order Ixodida; family Ixodidae; genus Dermacentor; species Dermacentor andersoni. The sequence continues at coordinate 72,339,200 of NC_092819.1, forward strand.
TGTTAGGTGCTTCTGACATATAAAGGGATGCGGTTCACCTCTGGTTTCGGAATGCATATTGCCCAATTTTTTTTTTATTCATAGCTCATTGAAATTCGCAGATAAATATGCATGGCCCCTGTAGTTTCTTATTTCCTCTAAGTTTGCCATTCGTTATGAAATGATGCACCAAGTATGGTTATTTATAAAAAAATATTCTAGAAATATGAACGTTTGTTTCCTGCACCTCAGTTTCCTGCGGGAGGCTTCACTATTTATTTAATGTCATTGCCACTATTTTCTCTATGTTTTGTCGTTATGCCGATGGCAAGAAAGCAACCGAGAGGAAATGTACCACTGTGTATGTGCTGGTTATTACCCATTTATAACTGCTACAGTTTGTAAAAGGTTTGTAACCAGCAAAAGGTATTTCACCAAATTACAAATTAAAGATTCTCACCTGTGCTTGGTGAACAAACAAACACGTCCAGCATACAAGTACGCATGCATACAATTTCTTGCGACGCTATAAGACTGCATTGCACACCCAAAGCTATTCACTGCGTGCTTGGAAGAAGTATTCAACCAATAAACTGGGATGCCTTAGGAGTAACCTCAACGCGAATATCTCAGCAACCTTAGATTTGCAGATGACATTGTCCTGTTCAGCAACACCGGGAGCGAGTCACTACAAATGATTGAGGACTCGTATCATCAAATGATTGATGATACGAGTGGGGTCGAAGATCAATAGCCGGGCAAGGGAACAAGAGTTCAGGATCGTCGGTCAACCTCTAGAGTTTGGGAAGGAGTATGTTTACCAAGGTCAATTACTCACAGGGGACATTGATCGCGAGAAGGAAATTTACAGAAAAATAAAAATAGGTTGGAGCGCATTCGGCAGACATTGTCAAATCCTGACTGACAGCTTACCATTATCATTAAAAAGAAAGGTGTACAATCAATGCATTCTACCAGTGCTGACATATGTGGCAGAAACTTGGAGACTGACAAAGAAGCTCCAAAACAAGTTAAAGATCGCGCAAAGAGCGATGGCACGAAGAATGTCAGGCATAAAGTTAAGAGACAGGAAGAGAGTGGTGTGGATCAGTGAGAAAACAGAGATAGCCGATATACTAATTGACATTAAAAAAAAAGAAATGGAGCTGGTCAGGTCATGTAATGCGTAGGTTAGATAACCTCTGGACCATTAGGGTTACAGAATGGGTGCCAAGAGAAGGGAAGGGCATTGGAGGACGGCAGATGACTAGGTGGGGTAGTGGATGGATGGATGAATAACTTTCTTGATGTCCCTCGATGCGCGCGATTAGGGCGCAGCGTGTCGCTCCCCCCACGGGACAGATCGGCCATGCCCCTCCACCGCGTCGCGGGCCCGATGGACAGCCCAGAGCTATACTTTAAGGTCCGAGCTCTACGAGTGATGAAATTAAGAAATTCGCAGGTGCTAGCTGGAATCGGTTGGCACAGAACAGGGTTAATTGGGGATCGCAGGGAGAGGCCTTCGTCCTGCAGTAGATATAAATAATGATGATGATGATGATGATGATGATGATGATTCAAGGCATAGAATTCATGATTTACGGCATTCTATTCAAGAACTTGCACATGCAAATCCGCTTCGAGAAGCAAATACAAAGCATGATCAAAAATAGAAGAAGAAGAAGAAGAAACTTCATTAAAGAATTACATAGCAGTAGTTGCTGTGCTCAGGACTTCTACACTTTTCGCAACGAATAGATCAAATACATGCAGCTGAGAAATATAACTATAATGTTCTTGTGTAGGCACGATCATTCAGATAAAGATAACAAACTAAGGAAAATGGTATGTTCATATTGTAATTTTCTAGAACTAAATGTGGTTCCGTACCTTCAAAAGTGCCACGGGCGTGAATGGGCTTAAGGCATTCGTCAAAACACTGAGTATCTATACAGGGTGACAGATGGTGCCTACTGCACAGAATTCCATGAACCGAGCAATGTTACTGTGTGGCCAGCCACGCGTGGACCGCGAGGTTATGAGAGCAACCACATGTATTTGCTGCGCTTGGTGAACTCCTTCAATGTTCGGTGAAATTCACAATATTCACAAACAAAGGGCAATTGTCTCTGTGACGAGCAGGAATTGTAGATATCCTTGCCATGGTCATCGATGTTCTAAATTAATAGTGTGCATATTCTGAATGGGCTTAGCCATCTCGCTCACGTCATAGCTTACACCACTTACTCCACCTATTTCGCAGAGCCCAATGTATATAATCGTATTCCAGACTGCCACTTTGTTTGAACGCGCATGATGTTGGCATCTCTAAGCTGGCGTTAGCTTTAACCGGTACGTACTCGACGGGGAGGAGTCCTGAAGAAGTTACGGCATCTTATAATAGAGTCGCAAAATATAATTGTCTCTAGGTGTCATCTTTTATGAAGCGGCACAACCACAAATGTCCTGGCCCTTGTTCCCTCCTGAAAGGCTCGGAAGATTATACTTGCCGACGTCTCTGGTTCGCAAAAGGTACCTCTTTCGCTGTTCCTAATAAGAAACAGTGGTCAACCCACCGGGGCATCGGTTAGTGAAAAATAGCTATAACCCGATACCTGCTGCGCATCTATAAGTACATATGCTGCAAAAAAAAAAAATAATGAGCCTTTCCACTCGTTGAAGCTGGATGACCAGCGAAGCTGTTTAGCATACGCCACAGAGGCGTCCCAAAATTTCGAACATAGGTACGGACTTACTTACCGTGATATTTACATACACTCGCGTAGACGACGGGATCGCCACCCGAGAAGTCGGAGGAAACTAGACACGCGTGGCATTTCGACGGGACCGCCGCCACGGGAGAGGGGAAGAAAAAGGAAAGGAGGTGCGCAAGCGCCTGAAACGCCAATCAAGAGAGGGAGGTGCGGACGTAGACATGGCCGACACATGTTAAAGTGTAGTGTGTGTTCTTATCAGCTTAATATTTGGTACGGGTTGTATTTAGACCCACGATATTAAACGTATTTTCGCAAGTGGACGGAGTGCTTGAAGTCCGCTTCACCTCTCCCACGGGTCTGCCAGGTATTGCACTGTCTTATAGATCAGCCCAAGGTTTTTCATCTATGGACATCGATCCTCTGGAAACTAGCCTTTCATAGCTTCGCTGTAATAAGAATGACCGCCGAAACTTGAACTGCATATAAAAAAGCACCGTTATGCAGTACTTAAAAGAAGGTGAATGCTAGCTGGGAAAGTCAATGGCAAAATAAACCGTGTGCTCCTGAGCTCTTTCGGTAAAAATTGCCTGTTACGCTAGGATGGAACAGCTTACATGTAACGCAAACCAAACTGCTCGGTATGATAGCTACAAAAACAAAAACAAAAAACAAGTATTACAGAAGCAGTTATGTCGCTACATGTTTGCAGATTACAGAGACCAGCGCATCAGACAGGTGGTTAAGAACGCCACAAGCGACGCCGGTAACAAGGACGCAGGGAGGAGGAGGAGGAATAAACTTTTATTGTAGAACCAGCACTTTATGATGTTAGGACGCAGATGTTATATTTTTATTGTAGCAGTTGGACCAGACAAGGAACAAAGACAACATTATGAGAAAGGTTGGGAAAAAAATGGCTAAGGCAACAACAACATTCCCTACTGCCATGCAGATGCAAAATATACACATGCGCCATCTTTTATGTCTACGAGAACCCGAAATCTTTCTCTGCAATCTTACCTTAGTTATAAGGCGTAATAATCCTGCAATAACTAGAGGAAGATTGAAAAGTCAACGCAATGCGGTGTGAAATATGTACATCCTGCTTACCTACAATTCTTTCTCGAGTGCTGGTACGTGTTATCACATACAGATGATGTTTCTCTTAGGTAATAAATAAAAGAAACAAGGAATCCATACGTGCTACAAAACGCTTCATCCCTAATGAAGAAACTCTAGTGCTGCTTCTTTAGCGGGCTGTTAAGAAAAGCCTACCGAGCTTGCTGACTTCTAGGCGGGCAACTTTCTACCAGTAAGCAGCGTTCATCTTCCTCAGCTGTTAAAAAAAGTTCTCAAGTTTCAGGTGCTAAAACCACGGTATGATTCTGAAGCACGTCCTAGTGGAGGACACCGGGTTAATTTTGACCACCTGGGGTCTTTAACCTGCACCCAACGCTCGAAACACGAGAGTTTTTGCATTTCGCCCCCATCGGAATGCGGCTGGGATTCGATAGCGCAACTTCAGACTTAAGAGGAAGCTTTAGCTCGGGTGTTCCTATCTAAATACATGTAAAAAGAGAATTCGTTTTTCTCGGCAACTACTGCACCAAATTTGAAGAAGTTTGTTGCATTTAGAAGAAAAACTTAAAATCTAGTGACTGCTCGTTTCGCATTTTTGAGTTAGGTCGTCAATTTTTTATTAAAAATTGGCAAAAATCGAAAGCTTTCAGAAAATGAAACTATCAAGTTTACAACTGTGTAACTCAACAACGAAAAATGATAATACAGTTCTTCTGTGAATTGCATCTAATAGTGCATCTGAAGCGGACAAAATTGATATGCTACACATGAATATAAAAATATTTAATAAAATGTAAATACAGCTTTTGCAGAACCCCTGTAAACAACACAAGAAATTCACTTAAGATATAAAATGACATACCGAATTTGTCCGCTTTGAATGATCTAATGGATGCCGTTTACAAAACGGCGATATCTGTTCTTGATACAGAGCTATGAATTTGTAAACTGTGTGCTTCTATTTTCTTCAAACTGCCGAATATTTAAAAACCTTTTTAACAAAACTCAAGCCCTAAATCGGAATTCCGCTTCCAACAGTCACTAGAATTTAACTTTCTCTCTCAAATGCAACAATTTTCATTAAAATCGGTCCAGGGGTTATCTCAAGAAAACGTTTTTACATTTTACATGTATTTGAATAGGCCGCATCAGAGTTGGGCCCGAGCTAAAGCTTCCTCTTAACAGCGCAACACCAAAGCCACTACGCCACCACGGCGGGTTTCCCCCGCTGTTACTTTGGTCCTTCGCTTGCTTCGGCTAAACTGCGGTGCATTTACGCTTTACAGAGCATTTACAGAACATGCCGTGGGAAGCAGGTGTTGCAGGTAAGCAACTTTCCGTTGCCGGTTAGCTTCCAGAATTTGAAGTTTCAGGCTACGCTTCTTTATTTATTACCTTCATGGCAACTCATCGACTTGGAAATCTGGCGAGTAATGACGCATTCGCACCGCTGTTATTCTTTGTTCTCAGCTATTTTCCTTTGTTCGTGAGAACGCTGCACTGAAAGAAGACCGCAGCTGGGTTCTTTCCTCTCTCTGCGTGTTTGTTTAAGTTAAGTTGTTTATACCGGAAAAGACAGGGAGGGAAAGACGAAAGCATCAGTGAGCATGCACTAGACTATGTATATGACCGTGCGCTTCCCACCGGCTTACACATTCTCATTGAAATATGAAAAACCACTAAAATAATGGAAAGCAAAAGCGCGTACATAAACTCAGAAATATAAGAACAGCATCGAAATGGCACCGAAGTATACCAAGTCGAGGAATTTTACAGCACCTGTGTAAAGCAACAAAGCCCTGTTGGCCAGCTTTTGCTTTTTGTCTGGTTGCCGACGTTGTTTCTTCACGCTCTAGGGATAACTTCTTTTTGGGGTTGCACGTTAAGATTCTCTCTGTTTCTGCGTCCTTTCCGGAAGCCATACAGTTTTTCTTGTAACATGTGGTGCGTATAAAATGCCTTGTCTTTTCTACAGGATAAAGGTTTGTCGGCCTCAAAATACGCTGAGAACTCGGGTTGTGCGTTGGGGTCGGAGGGTCGATGAACCAAGCTGCGACTCTTACTTGGCTTCGTCGTATGCAGTTCTTGAAGGCATTATTCCGCATAAAGCAAGTTCTTCTGAAAGCTGTTTCATCTGTCGATTGTATATAAAGAAGCCGAGAGACGTGTTCTGAACACCGTAGACGGTTTGGATAATTTTTCTTGCAGCTAGAGATACTTATTACACTAATGGGGCTGCGTGGTGAATAACACCAATCCAGTAAAAATTGCAGCGAGGTTTGTATTCTGCACGTGGCCGCTACAGACCACGACCATGAATTATTTGATTGCTCTTCCACGCCCATAGCATACCATAATAAACAATCACAACTGCAAGAATACTACATACACAACATCAAAATTGCACGGATGAGCTAATATATAATCATGTGATTGCGAAAGAAGAGAATGGAAACATGTGCGTTTATGTAGAGTCGCTTGGTGTTGAAACCATGACGGGCACTCCTAATCGAAACGACAAAGTTTGTCACCATCGAACGCTAGGTGCTTCGGACAAGTCATGCGGCATACTCAAGTGCCTGAATTATCTATTTTGGTCTAATTTGTGAAAAATGCTCCTGTGTCGGAGCCGTTTCAGCCTTGCTAAATATTTCGTGGTCGTTGTCGCCTTTTTCATCATCACACCCAGTGTTACATACCCAGCGACGCAATTTGGCCAGGGGGTGGACATTGAGCCCGGGTCCCTTAGCACAACCCGTTAACCATAGACTACGCATTGACCGATGATAATATGAAGGAGGTTAGGCGCCGACATGCATACATGTATACATACATATAGCAAGCTGGCTGAGGTTCCGAAAGAATGCTGATCACGTTATTGCCCACTTGTGACCTTTATGAGGGATACTGAGTGGAACTATGACGACTTACAGTGACCACCATATGAAATTTACATATTTTCAAATAATTTGTTTACTTTTTCATTTGAGCTTTTTACTGGTAAATGAACTTTCTAATTTTTATTTTTCGTTTAATGTATTGGCGTTTCTTTTTTTACTGCAAGAGCAGTTAACATCTCAAGATTAGGCTTGCTTTCCTTTCGTCCGCCCGTCCATTCTGTTCATTCTGTTAAGCTGACAATTGTCACTAGCGGCTAGAAAAACAAAAGTTCCCTACGACCGACTCCAGTGGCATTCGAGCCCCTACCAGTGAAGGAATGTGCATTTGGGAGACAAGCACGCTGACCACACAGCTACCTCCCAGCAACGCTGCCGGACATATAGAGCAAGTTGTTGCGCTCCACGCGGACTGCTATAGAGTAGTGGCACCTGTGCACGTATTTATGAGGCCATAACGAGCGATACTAGCTGTACTGGCCGCCGATATAACATTATGTCCATCGTTTAGAAATTGCACTCTACAAGACTGGCGGTGTGTATGCAGGAATTTGTTGTTACGCTTCTTAAAGCACCGTTCAGCAGCACAGGGAAACGTACATGACAATTATGGTGACGATACTCCTCACGTATAACGCATGCGAACAATAGAGGGTGCACCGATAATCCAGTTGTTGGATAAAAAACAACGTGGAAGGCATCCACAACGCCTGTGCCAACCGCGACGTCCCAACGACAGTGCCACTTAGTTTAAACAGTACTTTACAGTATGCATAGGCGCCGAGTGCCTATATTGTAATACTGCTAATGTACAAGAAAAAAATGAAATACCTCATGTGTTCTAGGTGGCATCTGTTGAAGTTTTGGCCTCGGAGTCTGCTTGATAGTTCCAGGCGGGACATTAAATTTAAGGATACGGTCCCTTAAAAGCGCGAAAACTTTGACAGAGGAACTGCCTCATCACATGCGGCCTACATATCAATTTACATAAACGTTGAATAGAAAAGAATTGATTGATGAGACTTTAAAATTTTAAACGTCAATCGTGTAGGCCCTTGATTGTTGTCCCACTGCGTGATGGAAGCAAAGAAATGTGAATGTTTCACATAAAACAAAGAAAAATAAGGAAGGCATAGCAAGAATAACCGAATAAAATATATCGAAATCTTAAAATGTTCAACCGTCGCGAACAAAGAAAAATAAAGATTACCATGAGCATGTCGCCAAAGAATTGAGACTCAAAGGTGTTTCGAAGCTACATATCTTACCTAAGCAAATATAATTTGCTTAGACAAGAGGAGTCTCTGAACGCTAAAGTATGTTCGCGTGTTTAATTGAATTTTCTCGGTATGCACTACTCATTCCCACTTAAAGGTGGCTACGTACACCGCAAATAAGCAAAGGTGAGGAATTATCTATTTCCCAGAACCATTTCATTGCTATCACATATTAAAAATTAAATATGGGGTTTTTCTTGCCAAAGCCGCTTTCTGATTATGAGGCACGCCGTAGTGGAGGACCCCGGAAATTTCCACCACCTGGGGTTCTTTAACGTGCACCTACATCTAAGTAAACGGCTGTTTTCGCATTTCGCCCCCATCGAAATGTGGCCGCCGTGGCTGGGATTCGATCCCGCGACCTCGTACTCAGCTGCCGAACAGCATAGCCACTGAGCAACCACAGCGGGTACTATCACATATTGTAGTTACCTTTTAAACGTTAGAGTCAGTTTCAGCTCAATAATGTTAGTGTAAATTATATGTTCCTCACAACCACATCCTTCGACCCTGAAGAACCGCACCAACTACTGGGGCTTCTATCGATCCCTCGTAGTAAGGAGACGAAATAACCGGCAACAAAGACAACCAAAGAAATAAGATGCAGGGCGTCGCTGTGGGCGAATGCTGCTGTGGCAGTAGCAGAGTGCAGAGCAGGAGTAATTGATAAAGTCTGCTCTCTTTTATGCACGTTTAATAAACAATTGCATAATTTGCCGATGGACTAGTTACGCAAGAGGGTCATGCTCGTTTTTTGAACATGCTGCAACGTTTACCCTGCCGTTAGAATTTTGAGATTATTTGAAAACGTCAGCGGAATGCACCATTCCTGACTACGACGCACTTGCCAAATCCAACGCGTCCACCGCTATCTTGACCTAACGCTCACTGGTAAGTGCAGCGATCGATCTTGGGCGCAAACCTCGGCTCCTCTAGCTGTAAGAGGTGATCAGTGCTTTCACTCAGCCCGCCGTGCTGGAGTTTCGTATCGATTAGCGTGCGCTAACGCGTGTAAGGTTTGAAGGGGCAGGTTAGGGATTACGGAGTGTTCGAGTTTGCCGTCTGAAAGGTGTGTAAGTTTGCGCGCAAATGCATCTAGAGTTGGCACCTTTTCCGCGAAAGAAAGACGGACGCGGAAAATGGGAGAAAAGTTAGGGTGTGCTTGTTTGTAGAAGTTACTGCACGTACAAATGAAGACAAGAACAAGACAAAATAAAGGGGCAAGACGCCGAATACAAATTGAATTATTAAAGTTGATTTCAAGGCATTATGTAAGAATGAGAAAATATTCAATTTCTTTTCAAATAATTTATTTTGAAGAATCTCAAACAGTAACTACGAACAAACCAATGTGTAGGAGTCTAGATGGCAACAATGTACATAACTTTGAGGGATCCATCCCATCCCATCCTGGGTTCCATCCCAGTACTTTCACTCCCCTTCCCTCTTCCCCAGTGCAGAGTAGCAGACTAGAGCGCACTAGCTCAGGTCGACCTCTCTGTCTTTCCTATCAATAAATCCAATTCTATTCTATTGAGGGATACTACGAAAACTTTCGCGAATTAGAAATGAATTCGCTTGCGACAATTGAGTTGAATGTTATGTATGAGCACCAGAGAGATTGCTTCGGATGCGGCTTGCAATGTGCCAATCCAGGGAGCAGAGAAAAAACACGAAATGGCGTACTGTACGGGGAAAAACGGGAAGCGGGTGCCACGAGTGAAAAACCGGCCAGGTGCCGACCGTAAGACCGCCTTTCTTTGTGAAGTTCGGTCGGTGGCTGCTATTTTGTAAAATATAGCTTATTTGCTATTATTTTTGCGAAGAGACAGGCACCCTTAACATGTATGAGACATCGCACTTACTGGTCACTTGCTTCTTTTATTCGTAATTACTAGCGCTTGTATATTACGTGTTTTACTTGTTTTGTACTCTGTGCGCGCATTAATTTCGCTCTGTGTAATTACTGATCTGTTGATATGCTCATCGCAGTCTACAAGAAGGCCGCTTGTGTGTGTTTGTGACTTTCTTTACAAACTCATTGTGGTGCAATTTTCATTTCACTTCTATATTGATAGGACTATGTGCTATGGATTTCGGGCACTATGACGTGGTTTCCCTTCATTATCTTACATATATTTCTATATTGTTTTTTCCACCTTGCAAAAAGGAGTAGCCGTCACCAACATAAGGTGATTATGTACAATGCTTTTGTTTCTGTTTCAATAAAAAATTACTTTGCTGCTTCCATGTGGCGCTCATGAGTTGACGCTTTGCCGCGCATTTATTTGGTGTACCGCAGTAAAGTTCCTGCTGAAAGACGTCTTAAAACGTAACAACTGGTCTTGACGTTCGAGGCCGTCATGAGGACTCGTAGTAAGCTTAAGGCACGAGTGTTCCCTGAATTAGGGCATAAGTGTTCCTATCACTATGCATTGCTGCAAGTAAAAACATATTGCAGGGAAGTTTCTGTTTTTCTGAAAACTGTGAGAAGACTTCTGTATAGCGTCAATCTGTTTACTTAGCTTTTACATACAACGACGGAATGCGTTTACTTCCTGGCACACGGGATGTTAACTGACCTACAGCGAACGCTGCGATTTTTTTACTCTGCTGACAATAAGCTGAATAGGAATAACTTTCAAGAAAACGAGTATCAAAAAGTGCGGCACGCAAAGTGAGCTAACGCCCCTGGTTCTTTTGACATCCTAATAGTTATTCTGTACTGGTAGCTGGACGACCTCCTTATTTATTGTTTCTAAATGTGACCCCGGCAAGTTTTGAGTTCGTCGTCAACGTCGGCGTTGTCGTTTATGCCCCCATATACTCCATTCCGTTCTCGTGTAGCTAGTGAAGTCACATATAACCGAATGTGTGCGGATAGGAGAATTTGGCTTTGCTGAGTAGTAAGTGTCAGTGGTGGTTGCGGGACTTCGCCCTTACTGAATTATCATTTTGTGTTAGGCGATATTTCTTTTTAAATCGATGAAGTCTACGAGAAGCCCAGCAACTACCAACATAGAGGTTCAAATAGAAAAAAAAATTCCCTTAACCGTATTTACTTTACCGTGCGTATAATGTGCGTCATGTTCGAACAAAGAAACCATCTGCTTATACTTCTGTACTAAAAACACTGGCGATGGCTCAGGGTCTACGAAATTATGCTACCGGGTGTGGGGTTAGACCTAAATTAAACTCTGTGGCTGTACATGCCAAAAACACGATATTGTTACAATAAACGGCGTAGGAAGGTACTCTGAGGTAATCTTGACCATCTGGGGTTCTCTGATGCGCACCCAATCCATGGTACGCGGGCGCTTTTGCATTGCACCCCTATATAAATGCGAATCAAATCCGTGACCTCGAGTTGGGCCATAGACATTATGCTACTACAGTGCAGCACAGTTTGGGCCGGTTCCTTAAATTTGTTACCACTTCGGTTCAATGGGCGCAGAAGACAAAATCAGTTCCGTGTGTAAATTAGGCGCGAAATAAACCCCCATGGTAGTCAATGGTAATCCAGGATGTTCGACCACGTCCTCCATGTTAAACGCCTCTGGAGCACCAGGTCGTAAAGAAAAGAAAAAAAGCAGAAAAAGAAAGACCACAAAACATGTCAGTTTAGCTCAGCTACATGCCCACGAATCGATTTTCTTCAGTCCATCTCGACTCCTGCAGAGATTAGGCATAATCCTGGTCTCAGATGCAGAGCTTTGCGGAAGCGTAACGAGAAACGCACATAGCTCAGATGAACAAATCTTTAGGGAAGCTGACAGCCGTAATCGCCTCACTCGTTCCGCGAATGGTAGTTCGAGCACGTCGCTAACGCTCGCCACCTGGATACGGCAGCATGCCGTCTCGTAAGATGACCAGGTTCAATGCGATACGCTAATATCAAGCGATGAGCTCTGTGCCACAGCAGCTAAACGGAAGCCGGGAGAGTGTAATCAAACTGTGGGTGCTGTTCTGGCCCCTTTCATTGTCACTTTCAGGTAATAAGGGAGGTTGCAGCATCCCCACAGCCACTCTCAGCCGACAGGGTGGTGAATTTTGGCAATATGGTGCAATTTAACAAGCTACAGATCAGGCCTTCTCTAAAGACAAAAAGTGATTCTTCATTACTGTCACAGACAGGGCCCAATATGAATTTGGCTTCATTCTTTAGAATAGCCGCCTAATTATGGCGTTTATCGAAAGGAACGCATGTTGTAATACCTATAATACATAGGGCGCTTCAGTTGACATAAGTTTTCCTAAACAATTAAAACACCGTTTGATAAGTAAACTCACTCCTAAATGCAAAAGGAAGCTACAAACACACACGCTGCCTTTTTTTTTTCATTAATATATCGAGAATATGTCCCTGTACACAACCAGGCTAAGAAATATTTCTTTATTGTCAAACGTTTGCGCTAGAAACGTGCGACTTTCTGGGGTAACAAGCACACCGTCTCGGCAGCGCGCATAGAAGGCTCTGCAGTAAGATGTCTAGTGCACTAATTTGAAGCCGCTTTTCAGTGTGAACACCATTGATCGAGCCAAAGACAAGCGACACGTGTCTTTAACGCCCACCGACGAAACTGCTTCGCGCATTACAATTCGTATTTAAATCATCAAGGACTGATTTCACACTGTACATTAAAGTGAAACTGTTGAGGTTTGAACTCTCGTTCGAAAACCTACCCTCACCGTTGCAACGAATTCGGAATGCAAGCGCGCATGTCGCACAAGTCAGACTCTGAAAAAAAGTGGAGAACCCGCGACAAAACATCTGGAATACGAGATTTCCACATTCCACAACATGCGATCGATCACTGGTTCATCTCAATGGTTTGGACGAGTAAAGCGCGCGCTTTGAAACATCTTCACAGGCCCGCAAACACACCAATGACAGCCTCATATAGTACACAGACAAGCACGCTCATATACGCCTCGTGGGGTATTTACTTTAGTCGATGGTAACTATAGCAACTTTTTATTCACTCGTGTAGAGCCATTCGAGCATCCTGAACTACTACAATCATTTTCGAGACAGGACGCCCCGTAATCAACGGCACACAGCGTCAAATTATATGAGTTGCTGTTCGTGGCTATGGCAGGCGACGCGCAAGCTCTTCTCGCATTGTTATCGCACTATTATCCCGGTACCTGCAGCCATATATATGGTGACTGTGCAGTGAGAATATCGTATTTTTTATTATTTTGGCACTGTTCCTTTCGCTGCTGCTTTTATTGCCTTAGTTCACATTATAATGCTCTCAGGCAACGAAAAAAAAAAAAACTGCGAGAACGTCAAGTTCCGCTTCAATTCCAGCCCGTGGCATGCATCATGCTACCATCGGCAGCACTATTTTCGAAATAATGAGGAACCAAGGACTGCGTTGCAATGTCGCCTTCCTGCGTAAACTAATCATTCGCTATGAAACACAATAATATGTAATCCAGCGTCAGCAGTCCCACGCGAATTGTTGTAGTAATAAAGCGCATTCAAGATGTTGGCACATAGGCTCCTGACAGAGACAAACCTTACAACAACTCTCAAGTAAAAAAAAAAGAGAGGATAGGTATACTTATATTATGCCATCGTGGCCAGCTACGCCCAATTCGAGCTGGGCAATCTTCACCCAATTCAACATTTTTCCCCATTCTACTCAATGAAGTACAACGAATTGCTGCCTTTTAGTTTAGCGTGTCACGCTGTTGTACTTGTGATAACTTAAAGAAGAAAAATAGGTTAAATGTTAGTTGTGTTGACTAATCGAACTAGGCATTCTTCAAGAGAACAGCCTTTCATGGAAACCTGGAACTAGCAATGTCCATCGACAGCGTGGAACATGAAACACCGGTAGCTGTCCTGATATCGCCATTGCCTCCAAGGCACTGCTATCATTGGCTACGTGTATCTTCTCTTGCTGTCCACCTAGGGTTACTCGCATAGGCCACCAAGTGCCCTGATTATTGTGCGTCACCTACTTAGAAGGGCGTTCGCCCCCCCCCCCCCCCCCCGTCTCGAGAAGAATGCAATAAATTTCCCGTTGAGGTCTCGTTAGCGCAGCTGCCAGCTGAAAATAAAAACTAGGCATTGAAAGTGAGAGTAGAGTGTAGAACAGAACATGTCACAATTGAACAGAGCTGCACTCACCAATTCGAATGACGGCGGGTAGCGCGCCTCCTGCTCCGCGTCCTTTGGCGACGATTGTTGCGATGGCTATGACGAAAACCGCCAGTCGGTGCCGTCCCTCACCCCAGGTGACGGCTGATTTAGACAGTTGACCCGAGTCCATGTCGCGTCGTTGAAGCAGAGCCCACGCTGTGCGTATACGCCTCGCCCCGCTGTCAGTGTAAAGAACTCCTTCTCGAACGTCGCACACCGCCTTTTATCGCCGCCTCGGGCAATATCCCTAGATGTAATGCGTTGAAATACGTGACTAGGACGTCATGTTCAAGCTTAGGATTTGCGACAAAAAATGGACGAAAGCCTCTTTCAATGGCTCTTCTATAGACGAGGTCCCAACTCGGTCTTCGAGGCGTGTGCAAAAGCATAAACGAGAGGAAATATTCGAACTACACTTTCCCAACGGGAACTTCTTTCCTTGAAATCCCGCTCGCTGGTACAAGTTCACGTCTTGCGATACGGCCTGCTGCTGCGTTTGAAATCTGACGATCAGAAGTGCTTCAATCTTTAATCGCTGTATATTTTTTCCTTCTCGACGCTCTCAATCTAAGCGTGTTCTAGCGGTGCGCAGTACTTCAAGAACCGGAAGTTTCCGATGATATATACAGTTTATTGCTAAAACAGTATTTGCTGTGTTGTCATTTTTTAAAGGCAGCACTGAAACTTGAGAATATTGTAGAAATATTAGCCTATTCTAAAAAGCAGCGGCAAATCTCATTTTCCGGGGAGATTTACGCTGTCTTTCATAGTTTTCTTTTGGCTCCGCGACGCCTTTACATAAAATTGTAAAGAAAACATCAGAATAAAATACACGCAGCTTCAATGATCTAATGAAAGAGCAGAATGCGATGCCTCCTTGCGAAGCTTCCTCTTGCTGTAAAGATATCGAAAGTATAGCTACCAAAGCTATACTAGCAATACATGTTTATTACGAAAACATGAAGTCGTATGGGAGTTTTTAGGATGCCTTATTATTTTTGTCCGTCAGCTTGACGCATCATTGTCTGCGGTCACCCTAAAGGGAGCTAGCGTTTCAGGGGCTATGTTATTCACGATGTCACGGAGCCATTCGGTAACGCATGCAAGATCCCACTCAGTCTCTGGATATTAGTGAACACCGGATGCAGAAGAAATCCACCGCCTGCGAAATTCTACGTCACTGTCGCTTACCATCACGCGCAACACAGTTCATTAGGACACTCGCCGGAATTGATCCAATCACTTGCATCACAGTTCCTTGGCAATGTTCCTTCACCAAAGGGCACCACTGGCCGCTGTCACAACACGTCACCACTGCCGCAAAGATGTCAAACGGCCGACAGTTTCCTATTTTCTCTGATTGCCCGAGTTCTTCACAGTGCCGTAGCACACGGCCAACGTAATACCGTCTCTCGGGTTACTGCAAATATCGCGTGCCGACGAAGCAAGGCGAATCCAAGATGAATGAAACGAAGCGCGTGGAGCCAAGCTTGTTTCCGTGCGGGAAAGTCCCTGCCGCAGAGCAAATGGCCTTCCCAACTTCCCGCTCTCTATTTGCGCGCGACCGAGCGCAAGAGCGACGTCTCGCGAATGCAGCCACACGCCGAGTGAGCGCCGCGGCCCTTATAGTGGCCGAGAGGGGTAGGGAGAGAACGCCTTTTTTTTTGTGAAGAGCGAGGGATAGATGGAAAGACGGGGAAGAAAGGAAGGAGAAAACAAGTTTGCGAGGGCCGTTTCGAGAGAAGGCGTTCACGAGAGGTAGAAAGAGAGAGAGAGATTCAGGAGAGGTGGAGGTTCTGTCTTATGCAGCCCTTTATGGAGCACGGCTCAGCGCCTGAGATAGAGAGATAAACAAGAAGAAAGACGCCGAGTAGGAAAGGGAGGTGGCGCAAGTCCTCTTATAAAGAGAACGATGCAGAGACTGAAAGACGAACACGGCGATGTTTTCGCGGTCCCACGTGCAAATCACCGAGCAGCAATTCGTTAGGTGGCTTCTGTGGCGCCATCTACAGGATGCTTGTCGAAGCTTGTAGGAATTCTCATGGTGTCCGCGATTTTCAAATCACTATTGCGCCCTTGTCGATAAATATATCCCGAATCGACGAATTTCACGTGTCATGTCAGAAAGGCCCCACAAAACTTTAGTTGGACGTGGTGAACCACTGTGTCTGTCAGCGGACGTAAATATCCTCGTAATATGGATAACGACGAACGACTACAAAAAACAGCACATTAATATTGACTTATCATGCTGGCTCCAAGCGAAAGCGATCAACTTGATTGCTTTTATTTGGCCGCTGACGCTGACGAAGCTGGAATATTACTCTTGTTAACTGCAGAACTAAATTTCAGTCTGCAGTGTTCATGCTTTGTCTGTATTTGATGTATTGTGCTGTGCGTTTTCCATTTCTTTTTTTTCTCCCTCCCCTACAACCCCCTCCCCCCATTACAATTTCCGGTGAGTGGTCACGGTGGTCCTTTCTGTTAACAATTGCTGGTCGTTTCCATTTTCCCTCCGTATGCATTATGGCCACGTGTTCACGCGATTACTAATTCTTCCTCCACTACTATTTTTCTATTGAGTTTTCTTAGAGAAGGCACGCTTTATGTCACTCTTGGTGACCGAATCCAGCAAGATCGGTCTTTCATTTCTGAGGAATACTTTGTGTGTCGAAACCCAATGATTACTATACCTAATGTCCACTGACATATTCTGGATGAGTACGAACATCCCTACAAGCTGTTGATTCTGCACTTTTGATCCGTCAGCGTGGTAAAAAACACGTACGACCGTAAATAGAAGCACCACAATTTCCTTACCGTCAATGTAGCTGTCATTATTTTTCTGTGATATGATGTACAATACCTTGCAAGATTAATATATATAAAATAGAAGTAATATAACACCGAAGTCTAAGAAGTAATTCATTGATACAATGAAGTTACATGGAAGCAATATGAATGTTGCTTTCGTATATGATGAAACAAATTTACAAATTAAGCTCCATTTGAGCTTTGATGTTATGCTGATGTTTCCGTAACATCATTCATTTTATAAATTTAGCGTAACTCCAAAGCACACCAGCCAATTTAACTGTAAGCTCGCATGCCGTGCGTACAGTCCAAAACTAAATATTTACAGCACGTGGGTGCACTAATAGTTTTGAATAAGGCAACGAATAATAAAGGTTATAACTTATAGAAACATTTCCGCCAAATTGAACATTCCAAAATTTTGTAACAGGTAAAGAAATTCTATTTAGAGGAACTCACATAAGATAAATGGTCTCATTTATATGAAAGTGCTGCACGCTACGTTCATTTTTTCCCTTCATGTGGCCGCAGAGCCGTCGGGCGCTTCAACTTTGAAAATTTGCCGCTGCATAAACATAGGAAGATCCTTAACGTCACTTCAACGTGCACACCTAGCCCTTTTCTTTAGTGATACATAATAAAATTTGCACTTTTGCTCTTTAAAAACAAACCGCGAAGACATCTTCGTGCGCCATAAGCCTATGCTTTGACTATCAGCACTCTGCAATGGCAGCGCTGAAGGCATGACTCAGGTGAGTGCAAGAATCGCGCGAGCGCTGCTGCTGTTTCTTATCGCGCGGGCTATCAAAGTTGTGGATATCAAATAGTAAATGAAATGGCTTTAAAAATTGAACTAGCCGTTCGGCAAGGCGCGCATGGCACGGGAGCTATAGATTTCCCCAGCACTGAATTTATTTTTTTCACGCAGTTCCTATTGCTTTAGCTTTATACGTTTTCGCCATTGAGTCCTCAGGTGCCTGATTTCCTAAAATTACCAGTATCCGAATGCACCCGCACATTTAGATCGACATCCAGCAGTAAAATATTTGGTCCTTCGCACCGGAGTGGCAACGGTACATGGAGCAGCAGGAAATCGGCAGTGAACCAAAATTCCATTGATCCAAATTTAAGGAGAGCACATCTTGCGTTATATTCATGTCCGCCGCCTGCTTGTGCATTTCAGAGTGAAATTTATTGATAAAAAAGTGATTTAAGTCTGTAGCATACGGATGGCAGCACGATGGTTTTACACATTTCGAAGTTCACTGAAAAGTATATTCGCTTCATTACCTGCTAAATTTAGTGGGTTGTTTTACAGTGTAAAAAGGAAGTTCTTTGGGACCTATGTATGTAAACATTAAGAAAGGTGGTGAAAACTATTCCTCACAATGTGTGTGACAATCCCCAACTCATCTTTCAAAAAAGCTCTTGAGAAGTTGATGACAGAGGGCCACGCAGTGGCGTTACAATACGTTGCTTAGCCGGGATCTCCACAACAGGCGCACCTTGAGTGCTATACCTAAATGTCAAGCAGCTCGGGAAGCAGCCGCAACCTTTGCTCTGCAACTGATGCACCTGGCGTTGGTGCTCATGACATTAAGAGCCACTCACCGCATAGTACTCATGGTGACACCTCTCCAAGATACGACACAACATAGGTTCAGCTACATCACGGCCCGGTAGGCAGGGAACCAGAGGCAGTGGTACTCTAAATGATACCGCACTTAACGTATACTCATCCGCACAAAATATGATATCAAGGCAGAGATGCGTTGCTAAATGGCAAACCAACCTTACAAGTCGTAATCAGGTTTACGAAGTGGGATTACTAGATTTCCTGTGTAGCAGGATACACTTAAATGAGCATTTCTGGTGGTATTTAGCTGGCTATGATAATTATTGGTTTATCGTTGACCATTGCTTTAAAACGGAAACAAATGCGTAGTACATAGAAGTGATCTGAATTAGGGCTCAAATGAAGTGGTTTTCGGAAGGTATTGATTACCTCGCCAAAGAATGATTATTTGGATTTTGGGCTTATTCTCTATTCGTTGTCATTGTTGCGAAGTCGAACAATCCTGCTGGGAAAGGCTTACATAGATAAAGAAATATGCCGTCAGTTAAAAGCCATTCAACCTTACTGTTGTGGAACCCAAAGCGAGTTATGTTGCATAAAGTACACCGCATGCACCCATCATATACTTTAGAGAAAAATGTACAATACGAATAGCGGGCGTTAATGAGGAAGCTAATCACACCGCTTGCATAATCGCATTAATTTGTTATTTCTGCTACAACTGGAGACAGCAGCAAGGTTATATGATTTTACTTGGCGTAACTTGCGAATCAGGATTCTATTCTAGCACCATTTAGTGAGTACTTGCTGCCAGTGCCCTAAACTCAGTAGGAGGCTACCGGTCTAATTACGGTGACGATCAACGCAAGTGGGTGCTAAAACTACACAACTGCGAAGAGCCGAGGTCAGATTAAAACAAAAATATTGTTTTATGTGCAGTGGGGAAGGGTTGTCCAAGGTGGCCAAACGAAGCGCCCTGCCCTGTACAAGGGAGAAGACAATGGGGAAATTTTCGCTAATGAGCAGTCCCAGTAGGAGAAGATGTAGGGAGAAAGGGTAACGAGGAAGAGTTGATATGGTGGACGAGAAAAAAAAAACACCGCATCAAATTAATGAAAAAATAAAGTCTAAACGTGGGCCACGCCTCACGCAGCCAATGACCGTCGGCACCAGTCGGCATTGAAGCGCCTGTTGAAAGGGCCCCCTATAGGAACTGATAGAGCGGGAGGGGGGTGGGTGGGTGAAAAGGCGCTGGTCGTAGAAGCGTTGGTTACAACGCAATAGCACTGGCTCGTTGCCTGTGCCACTCGACAGATATCGACAGACAAAGGAATCCAATAGCTGACTCCGCATTTCTTTCAAATTCTCTTACGCAGGAGGCAAGGATCAAAGGGCGAAAGTGTTTTTCTCTACATTTTTAACCTTTGTACAAAGAGACCGAGATTAAAGCACTCTAAAGTTGAGACTTCGTTGTAGTGAAAAAAATCTGGGGAGAAGGAATCAATATCGACTGACGGGCACCATTATTAAACGTACTTGTCAATAGCGATGCCTTCGCCAATAATAAACATCAGAAGCTTTGAACCGAATGTGTAGACTTCGCTTTTGAAGGGCAGTGTGATAGCAGACACTTCCTTCACCTGAACTTGCTTGACAACACCCAAATTCCGAGAGAAATCGGGGAGACATGTTTGATTGATTGATTGAACCTCAACGAGTCTACCCACGAGGCTGCGCGTGGCTGTACGAACCGCGCTGCCCTCGGATCGGGCGACTCTCTCCCCGGACACAGAGACACTCCTATCACGCACGATGAAATTACTAATTTCTTTTACTTAGCGAGAACCGTTTTCCTTACATCTCATTCCAAGCTAAGCAGGCCGCAGTCGGTCACGCTCAGACTGCTGCAAACTTCTACCCAAATCCGGCGTCCCATAATAGCATATATTATGACATTTACCCGAATTGTTCTGCAGTGGCCTGTGGTGAGGCTGCTACTTTCTCTCACATGTTCTGGCAGTGCGGGTCGTTGGGCCCGAAGTTCACCAAGGAAGAGTGGGACGCGCTGCTGCGAAGTCCCGTCTTTGAATACCAAATCCTGGCCGTTGTTGTGACTTCGGGGTGGAGGATGAAAGACGGACTCGTTCCACAGACGAAGAAGAAACATATATGTTTGCAAAACTATATTTACAAAAATTTACAAAAATATTTACAGATACTGGATGATAGCGTACAGGTAGCAGTAAGAGCGTATCAGACCGACTGGGTGGCTGGAAGCGACTCTCTCTGCTCACAATGGGCCGGTTCTCCCTTAAATCCCTTCGGCGACCGCTCATTGGCAGGAACCAATTTGGGCGATTTCTCGTCTGCAGGAACCAGGCGGGGCAGGGTGATGACGTCGCCTACGTCGAATTCTCGATTCGTCGCAGAGATGGCTGGGCGCTTCTTGAAGTCGCCTTCCATGTCGAATTTTTGATTCGTCGCGGAGAAGTGAGAGCAACCGTCGCCTCGTGGTAGCCACGTGGTGCATGTAGTATGACAGCTCCCGTCGCCTCGTGGTTGCCACGTGGTGCTCGTAGTATGGCACAACACCATCCAGCGCGCCCGCGATCGGACCGACAGGCTAGACCTGTCAGTGCTGTCGCGGGATTAGCCGGGTGCACGTTTTATCGGAGTTTGCTGGACCCAGTAAAAGGTTATTCACTCACTCACTCACTCACTCACTCACTCACTCACTCACTCACTCACTCACTCACTCACTCACTCACTCACTCACTCACTCACTCACTCACTCACTCACTCACATCCCGTGAGCATCCTAGAATAAGATTATTCAGGGAATAATATTAGACTGAAAAACAACGCCACTGAAACATGTCATCAATCAGGTAATTAAGAAATCTGCGGAGTACAATCAACTCTGTATACAACTTTCGTAAATAATGATCAGGCATTTGATTCGGCAGACATATCGGCCGTCATGGATGCATTGAGTACTCAAAGAGTACAGGAGACATACTTCAATATCTGGGGCGTTATGTCCAAAGATTCTACAGCTACCTTAGTTCTCCAAAAGAAAATGAGAAAATTACCTACAAACAAAGCAGTGAAGCAAGGAGACACAATGTCTCCCCTGCTATTTGCTCTAAGCTTAGAAGAAGTATTCAAGCTCTTAGACTGGGAAGGTGTGAATATGAGAACCAACGGCGAATATCTCAGCAACCTTTGGTTTGCAGATGACATTGTCCTGTTCAGCAAAACCGGGAGTGAATCGAAACAAATGACTAGGGACATTAACTGAGAAAGTGTAAAAGGGAGGTGGACTATTAATATGCAGAAGGAAAAGATAATGTTCAATTGCCTGGAAAGGGACGAAGAATTCATGATTGCTAGTCAACCTCTAGAGTCAGTAAAGGAGTACGTTTATCTACGTCAATTACTTTGGCAGCCTAAAACTGTCATTGAAAAGAAAAATGTGTAATCATTGCTTTCTACCGGTGCTAACATATGGGGCAGAAACTTGAAGACTAAAAAAGGTGCTCGCAAAAAAGTTAAAGACCGCGCAGAACGATACAACTAAATATGTTAGGCGTAACATTAAGAGAGAAGAAGAGAACGATGTGGATCAGAGATCAAGCGGAAATAGCTTATAAATATAGTTGACGTTAAGACAAAGAATGGGAGCTTGGCAGGGATTCCTATGTCTCGGGTAGATAACCTCACAACGAGGCTATGAAATTTTCTACATGTCTAGAAGGGTCTTTTAATCCCTCACTCCAAGCCCTTTCTCTTAGATAATTACAGACCGGCACATATCCGTGTCTGGCCGTTCTACACGAAGGTATCGCGACGAAGCCTGCCCGTCCTGCGGGCATACCTCCACTCTAGCACACATGCTCTGGGAGTATGTGTCGAGATACCCCAAGTTAAGCAAGGAGGAGTGGGACTCGCTTCTACGTAGCTCTGCTCTGGATGAGCAAATCCCGGCTGTCCGGGGTGCCCGCGACCGGCCCAGTGGGCTAGACCTGCCGGTCCCGACGGGGGTCTAGTCGGGTGCGCGACGAGTTCGCGTCCTTGCCGTACCTCCAATAAATTTACTTCACTCACTGAGATTTAATGCTGAACTGTTTATTGCAGAACGTTACAAACAGCCGCTCTCTCCTTTAGTTCGTTAAGAAGTGCACTTGAAAGAGTAATAAAAATTAGTACGTGACTTTAAATGCTTCGCGCCACCTGCACATACCGACCTACTTAGTGGGTTGTGACTTCAGTAGGAACGTGCGTGATGCCACCATGTGAGCATATGAAATGAGTGTGCGAACGCCTATGTTGATTTGATAACGTGGCGACAGTGGCATATTCATGCGAAGAGCATTATTCGCCTACTTAAGATGTTTAATAGATGGATGGATGGATCCATCCATCCATTCATCCTCTTAAGCTGACCCAGTGACCCAAATGGTCTACTTGCTTAAGTCACTAGGTATGTACTCTTGGAATCTGAAGCTGGCAAGGTTTAACGTTATAACGTTGGTTAGTGAGCGCATATATATATATATATATATATATATATATATACATATATATATATATATATATATATATATATACGCCGATATCGGCACACTTTCTTATCGCAGTCGCTTGCCAAAGTCGTCACCCGTGATCAAGGCGGCATCGCGACGAATGCATGACGTTGACGCATTGATAATAGCATGATATCGATGGGAAGAGAAAAGGGTTATAGCGACAGTGGAGCGACTATAGTGAGTTGTCGATTCTGAAATTACGTGCATGTTGTAATGACAACAGTGTGACGATGACGACATCTGGACAATAAGAGGACCACGACTGTATGACGACGGCGGCATGACCACAACCAGATGACAAAGCTCGAATGAAGACGGTGACATTACAACGGCGCCATTATCCCAATCAAATGACAACGGTATCATTACAATAAATGACGAACAAGCAAGGACTTCGAAGAATTGAGGAAAGTGGTGTGACGACGGTATGGAATAACGACATGGAATTACACTGCTGAAGTGACAATGATGTTGAAACGACAGCGTGAACATGTCGGCATGACGGCTACTGTTTGACGATGATGGCTCACGACGACAACATGATGAAAGCCAGATGTCGATGCTACAATGACGACGGTGTAATCACCGCGACGGCATCATGACGACGGTGCACAACCAACCCATGGCCACTGTGCGCCGACGAAGCAATACAACGGCATGAGGAAAATGGCACGATGACGAGTCTATGATGACAATGGCAAAACGATGACTGTATCATAAAATCTGTATAACAGCATTGGCCTCACGGCAACGGTGCGACAAAGGTCACATGTCGAAGATGGTGTGACGACGGCATGACGATGGTAGCATGACGACGACGGTCTGATAACGGATACATAATACCGACGTTCTAAATATGCTGACCTGAGAAATGTGGCGCAATGGCCATTGAATGACGACAGTATAATTTTGATAGAGTGATGAATAAAAATTGACGTCGTTGGAAGGACGGAAGCGGTAGGATGACGACGGCATGACAACAATGGAATGACCTTACTGCAGTGCTGTCAATCATAAAACGATAGTGTGTCGACGAAGGTATGACGATAACTGTGTGACAACGATAGCGTGATAAGGAAAACTTGATGAGAGTCGGATGATAAAGAACGAATGACGACGGTGCAAGAACCACGATTGGATCACGACCGCTAACAAGTGTTAGACAACTTGGACCACTGCGTCGGAGTAGAAGACATGACGACGACAGCATGACAATAGTCAGATCACGAAGCTGGAACAAGGACTATTGAATGAAAACGATGACATCTCCATTGCGTGTTGACAAGGAATGCACGGCGACAGCATCACGACGAATGCGTGACGAGGGTGGCACGACACGAGTCCGATGACAAAGCTGCAATAACGACGATGCAACGATCAAGACACCACGGCCAAAAGCCCATACCTAGTGATCCAAGCCATGGGCCACTGGCTATGGGGCAGAGGCCGTGACGGCGAGAGAATGACGAGAGTAAGACCATGACGTTGAAATGACGACGATGTAATGACGGCATCACAATCAGTAGTGAGTGAAGGAAGTTTATGGAAGGTCAAAAACGCCAACACCTCCCCCCCCCCCCACCCTACGGCCAGACGGACGCTCCTACTACCGAAAACGAGGTTATGAAATTCTTCTGCATGTCTAGAAGGGTCTTTCCACTCCCTCACCTCAAGTTGAATAGGGCGCAAGCTGTTTCTCTTAGACTAGTACAGGCCGGCACATGTCCGTGCCTGGCTGTCCTACACGAACTGATGCCCATAAGATTGTCCTTCATTGCTTTAACACTACGGTCCTCTTCCTGAGTCAAAGCCGAATGTCCATTCTGTAGCTTGATCGGGAATTCCTCTATTTTCCCTCTTACCGCTAACTCATTCATCGGCTTCTTTGTAGCATTTTTTCTATTTCTATTCTATATTCTATATTTCATATTCTATATATTTTCTGTACCAAGTCTATTCCAATTCGAGTTCTTACCATCCTATGGTCACTGCAGCGCACCTTGCCGAGCACGTCCACGTCTTGTATGATGCCAGGGTCAGCGCTGAGTATGAAGTCTATTTCATTTCTAGTCTCGCCATTCGGTCTCCTCCACGTCCACTTTGGCTATCCCGCTATCGGAAGAAGGTATTCATTATCCGCATATTATTCCGTTCTGCAAACTCTACTACTAACTCTCGCCTGCCATTACTAGAACCTATGCCATATTCCCCCACTGACTTGTATCCAGCCTGCTTCTTGCCTACCCTGGCAATGAAGTCGCCCATCAGTATAGTGTATTTTGTTTTGACTTTTCCCATCGCCGATTCCACCGTCTTCATAGAAGCTTTTGATTTCCTGGTCCTCATGACTGAAGGAAGTGGCGTAGGCCTGTACGACCTTCAATTTGTAACTCTTATTAGGTTTCACAACAAGAACGTCCGCTCTCTTGTTAATGCTATAGAATTCCTGTTTGTTACCAGCTATATCCTTATTAATCAGGAATCCTACTCCTAGTTCTCGTCTCCGCTAATCTCTGTATGTGCTTCTTTTGTCCTCCTAACCTCACTGAGCCCTATTATATCCAATTTACTGCCCGCTAATTCCTCCAAAAGCACTTCTAGACACGCTTACTAGATAACGTTATCACGTTAAAATTTGCCAGGTTCAGATTCCATGAGCACATACCTAGTGACTTAAGCAAGTAGACCGTTTGGGCAACTGGGTAAGCTTAAGAGGATATATGGATGGATGGATCGATCCATCGATCCATCCATCCATCCATCCATCCGTCCATCCATCCATCCATCCATCCATCCATCCATCCATCCATCCATCCATCCATCCATCCATCCATCCATCAAACGGCTTAAGTAGGCGAAGAATGCTCTTCGCATGAATATGCCACTGTTGCCAGGCTATCAAATCAACATAGGCGTTCGCACACTCATTTCACAGGCTGATATGAAGGCATCACGCATGTTCCTACTGAAGTCACGACCCACAAAGTAGGTCGGTATGTCCAGGCGGCGCGAATCATTTAAAGTCACGTACTTATTTTTATTACTCTTTCAAGTGCAATTCTTAACGAACTAAAGGAGAGAGCGGCTGTTTGTAACGTTCTGCATTAAATAGGTATCTTATGTCGATAGTACCTTGAGTTCGCTACGCTTTTGTTTCTTATTCTGAAAAGCTTTGAATGTGTAGTTTTTCGAGAGATTACACACGAATTTGGACTACGACTTAACAAGAGACGCTGTGTTACCCCATACTTTTGCTATGGTTATGCAAAGTTCAATCGTCTTTTTTTTTTGTACTACTGTAACAGCATGGACGTCGAGGAAGATGACGACAACGGCGGTTGGCTAGTGACAGGCTCCGTATTAAATAGAATAATCCACCCATTTCTAACAGGAGCCACACGTGTGACAGGCTACAACAACAACAACAACAACAACAACAGGCCAATGCCTCGGAAGCGTAGTGGGCGTGTGGCTCAGATCACGTGCGGCCAAAGCGAGGACCGGTAGAACGTTTCCTCCGAGGAATGACCGTCAGCTATGGCCTTCTGCTCAGTAAAAATATGCTACTGTTAGTGTGGCTCATCGCCATCACTTATTTTGCATGCCACACTACAAAGAGCACAAGCGCTCGTTCACTATGTCCAATAATTATAGAATGCAGCTTTGCTTAAACGAAATGTTGGTTGAGGTTTTCGACATGTTCATTATGCAATAGCTTTTCCAAAGAAATAAATGCAACGTCGTGTTGTCACAAATCACGGGTTACTAAATCTCTGAGCGATTATTGCAAGTATCGGCGCTTTCACTGAAGGCAGTTAATGTGCACACAAGACTGCAGAGGTTATCGGTGTTTCCTTTTTAATCAAATTGGCCGTTTAGGAGAGTCCCGCTCATACAGCGCGGTATTCCATGCGCCGATTTAGAGGCATTTGCAATTCTTGATCTATTCGTTTGCACAATTACAAAAAAAACGGATAATAAACATCATGTCATGTCTTTCAGTCCCATATGGAGAGGATCGCTAATTTGACCTGGTTAGTATATGGTTTAGCTGTAAAGCAGTAACGAAGACAAGGAACAAAGCAACACACTTACCTCCGATCACACCCTCGAAAAAATTACGTGCGAAAACTACTTTCTGATAATGACGCGCGCCGTAGTGGAGGACTCCGGAAATTTCGACCACCTGGTGGGTTGTTTAACGTGCACCTAAATCTAAGTACACGAGTTTTTCGCCCCAATCGAAATGCGGCTGCCGTAGCCGGGATTCGAGCCCGCGACCTCGTGCTCAGTAGCCCAACACCATAGCCGCTGAGCAACCGCGGCGCACTCTCGAATGAAAACGCGATTGACGGACCGTTTGTGCTTCTTCGGGGCGTGTTTGTTTCCAGCGTGTTAGTTCCCATTTAATTCATTCCTATAATACCTCGTGGACTACGTAACAGTGTTGAAAGTGAGCACTTCCCCTTGTGGTTTCTTTGTGACACGTCATGGTGGTGTTACTGTATAGTTATAAACCATACTGAAGCTGTCAATGGCTGTTGTTCCGCACAGGGACATCTTCCGCTTATTTTGTTCGCTCCTGACGATTTTCTTGAGTCGCTTTTACAGCGAAGCTGTTTACCTCTAGGACATGTTTTACCTATAGGACATCGGCATGTTTTCATGCCGATGCAACAGCCGCATGCGTTCGCAGAAGAGGGAGGGGGCCATACCCTGGCCGGCTTAGGCCCGTATCACGACGTGTGGACAGCAAGGCGTGGGCCGATCATGGAGACAATGCAATACTGGGCAGATCCGTGGCGGAAGTGAAGCAGACTTCAAGCACTGCGCCAACTTCCACATTTAAGATTAATATCTTGTGCTCAAATAGAACTACCTAAATTCGGTGTATATATATATATATATATATATATATATATATATATATATATATATATATATATATATATATATATATATATATAAAGTGTGTAATTATTGTAGCAAGTGGGCCTTCATGCGCTACATTTGTTTTAAATCATGCTTCACGAACAATGCGAGGTAGAAAGAATGGTGACGGCGCCTGTGCACGCTGCCTGCGCTTCTGTAGTTCTGACGTCATGCGCGTTGGAGGTGAAGGCGCAGCCGAAGCGGCGGTTACGGTAGAAGCGTGGGAGGCGCGGTGACTGTGGTGGTGCTTGTGGCGGCGTAATGTGGTGTCATATGGAAAAAAAAATTTGATTTCATGATTTTCATAATGTATGCAGCCCATGTATGGAATCCATATATGCAGCTCATGTATACAGCCTGAACAGCTCCCCTGGTAATCCGTCCCCATAAGAATGCTGCGGTTCCACAAATTATTTTTTTTTTATGTTTGGAAACACGTCCGTGGACTGATAACCGATAGTTCATATCCAAATACAAAAGTCATGCGCGAATGGTAAATCTTTTCTTGCAGTAACTTTTGATATTTTCAGGATATGATAAGGGAAGGGACTGCTTATATTGTTGAGTTCTGTTTTGAAGTTATTCCTACATCATGGATCACGAATATTGTTTGTTTAAAAAGAAAAAAAAGCAGTAGCACAGTAAATCATGTGACCTAATATAGCTCTCCGACGCAATATTTTGAGTACACAAATAGTTAGGCGATATATTTGCGCGAAAACTCCAGGCTTACAAGGCCACAATAACATTGTGTCGGGCTTTCAATAGGCGAATGAGGATGCAATAAACATAAATTTCCAGCGAAAGAACAATCAAAAACCGGTATCACTGGGACATATAGCACACGCACTTCGTGGAGGGCTCTTTATTTCTCCGCACCCTAGCTTTGGCCGACTGCGCTGGTACATACTTTTCTCTGCTTGTTCACGAAGGAAACACTTTGGCTTGTCAAGTTGTTGCATCCGTTATTTCATTGTAGCACCTTCATAGTTCACGCATACGCACACACATACGCACACACATACGCGCACGCAAAAGAAAGTACAAAGTGCTTAAGAGTACCAGGGCCCAGGCAAAACGCTATAGTACGAGCGCGGTCGTGATATATGACATGGGCGCACACCAAGAAGCTCTGGTCGAGGCCCCGTGGCCGGATACAATGCCTGCAATACAGAAATGTACCGTTCCATTCTCGCAGCAGCATCCTTGGCCCAGAAAAGGAGTTTCATTATCCGCTTTGTCGCTGAGGATGTGCGAGCATATGCCGCCTGCACAGCGGCGTAAAGAACGACCGCCCGACCTCCGCTCGGTGCACTTGTAAGGGGCACGGGGACCTGCTTTCTTGAGCCCAGACCGAGCACACAACACCTTTCTGAGCTGATGTTTGTGTTTATCGAAACCTATTCGGTGCATGCCAAGAGGGGTTGTGGAGCCGCTGTTTGCGCAATAGAAACGCGGCGTGTCCTTTTCTTGGTATGCCATATCGACGAGTACACAGCCATACTTGGCTCTGTCTTTTTTTTTTTTAATTTTTCGTTGTGCGTGTGAACTGGCGCACGCACCTTTGTGCATGTTTATCTTTCCATCTGTGTGTGCGCTATTTCTGCCAGCAAAAGTATTCTAGAAGCACAATGCAAACGCAGGAGCGACACTTCTTCTTGTCGCCATTTTCACGGTTAGATCTCCTTAAGTTGCGGCATTAATGTGTTATAAGAACCGTTAATGAAAAGGAAGCGTTACTAAACGAAGCTTAGCGGAAAGCAGAGTGCTCTATATTGTGCGCGCATCCGTGATACAGAGGGCAACAAAGAATGCTTGGGTAGTGAGCGAAGTTAACTAGATGCAGTTCTCCTCTGTAGCTATGCTCGAAAGGAAGTGGACAGAGGAATAAAGTAAGCGAGAATAGCAGAAGCGAAACAAGCAGCGTAAACAATCTTGGGGAAGTAGGCAGTTCTCAAAATTCCTTGTATAGGACCGTGGTACTCGGGAATTCGATCATCACAGATATAACCGTCCGCACGAGCTTAAATTAGGGTCAACACGAATGCAGATCTCCTTCTCGGTGTTAGAGAAGAAAGCTGATAATATTAATATTTCCTTACACTGGTATACATCACTGAGGGTATACAGTTAGAAGAAAGGCATAAATAATAAAGAAATACTCAGGTGAAATGTTTAGCAGAGTGTACTGTTAATTGAAAGCTTACCTAATTTAAGATTTCCTAATGTAGATGTTCCTTTTCTGTCGCATCTGCACAATTACTTTTAACAGCTCTGATTTCATACTTGATTGCCTCGTACGACTCCAATGTTTGAAGCTCAAGTCTACTTGCAATTGCGTTACGGGTATTTTCATTGCAGAGACGGTGAAGGGATACCACGCCAGAACGCTTCAGAAGATTGCGCAGCTCAATCTGCTTGAACCTCATGAGTTCATTCAACTACCACGATACGCACACTTTCTGCGCCGAATCATATTATTTGTGCTGTCGGCACTCGACACAAATATATTACAGAAAATGTTCTTCATCTTGACGGCTAGTGATACTGCTTTTTTGGGAATAACTTTACATGCGGATGAGTAGGAACAGAGTACAAAATTAGGTAAGTCAGAGTCAACGACGAACTACGAAATCGCTACAACAGGTAAGTGTGGCCACAAAGCTTTGTATTATGAGAACACGTGCTTTAAAGGTTGCCTTCTGATGGGAGCTAAATGTAGGAAGGTGGACAACCTTGGGGTGCTCAACTTTTCACGTGTCCGCAATTGATAGGAAATGCCGTAATCATGTTGCGAAACGAAACTAATAGCCGGACTAGAGTTGCAGCAGCAAACTGGCGCAGGCAGGAAAGACAGAACAGATTACTTCGTCATGGATCGTTATGTAATCGCCATTAAGATATCTACCTTCTTGCGTAATCTACCGCAAAAAAATTATTAGCTAGAATTATTGCACACAGTATTGCCAAGTTATGGTCTTGCTGCATTCTAAGAAAACAAGAGTGAGCAACAGAAATGTTTCAATTCGTATCAGAGAAGAAATGTTGCTATCGTTGCCATAAGTCACTACAACAACAAATATGTGAAACACACCAAAGCAAGTCTTTCACCTGCAGGAATGTATTCTTCTTACGGGAAATGAAGACAGGCACGCACGAAAGAACGACAATGAATTCAGCTCCGTTCGATGAGAGAGAAAAGAGAGGTTGTTAGTATAGCAGTAACCTTCAGTTTCTTCAAGCCTTAGGGCCAATGCTAGAACGCCATGTTATTGTACTGGCTGCGAATCTGCAGCGCACCTCATTAAAAAGAGCTGAGGAGCGTAATGGAAAGAAAACACGTGGCGAATATTGCGCGCTGTGCTGCGAAATAGGGAAATAGGAGATGGCGGAGGCGTTTCGTCACGAAGTGCGAAATTTGTCGAGACCGTAAAGCTATCAAGTTGCCCCGTCTTCCCGTCCGTTGAGGTCCCTTTTCGTTGTGTTCGAGTGATTGGCGATTCTGCGCGTGTAGCTGTAGCAAGCCGATGAAATACAAAAAGCCTTCATTCGCTTTAGCGGTTCAGGCGAAATCTGAGTTTGCTTTTAATTTGTTCGTTTTGGCGTGCTTGCAGCTGCGTCCGCACGTCTCGATTCCTTGATTTTATTCTTTCCAGATAATTATAGTCTTTTCAGAGAAGAACAGCCGCGACAGCTTCTACTGTATTTCATTGTCTCATTTTTTCCCCGTTTGAGAACACAGGGCCTCCTACCTATCTTTTGACATAGGAAAGTTTGAGGTAGTAGATATTCCTCGTGGTTTTGTTTGATTTCTGGGTCCCTCTTTGCCTGAGAATCTCTTCTTTCACTTTGTTTGCTGACGAACGTGCGGCAACATCTTCTTCTTTAGCACCCTTCATTATATATTTTTTTTTCGCTCCTGTTCCCAGGAGAAGTTACAACTTGACATTTTTGTTTGCATTCCGCTTGGCACTTCAATTTGTCGTAGCCCTAAATTATTGTAGTGCGTTCTGCTTTCCGTATTCAGCTAGCATTTTCCTCAACGCCTTTTTAATTCGCAAGCCGCAGGCTCTAACGTTTCTTTTTTTTTTTTGTTCTCAACAAAATTACTCGATAAGCAAGGCATAATGCCGAAGTGATGTTCCATAAGTTGACATTGGCAAATTATATGTAAGCTATGCAATTGAACAAAATGAAGAAAAAATTTCATTTTCTTGCCCTTCTAAAGCGGGAGTTTAAGGAAGTGGCTATCTCCATTAGTTGTTTTTCTTTTTTTTTTTGTATATGTATATGTTGTATATGTTATTTTTAGTGCCAGTTGTATTCGCAGGCATTTAATTTATGAGGTTTATATCCGAAAACCTAACATATTGTATATTTCGTAAGCGGCGTTTGATATCTTAGAGTTGTCTTAAGCACCGGAAGCTTAACACAATCACGATAGTAGCAGTCTTGACACACACTGCCGAGCAATGTTTCAGTTTTGGATAGCTCGACAACACAAATAGTAAAAAATCAAGGATTAAACTAAGCATACTTAACTGAACCCTATTCTTTCAAGGCAACGCACTCTTCGTGCCCGTAAATTAAAATGATGGTATTGTTCAAATTTTTTCTTGATGTGGCAGGTTGCCTCAGCTTTCTGGGCTTATTCGAGATGGCAATGCCCTTCAGGCAATTACGTTTAAACTTAGGCGTTTGTCCTCAGTTTAAGTGCTGTAAATGAGACCGATAAGTACTCGAACGAAGTCTTAACGGTTCGTGGCCATTTTTCAGGAGTTATCGTTTTGAAACGAAATGATATGAAAAGAGAAAGGCCGTGCACAATAAGTGGGGTTGGGCGCATGTGGACCTGTGTCCATTGGCTAGTCGCGGTTTCATAGCATCGATACATTATACAAAACGGTTCGCTGAAAATTATGCACGCATCTCTCTCCAATAAAATACGTTTTAAGGTTACACACGTTTGCTACTTAGTGTTTCAGGCTCTATTGTTTACATAAAAAGTATTTTGAGAGCAAGGTACAGGAAGTGCACTGTTGAAGCCGCATTCAACACACCGATGCATGTCTTCCATTGCATAGCACGGCCGTTACTTATACTTAGTCGCTATACTGCGTACTTGCTGATCGCGCAATATTAAATGAGGAACTCCGCCCGAAATTTAACCTTATCGTGGCAGTTCTGTTCCTATCACGCTCCTCGACATAAAAAAGTGGTGCCCATTCGAATTTAGGCACGGATCAAGCATTACTACCAAACCAAATGTTTTGTACATAAGCTGGTGACTTTTCCGTAATGAAAAACTGAACCATAAAGTGATGCTCCTGCAAAAAACAAGGAACATAAAAGAGAATTTCGACCGTCTGTATTTATTTCTAAAGAACTAGCTCTGGTGCCGCAAGAAATTACGCTGACCGAAAGTAAGTACGACAACGAATAATTTTATAGTTAGGAACTGCTTAAATTTAAAATCAGTGTTTTGTTGTTTGCACAAATGTTGTGTGCAATGCATTATTTTCACAATGGCTATCCTTTTGTGACTCTCATAGGCAGTTTCCTTAAGATAGTACTCAGCTATGAAGAATTATCCTTTTAGGAGAAGTGAAAGAAGCATGGGAGATTTCAGTATGTTAGCAGCACTTTCCCTTCTCCCACCTAAATCCTTATTATTGTCTAGAAATGCCACTGTTATTTCTTTTTCAAGCACGTTCGGTGGCACCAAAACAAGAAGATCGTAAAATAATTTCTTGCAGGAAACCTAAAGTTGCTTGTTAATCCACGTGTAACATAGCAGCTTCCCTACAGTGTCAATGCTAGCGAACGTACCTTCCGAGCACAGTAGAGAAGTGCTAAAAATTGAGAAGCTCGTAATTCATGTTTACTATATCTTAACCAACGCACACAGGACGATAAAAGGTCACTGCTGTCCACTACGCGGCAAACAGCACAATATTTATCTGCAAACAACGAAATAATACCATATGCAGAAGAACAACATGCTTGTATTACGCATGCTACATGCGTAATAGGAACATGCGTATTAACATAGGAACCACATTTCTATTTTTGACCGCGTTAGACATGACCGCCCCAGTATATCACTCTTTCAGAACTTAAAGATATTTTCATTTGATCCTATAGAAAACATAGAAAACATAGAAAACATTGAAAACATTTTCAGTTGTAGCCTCTGTTGCGCATTATAGCCGCCCATTTAATTTGTTAACATTTAAATACGCATGCTACGAGCTCAAAACTTTCACTTACACCTTTCAACGAATCTATGCGCAGAATGCATAACGCATTTTCTGAGACCGAAGTAGGAGAATAAGCATCCACCTGATATTAAAGAAGCTTGTAGTTTTCCTTCTGCCATAAGGAGATATATCTTATGTATAACATTAGAACAAAGTTTCTACACAAACATGGATACTATCATTGTCGCAAAAAAATATTTGAAACTGACAGTGTGATGGAATTCCATCGGGTCAAGATAGAGCATGATAAAGTAAAATAAGACTGACACAAAATATTCGGTAAGGCTACCGTTGCGGCTTGGACACGGCAGCGTTGTTAACTTTGAACAAGGCTGCCTTTTCGGGAGCCGAAATGTTAACCTTAATAAATTTTCTTCTCGCTGAAGTTCATTGAATCAAATTGCGGGGTTTTACATGCCAAAACCACTTTCTGATTATGAGGCACGCCATAGTGGAGGACTCTGGAAATTTTGACCACCTGGTTTTTTTTTAACGTGCACTTAAATCTATGTACACGGGTGTTTTAGCTTTTCGCCTCCATCGAGATGCGGTTGCCGTGGCCGGGATTCGATCCCGCGACCTCGTGCTCAGCAGCCCAACACCATAGCCAGTGAGCAAGCATGGCGGGTTGACGCCGGCGTCTTGTTTTGTTTCATCATGTCAAAGAAAGTGCATACCTATATTAATATTTTTCGACAGCGTTGATGGGTTGAAACAACTTATATTTAAATACATTTCTTTTATTAAATTTGGGTCACGGGTGTGTTTTCTTTGTGTTTTGTGTACTACTCAATAATCGTTAAATGCTAATTATATCATATATGCATTGAAGGTATTTTTTTTTACCAATTTGCCTTATTGTGAAACTTATCGTGTTAAGTTGCACTAATGTGAGCTGTATTTATTTTGTAAGACCAAACTGCCTCATTGCGGGCGCCACCGAAAATTTTTCCGGTGTGCGTAACGTCACGCAATCATCATTACAACATCCGCAAGATGGCGATAGTTTGCCTAATCTAACCTAATGGTTAGATTAGTGGGCATTCAAAGGATAGAAAGGTTTGGTCGATTAAAATGTGCTTTCTAGGACGTATATTTGTTGCAACGATGATATTAGCTATCGTTTAGGTAATCACTGAGAAATTTTGTAGAAGATGCTCCCAAAAGCCTGGAGTAAGCGTAGTAAAAATGATATTGCTTGGGAGTGCCGAGCAGTCTAACTCAGTCGTCGTTCCTGGTAAGTCACAACCGTTACTAATTGATGGTGCTGCGGCAGATCAACCTTGAAAGAAACGTGATAACCTTTTTTCCACTTTTTTATTCTTTCACATTTCTTTCAGTGCCTAAGGCTCATTATTTAGCTTTGCGCCATATTTGTACGTTCAGTCACCTGTTGTCTCCTGCTCGCATCATGTAGATAAACAAGAATGGAGAATCATCTCATTGTCAGGGCAATAGTACTCCTCCAAATTTCACAACAGTCGTCTCTCATTCATTTGAACTACAGCTCACCGATTTTCGAGGCCAGAAAATTAATGTGTTGCATTTTAACCGAAGCTTCTGTTCCCTGATTTTATAACGATAAAGGTTGCTACCCAAAATACTCAACTTTTCTCTTGCGTACATCTCTCTCTCTCCCACACACTACTATAAAAAGGCAGCCAATGCCGGACTGTTCTAACACAGATTACTGAAAAAAAATTTTTTTCTATGGGGTTGTACGTGCCAAAACCACTTTCTGATTATGAGACACGCCGTTGTGGAGTACTCGGGAAATTTCGACCACCTGGGGTTCTTTAACGTACACCTAAATCTAAGCAGTCGGGTGTTTTCGCATTTCTCCCCCATAGAAACGCGGCCGCAGAGGCCGGGATTCGATCCCGCGACCGCGTGCTCAGCAGCCCAATATCATAGCCACTGAGCGACCACGGCGGGTGCTGAAACTTGTGACTTTGCCACTGAGATGCCATAGCCGTCAGCGCAAGAAATAGGAGAAAAAATATATAAGCGGTTTATAACAGCAGCGGAAGCCTAATGGCCAAAAGAAAGACAGATTAGAGGAGAACAGCCAATGCAGTGGCATGAGAATCAATGATTGTAAGTTGCCTAAAACGGTAGTGGCTTGCATTTTTTTGTAATATATTATCTCTTTACGTGTGTATTTCTCGTAGTCTGTTTAACTATTTATTGTATACTACGGATGACGTTCTTTGGCCACAACTTGTTCTTGCACCATGAAACTCCATTAGGGAATGAGCACTAGATTTGAATAAATTTCCTAACTATGTCTGCAGTTTTTATGAAACTGCTGGCTATTACTCCAGTAACTTCGGGTTATGTTTGGGAATATTGCAATACAGCAAATAATAAGTCAAGAATAAATTGCACTTCAACCAACCATTCTACTTTATAAAAATTTTACGTTGTGCTTCGCGATTATAGCTGCTTCATGTCGTGCATCTATATTTGTATTGTATATAAATAGATCGCGCCCTAGGAAGCGAGAAAACAGCTGGCAAAACTATTGGAAGTGAACTCGTCGTTTTTATACAGAAATAAAAGAACACACCTGCAGGGATCGGCGAATTTATCTATTAGCCCATGCTCTTTTAATACATTTTGACCGAAAATTGGACGCTTTTTAATGATAACTTTTTGACCTCGTCAAAAAGGGTCCCGGTTTATACTAGTTTATGAAAAGTGATGGCGACGATGCCGCATATTTGTGTTAAACAAATTATCGCGTCTATGATAACTTGTTTTAAAGCGCAGGAAGGAATCACAGGGTCGCGAACACACACACGCACACAAAAGGACTGGATGGGTCGTGTTTCATAGAGACCAGCGTAAGATAAGACAGTCACGTGTGAATGCGAATATGTGTGCTTTTCCTCTTTTCCTTTTTCAATGAACAGGAGTTGTCAATTTGTGCTTCACGGGGTCAGCCCTCTTTTTTCACGTAAGTGTTTCTTTGCTTGTGTCCGTGCTCTATAATACAATATTAATGGAACTTCTCCCAGTAGCCCCTTTTGACGCATAATTCACACGTATGCGGCTGTTCTGCGTCACAACATTTCAGAATTGCTCTCGTGCCAGAATCGTTTCATCGCACTATTGCACTGCTATGAATGTTGTCGCATGGTTCCTCTTTTTGTGACGCGGAGACTATATAAGTGGCACTGGGCCCGGCTACACAAGCGAGGCAGTAGATAAACGCCGCGATAGATTCGAGCTCCGAGGGCTGCTAAAGCAGGCTGCTCCTGTGTGCATAGGGTGGGTGCCACCGGAGTGCTTGGCGAAAGGCGTGGTTTGGTTGCGAACTTTCAGTGTGGGCGCGTCGGATTCAATATGCACATATTTACAGCTGCCATACACGCGCTCATCTTCTCTGTCAAAACGGGAGCGATGACTTCTGTATTGGCGCTCGTATTTGTAATACGGGATGAGCTTGGGATTTGCGGTGTGAATTTTAATGCACGAATGTATCACGAATATACGTCGCGACGAACCCGGAAGCGCAAACACGTTCCATCGTTATCATTTTTCACCCACCCTAAAGCTTATTTTTGTTTTCGAAAAGGTCAAGCATGAAACTTATTCTACTTCCTTTTGAAAGGCATCCTTCATATATTCCTAGCGCCTGCTCTGATTTTATTTGTTCTTAAGTCGTTTTTATTTAACGGAGTGAAATTTTTCTAAAGGCTCAAGATATCGAAAGGTGGTCCTTGATCCTTGGTCTTGACTTTTTCTATATACATCTCTAAATTTTTTTACAGCTTAAAAAGCTACCAAGAGACCTTGCACTCCAAGTTTCAACTTCGTTTAATGCTTCGGATATTCGGTTCATCCCGTTTACTTCCAAGCAACTATACAGATAAATAAAAAGAATTGACCATTGAGCTCGTGCTTGCAAAAGCAGCACCCAGACCACCGTGTTGCAAACTGCTCACTCCCTCCCCGTGTTCGTGGTCGTGGCTTGCCTCGTAGTGCTAGAGCATTGTTGGTGGAATTAAGGGTTGGCGCTGCGTTGGTGGCAAAACCTTGTGTCGTCAAGGACGTGTGGACAGTCCTTCGTGTACGTCCTGTGGCTCCTATGGGACACTTCAACACCTTATACTGGAGCGTCCCACATTCGTCACACAACGTGCACTGCTAATTAAGGAATATGGACTGACTCGACTCAAGTGTACGACCCTCGACGATTGCCTCTTTCCGAGAGGGAGTGGTGCTCAACGCGACCAGCCCCATGGAGCCTTGCTAACATTCATGCAGAAATCTGATTTGGCCTCTACGCTATAGACGTTTTTTTCCATGTTCCTACTCTCTTTTGTCCGTGTCTCTGTCATTCTATTACTTCCTATTTTCGTTCCTATTTCTTTGTTTCCTATCTTCTTCTCCTCTTCTTCTTTTTTGATTCCCTCCTCTCAAAAGAGTAGGCAGGCGTTGTGCTCCTCTCGGTGGCAGCTGTCAGCTTGCTCCCTCCCTGTTTCCTTTGTGTGCTTGTATGTCTCCATAACTAATAATAATATTAATCATCATCAGGTATGCCGCAATCGTAGTATTTCTTCATGCAATTCTTGCGTGGATGTAATAAAATGCGTGGGCATTCCCTCTTTCATTGAGGGAATCAGTTAGGTGACATGGTTAACAAATTTACACGCGGATGTTAGCGCACTCGAATGGGCCGTCATTACTATGAGGTCCTACATTTCAATAGCCCATTTTCGTATAAGTGCAGGATTAGTGTGGCTCATCCGTTCCCTCGAAAACAGTCACTTTGCAGATGCGTAGCAATCCTAAGAAAATGTTAGCCAGAAAAGCACATCAGCAGGTGTCGCTGACGTTGGCAGCTACTGTGGACATTGTAGCTTCGCCATGAAGTACAGAGCGCGTGTCGGATATGTTCAAGTCTCTATATTTGTAGTCGCTTAGCAATGTACTTGATCGCTACGCGCTTGTTATTATTCTTAGTTTTCTCCTAACGCCCTTTTGTGATGCTCTTTCGTTTGATCAGGGCAGATTTTCGGGTCCTCCTCACGTTATATTGAATAATACGCCTTACTCCGTTATTGCTTCAACTCCAACCGACTCATCTTGTTTTTCCATTCACTGTTTGTTTGTTTTTTATCTTTTTCGCAGCTACGCGTGTCGCAAATTTGTTTCACGGCCTGGTTCTTTGTTTCATCCGTCATATCCAGGGTCATATGTTCGTCACGTAGCATGGCGCTCTTTGGCCGTATCTGGCCCTTGCGCCATTAAACATCAAGCATTCATTCAGTGTTCATCACCCTACGAATATATAGACAAGTTTATTGACATGCTGCCTCTGGAGTAGCGATATTTTCACTGTAGTCAGAACACCATAACTATTAAAGACATTTATTTAATACCGATTAAAACCATTCAAGCAGTTTCATTAAGAGGGCTTTAAACTATTAAAACACACTTTTATTGAGAAAGGGCCAGTCCTCTCCACATCGTTTCGCTCCGCTCTTATTCCGCTTAACGACACATGATGCACCAACGGACACAACAGTGAACAATATGAAAACGGTTGGGACAGAGATACGTGCCATCAAATCGCTGCATTGCAACAAGAGGGCAAAATCAGAGGTCAGCCTAGGGTACCCAATAAACAGAACAACCTTCTACTCTACAGACTGCGCTTTTATCCGCTCATAACAGACATTTGTATGATCAATTTCGACACGCCTTATGCCAAGATTCCAATTTATGTAATCGCCACGTACGAAGCGGTATCTTTTTTTTCACCTTACTTCTCTTGGCATATTTTGCGCGGCAATACACTGTTGCAGGAGCGCCGATTGCGAGGAGTTGCCGCGCTAATTATTCTAGTAAAGACGAGAAGAGAGTTGTATGCGAGGATGAAACGGTCGGCGTAAGAGAAAGAGAATATGAACGATGTGGAGAAGCGAGGTCACGCCCCTGAGGGGCCTGACCAGCTTCGATCCGATGCGTATCAGCACACATTAGGGTGCTTTCAGGAAACGAGCACATAAGGACAACAAAAAGAAAGAGGAAGTGGCGAGGGAACGGTATAAAAAAAAATGATATGGGAGAGAGAGGAGCGTATAGTCAGCACAGAACAAAAATTCATCCCAGAATAAAATAAAACCTATTTCGGAATATGATGTTCCTAAACGTTAACAATTAATAAAACGTTTTATGTGCCATATTTCCTTCTGCAGCCTAAAGTGTATGATTACGTTAGGTGCAATAATTTATTTACAGGGCTTAACATCCCGAACTGCACTGCAGCATTTGAAGGACGACTTAGTGAAAGACTCAGAAATAATTTAGAACCCCTTAGCTATTTTAGCGCGCACATAAATTGAAGTACGAAGTACTGCCTCCATGAAATGTTCGACTACAATGGCAAGGTATTCGAACGTGTGCCCTTATGTGTAGGGATTTTTTAAATTGTTTTAGTTGTTTTAGTTCCTTTTGTTGTTGTTTTTTGTTGTTTTTTTGTTGTTTTTTTGGGAGAAGGAGGACGACGACGAAGTGTTTTTGATACAGCGTTGTTCTTTCCAGCTCCAGTTTATTGCGGTGAAAAGCTAAGTTCATCCGCTGGTCCTTGCTCCCTGCTCGGTCGTCATGGAACTGGACGACCCCGCACGTCTGCCGTCGACGGCGGCGTCAGTTGCGGCCGCCTCCAAGAAGTGCATCGGTCAGCACAGCGACAGCGAGGACACCCATGTTTACTCTCTCAGCAGTGAGGACACTTCCGATGACGACTTCCAGCTTGTGCAGAGCCGCAAAGCGAAGAGAAAGAACACCAGGACGTCCTCATCGTCAAA
The DNA here is from genome assembly GCF_023375885.2 of Dermacentor andersoni. NCBI lineage: Eukaryota > Metazoa > Arthropoda > Arachnida > Ixodida > Ixodidae > Dermacentor > Dermacentor andersoni. Next base: position 72,380,296 of record NC_092819.1, read on the forward strand.
CACGCAAACAGTCAGACGAGCGCAGAGGCCGGATGCCAATACCATCATATTTGTGCCCCTGCTTCCCACCATCAACATGAAGCTACTTAACAGGCAATCTGCATCGATGTCAGTGGAAACCCTGGTGCCAAATGAAGTATCGGACATTCGAGTGAACAACCGAAAAAATCTACTGGTGGTTGATGTCCGCCATGCGGCTGCTATGACAACTCTACGCAGGGTAACGGACCTCGATGATATTCAGGTGTGCTCTTACACCCCTCTGGAATCTGATGTAGTCACCGACGTTCTCTACGATGTAGACGTTGCCATTGATAACGATTTGCCAATTCTTATCAAGCCAGCCAATGATGAGGTCATTGTTGATGTTAAGCAGCTAGGCAGTTCACGCTGCGTGAAGATAGCATTCAAGGGTAAAAATATACCCTCGCATATTAAGCTGGGACACTTCAGACATGCAGTGCGGCCTTTCATTCAAAACCTCTTCAGTGCCGCAAATGCATGAAACTGGGACACGTGAGCAGCGTCTGCGAAAATCAGGCAGCATGCCCCCTCTGCGGCCAGCCTCACGCTGCAGATACATGTGGCGCGACTGAATTGGAGTGTTGAAACTGCGGAGAGTCACATGAACCTTCATCGAGGAAATTCCCACATATTAAGAAGGAAATGGCCATCTTGAAAGAGATGGCGAGAGATCATTCATCTCATCGCAAAGCCGCCGATAAAATCAGGAAGCGACGTTAGCGTCGCCGGTGCTCCTCAAGGAAGGCTGTTGCCTCTGCGACTCGCATGCCCCCTCCTACAGCACCACCTCCTCCCCTACCACCCAAGCCAGACATTGTGGAATGGACCACGAAGAAGGCCCCTGAGAAGGCCACAACTGCAGAATCTTGGCCGGCTCTACAAAAACGACAGAATTTTCCAACAGAATCACAGCAAACATTGTGATTGAAACTGTGGGTGATTTGTGCGACCAAGACAGGCAGGTGGCTGATACGCTGGAAGCGCTAATTAATACAATGCTCAGTACACTGAACAAGCTGCAGTCACCAGACTCGAAGTGTTCTGCAAATAATGGATGCACTAAATCCAGTGCTTGCTAGCATCGTTTAAGCATCATGGCTCTACCAATACTCCCCTTCCACACTGAAGTTGCGTCGATCTTTCAGTGGAATGCGAGGGGTCTAAGGACCCGAATAGCAGACTTTCGGCAATTCATTTTTAGAAATCGCTTCCCCATACTGGTCATTTGCGAACCAAATACATCAACTCCACTCAGAGTGTCCGGTTATGGATCTTTCGTCTCGTCCACATGCGGTGCGAGCAAGCAAGTGATCATCTACATCCGCACGGACTTAACATATGTCGCTAACGCGATAGAGCCTCATGACGACAACCAATATCTCTGTCTAAATGTCCAAAAGAAGAATGTGTAATTTACACTAATTGGAGCCTACATATCCCCAGGGGGTCACTTTGACGGCGAACGACTTAAGAAAATATTACTAAGGAACAATGGCCCCTGGGTTATCACAGGTGACTTCAACGCGCATCACCAGCTATGGGGAAGCACCAAAATTGACTCCAAAGACAGGAGTCTTGCCTCCTTTGCTGCCGACCATGATTTTTGCTGTGTGAATGACGGCAACCCTACATTTCTGCGAGGCACTACCTATAGTACCTGCTTACGCTTAACTTTGGTGCCGCGGCGCTTTGCATCGAGCGTCCATTGGTTTACGGACATAGAAACATATGAAAGTGATCATTTTCCGACCTACAGAAAGATTAGAGGAGTTGAGCAACGCTCCCCTACTGTCTTGCGTACATTTGATTGGTCAAAGTTTAAGAAGGATATGGACGACGCATGTCGGGAAGGCCTTTCACACACTAACGAAGATGCAACCACAGAGGCATTGAAAACATCTATCTGCTCTCGCTTACAAGGTCAGCAAGGCGAACAGACTTGGACATGGAACTGGACAGGCTGCGTGCGGCATGCCGACAGGCGGAGAGGAGGTATCCGTACACGAAGTCCGTCTTGGATCTGAAGGCTTCACGACGCATACAAAAGAAAGTTCTCCGTCGTATCGATAAATTGGAAGAGAAGCGATGGAAAACTTTCTGTCAGCCTCTTGATCCCCGAAAATCGCTCTCGCACATGTGGAGAACGATTAGGGGTCTTCGCTCATCTTTGCATCAAAGGAATCCCTTTGCTGCTCTGGCCCTCTACCAACTCCGCTCGGAACTTCAAGTGGCTCAGGAGTTCAGTGCACGGGTTGCTGGGTCTATGGTCATCATTATTGACGCAGCACTGAATGACATCCCTGAGGCACGTGTACCAGAAATGAACGTGCTATTTTCACTCGAAGAGCTCGATGCTGCGTTGGCGACCTGCAGGCATTCTTCGTCACCAGGACCTGATGGCATCACGTATGCTGCCCTATGCCACCTTGGGCATGACGCAAGTGGTGAGCTGCTCAACTACTGCAATGAGCCTTGGCAAACCGGCGCCTTTCCTAAACAATGCAATTCGAGGTGCTTGATCCCCATTCTGAAACCTGGAAAGTCTCCGCTTGAGCTATCATCATATCGTGTGATTGCGCTTTCGAGCTGCATCGGCAAAGTGATGGAAAGAATTAGTCTTGCTTGGTTGGAATGGTACCTAGAGCGATTCAACATCTATCCGGACGCCATGACGGGCTTTCGTCGAGGTCGCGCGTCTATCGACAACGTCATTGACATCGTAACCTGGGTCCAAAATGAAAAAAGCCTCAAGCGCCTGTCATTGGCACTTTTTCTAGATATAAAAGGTGCACACGACAACGTCGCCCATCAGACCATGCTGAACTCACTTCAGGCTGTTGGAGTTGGTGGCCGGGTGTATCAATGGATTCGTGACTATTTGACTGAGAGGTGCTTTTTCTTACAGACCGAAGACGACCCAACGTGTGCCGCAGGGTGGAGTGTTGAGCCCTATTTTGTTCAACCTCGTCCTGCTTGGACTAGCGGAGTACCTACCGCATACAGTTGATGTCTCAATATACGCCGACGACATTTGCATCTGAGGCTCTTTGGTGACTCGCCCTCAGGTACGAGCCAGGCTTCAGCGGGCGGCAACCATGACGGCGTCTTATCTCCGGGAACAAGGCCTCAGTGTGTCTACTGAAAAGTGCGCATTGGTTTGCTCTACGCGCAAACAAATGTCATTGTATCCTGTTTGAATCAATGGTCAAGCTGTATCCTATGTTAAGACGCATCGCTTTCTGGGAGACATCGTTGACGGCAACCTTTTGTGGAGCCCTCACTGCGTCTATATGAAGAAGGAGTTAGTTGATATTGCCCAGGTCTTCAAATTTCTCTGCGGGAATAACTGGCGTACCCCAGTCCATTCTATGATGCAGCGGTACAAAGTACTGTTTCTGGAAACCCTACGTTACAGTCTACCGGTGTTGTCAAATGCATGCAAGACGAACTTTCGCGCTTTGGAGAGCATACAAGGTCAAGTCCTACGCACTTGTTTAGGGCTGCCTCGGTGCACCTCAACAGCAGCAACAATTGCCATCGCGGGAGACCATATAATCCTGACACATGTAGTTGTCGACTCTCTCAGAGCGCACATTCGCCATCTGTCATGGATCCCCGATCATCATTTGGCCTCCGTACCAGCCGAGAGACCTCAAGCGAGCTTTTCATGAGTGATTAGCGCTCATCAAGAGCGCATACCGTCGTCTTTTACACCGGCGGCGAAGCGTTCATCTCTCCTGTGGTGCATGCGACAGCCTGAAGTCAATTTTGCTATTCCTGGAATTACAAAAAAGTCCAATCATCCATCGCCGGCTCTGAAGCAACTTACGCTCCTATTACGGTGCCAGACATATCATGACCACATACATATATATACCAATGGTTCGACCTCACCTACCAGCTCAACTGCCGCATTGGTCGTTCCAGCTAAGCAGGTTGCAGTTAGATTAAAATTGTCACACATGACTACATCTACGTCGGCAGAACTTGCAGCTCTCCATGCTGCTATGACGTACGTCACCGAAGAGCCAACAGAGAAGTGGGTCGTATTTTGCGATTCTAAGGTAGCTCTTCACAGTATCAATCTGCATTACATCACAGATCTTACGAGCAGATGATATCTGACATCAGCGAAGTGCACCACCATGCTCTGGAAAGGTGGCACCACATTATATTTCAATGGATTCCTGCTCACTGTGGCATCGTCGGCAGCAACCTAGCTGACAAGGCTGCCCGATCTGCCTACGAAGACACCCAGACGCGTCCAACTCCTTTGGCGAGGTGGGACGCTGCCAGGGAACTTTGCCTACTGGCACGCAGAAAGTCACAAGATCACTGGAGTTAAAGTGCCTTTAATTGCCGATTATATAAACTCGACCCCACGCTACGGTTACGACTGCCATCTAGCCTTTCCGGCGGCGAAACAACCTTGCTGTGCCGCTTGTGGCTGGGAGTCGCGTTCACGAACGCGTACTCCTATCATTTCGGAATGGCCGAGAGCCCAATGTGCGACTCCTGTGGGTGCGAGGAAACCATCGAGCACCTATTGGTTACCTGCCCCGCTACGATGCAAAACGCCGCTCTCTATGGGCAACTTTACACCGACTGGACTTGAGACCGTTACCCAAGTCAAAGGTACTCGGCCGTGGCCGTACCCGTCACTGGCACGAAAAGCCATTCGTGCACTAGTGCAATCCTTGAAGTTCACCGGCTATAGTGTCCCTGTCTATAGTATCCCTCCCACACGCACTCAGTGCTTACTCTCTTCTTTCTTCCTATTTCTATTCCCCTTTCCCCCACCCCCAGTGTAGGGGAGCAAAGCTGGTGCTCTTCTGGTTGACCTCCCAGCCTTTCTTGTCCTCGATTTCTCTCTCTCTCTCTCTCTCTCTCTTAATTCTTGCCACAAAGCATAGCCTAATGCAAGGTAGGCTTGCTTCACTGGGTGTCCTGTCCTCGCCGGCAGTATACTGTTCCCTTTTATTGCATTGCTGGAACACCTGCAGATTGACTGCAAGGCATGCCTAATGAGTCGTCATAATTATTATTGTAGTTGATGCTGTTGTGACCTTAACTGATGCCTCAGACTCACGAGTGGTAGTCTAGAATAATTGGCCGTCCACTTAATCCGACTCGTATTCGATTGTTCGCGCAGGCGCCGGTATACAACAGAGTACCAAATAATTTTTTGTCCATGGTTCACAGGCGGCAAGCAACACTAGTGATATGTATATAACTGAACTATTAAGCGGATCTGAAAACATGACTGAGAAAGAAACATGTCCACAATCTTCCTACTTTCACACATGACATAACGACTGATCCTGAACACAAATTGGTGTACCTTTTTAAACAGAGATTAAGTAGCTTACACTTTATAAAAAGAGGAAGAAACGGAGGATTCAAGTTACTCGTTTACGGAAGTAAACGACCAGCAAGAATAATTCGTTCATTTTGGGTGTATAGGGGAGTGATGAACTGTTACCGCCAATGCGGTTACTAACAGTCGCTGTTTCCGATGCTTTTCAAGGGAGCAATGGTCATTCTTTCTGAGGCTCCTCAAAAAGGTAATCAAGCATATTAATTTATACGGCCATAAAATAATGATTGAAATAAAAATGCACCTCCATTACACCCTGTGAAAGTGGGTGTAAAGCAAAGCTGTTGCCGACGTTAGACTAGCACAACCAGCGTTAGACAAGTCCCGCCACCCGAACTGACGTTAGACGATGCTGGACTGTCGGCCTCTTGCTCACGAAGCTCCTCGAGTTTCGCAGCACTCCACCACTGGCCGTACTGCCGTTTTTTTTTTCCCTCGGCCGTTGTTCGTGCGCAAGCTGCTCTTCGGCAGATCTACTTATACGTTGGCTACCGCAGCCGCAACGACACTGAAATCCATTGCTAGGCTTCTCCTCTGAAAGGCCGCTGACATCGCCATCTGCCCAGCCATCTGCCACACCGTCAACTGCAGGTGCGCTCTGTCTAGTGGCGTCAACCCATACGCCCCCTTTTCCAGCTGCCGTTCGAGGTGTGTCTGAGCGGCCGCGGCCGCCAGGTCGCGATAATATTTTTGGACATGTTTGCCATAATGTCGATTGCGGCCGCAGCACACGCTGTCGGACTGCTACAATGGACAGAGCGCCCACGCATCAAGGACAGCTACATTGTGTGTAGGCGCTCGCCCCGCGCGCACGCACGTGTGTGGAAGTGCAGCATACACTCCCGTTCTGATGGGACCTCCGCCAAGCGCAAGTGCCTTATTGAACTAATTCAATTTCGCAAATTGCGTCACAAAATTCATAAAGTAGGATTTAAAAACAAACTGCAGACATGATAGCTTGGGACTGTAATTTGAATATACGAGAAAACATCTTTCTGTTACGCGGAAACTCAAAGGCAAAACCCTTTTCCAGCTGCCGTTTGAGGTCTATGAGGGACCGTGGCCGCTAGGTAACGGTACTGTTATTGGCTGAGCACGAGTCCACGAAATACTGACCAACTAGAGGCTAACAGCTTCGCTGTAATAAAGAAGTGCCGCAGAGTAGCATTTTAACCAACCTCTGTACGTTTTGAGGTGCTCTAACAATTGTAGCACAACAGCTCGGCTGAGAAGACCGAAATCTGGAGGCACCTTGAACATCTGAACACAGGTGCTCCGCATTTTGTGTATGCTATGCGGAGAGCCTAGCGTTGCGTGTACTTGCAATGATATATCCCTGCGATAAAAAAAAAGCCACTTTATTGTAAGGATGGATTAACCTGAGACATATACGTTTGGTGCGTGTAGCGCAAATGGCACAAAAGACACTACTCTGTCGCTTAGCGTGACCCGTTTAGGCTGCACATCGCTTGATTTAAGTTCGTAATTTCCTTAGACCGGAAGCAACTTAGGTATCATTGGCCAAGAACTTCTGTCAGCTCATCAATGACTTCCATAATGTGTATTGTTCACTTATGCGCATGAAGTGCACGGCGCGTTAACTTTCACCTTTTAGGTTTCTCGCAATTTTTCCACGACGAGGCAAAGTACTGCTAGGCATGTATATAGACAGATAATGCAATAAGTTCAAATAATTTACCTTTTCTGTATTTATACTGGAGATAACGTTTCAACAGCGTCAGTGAACGACACGGGGTTAAACAGTGGCGCGCAGTGGAGCAATGGTTGCCGTTCATTCCCTCGGTGCTCTTTTTTCGACCAAAGACTACACATTTACCATCTGCAATTTGCACACGGCACGTATACGCTTAGTCAAGTTACCCCACTTTTCTACCGCACAATTCTTAGAGTGTACTTTTAAACGCTAATGTGACAGTAAAGCTCTTATCTGAATGCAAGGGATAGGAAAAACTGTATTTCTAAGCAACCACCGCACTAATGTTGATTACGTTTCCTCTATATTAAATTCAATGTTAGAATTTAGTAGGAAGTGTATTCTTAATTAGGCCGCAATTGTAGTATAAAAAAAACAGGAGTAATGAACTTGCAACTTTTTAAGTGAGCAAGAAAAATGATGTAGTGATTCTGTAATCTAACCCTAATGGTGAGTCTATACCAGACAAACATTTTGTTCTATGCCACGTCTGAAATCTGCCACTAAATTGTGGTTAGGGCTTCAGCAAAAACTTGGCAAACGTTGCAAGAATGTCACGTAAGCTGTAAGCTTGATAATTACATTTGTCCACTTGATATCTTTTAACAAACTTCGTTTACGTAACTGCGGTATCTTTTTGGTGCGTAGCTACGCATTCTTAAACTTCGCGATGTTATTTTTTATTAATTATCAATGTATTACCAATATTCGAAAAACAATTTATTCCCTAATTCAAGCTTGTGCTTCTGATATTAGGTCGATTTTAGGATTCCCTCTCAAGTGAAACACAACTTTATTCCCCTCGGTCAAGCCGTTGCTTTATGAAAGCACTCCTTCGTTTAAATGTGTTTTAAAAGTCAAATCGGAGTTGGCCCCCTGCTAAATCCACCTCTCGAGAATTCAGCTTGACCAGCGCAGATGTGTAGGCGCTGAGGAAAGTCAATGGCGGGCTAGTAAAACAAAAGAGCTGCGGAAAGCGTAATACGGAGGTCTCTACACTTGTAACAAATGCAGCACTCAGGCCACCGCGCAAACGTCGGCAGCACGGGATTCGCACACTAGGGAAGGCCGAACGCAAATCCCTCCAGGGAACGTTTGATCAAACACTCGCTGTGCGCTACCAACTCAACCACAAGTAAGGAAAGGCTCTTTCGTCTGGCGGCACAATGCTAGCGGGAGCGCAGCTGTACGGACGCCTCCAAGAAGGAGCGCAAAGACAAAAAATAAAGCAAGTTTCTCCTGCAATATGAAGTGGGCAGAGGATATTGTGCAGTCAGCATGATGTTGTTTAGTTCCCTGTTTGTTGAAGAGAACATTCGTAGGTGTGAGGCAGCCATCAATTTCATTTCAACAAGTAGGAGTTAGTGGTATTGCTTTGCGGAAGTGGCGCCACTCGTTCGTGAAGTAGCGAGACTCCGTCTTTTCCTCCTCCTCTCATCTACCCGGACATCCCCACTAATCTTCTCTAAATTAACGCTTTTGCGCCATGCAGTAAGCTTGAGCAGAAGCCGGGCGAAAGATGGAGACCAACGAAAACGGCACTGGCGCGCGCAATCATTGTCACCGCATGTAGAAGCATAAAAATCCCAATTAGGGCCGCTTCCGCAACTGGGAACGTCATGTGCTAGGATACGTTAGCGCGGATGCCAGCTCTGTTTAGTAGACAGATATTGGGCGGGCATTTGCCACACCAGGCAGCTGCTGCAGCGATCGCGATCTCCAGGGTCAGCATGTTGTATCGGAGCTGGCTGGAAGGCATGATACCGGAGGTCCAATTGGTGCGTCCTAAGTTCTAACCCTCGCGGTACCATGAGCATTGTGCCGCGTATTTTGTGATTTCAGTGATGACATCAGCACAGACTGGAAGTAATAAAAATAATCAGGGGAGTGAGACCATAACGTCCCTCGCTGTAAAGCTATGCGCTTGAGACACGTAGTAAAGCACATATGGAAAATGTATAGCGAGAGCTATGCAAATTTTACATAGAAAGAAATTAATGTTTTTGACAGGATAAAGCAGGGAAAAGTAGGTTTTTGCATTGCTAAGAAGATCAGCAACATTATGTAAGTCTTACGTATAGTCCCTAATTCTCAATTGGAATTTGCCACGTAGTGAGGTGTATTCTTGCAATACTTTGTGCAGCAAGCGCGCACGAAAATACAGGACAGTAATACAGAATAGCAATGCATGTTTCATTGCAAATCTCTACAGGGAGATGTTAGATAAATGTTATCGTCAAGCGAGAACTACTTAGCACAGAGACTAATATGCCTGTCAAGCGGGCAAGTTAAGTGCATTTATGGAGAGTGTCACTCAGTTTTAAGTGCACGTTCCCAAATCTAAACGTCGCAAGCGGAGTGTACTCGCAGAAGAGTGCACTCCGGTCGCAGTGCGTTCACCGAACGCACTTCGCTGGCCAAGTACGCAGCCTCGCCGCCAGCGGTTTCAGCGATACAAAATGTAATGTATCGAAAAAGGACACATCAGTTCATGTTAGTTGTTGAACAGCTTTGAATAATATTATCAGAACAGAACTCGCTGATATTCTGTTCTAGCAAGATCAAATGCCGCCTCGTCGCACGCCACCACCTTGTTATGGATTGGCTAGGCATTCGTCTTGGCTGGCATTACCTTCCAACACGTTTATAATAAAAATATTTTCGTTTTCTATTGAATAAATATAGTCAAGATTGAGTTTTACTTATAATACAACTATAGCAATCACGTTTTAGAAGTTTCTTTTTTATTTTAACCTATGTACATACATCTTCCAAAAACCTGATTTTAGTCTGTCGCCAGCTTTTGTTTATATTGTTTATTTTTTTTTATTTTTTTTTTACTGCGAGTGCACTCTGCTTCATCGTTTAGCACCGCGTAAGCCTTAAGAGGATGCTTTAGCTCGGGTGCTCCTATCTAAATACATCTAAAAGGAGAATTCCTCTGTCTCTGCAGCCACCGCACCAAACTTGGTGGTGGTGGTGATGATGATGATTATGAAGCCTCAAATAATGGCACAAATCCACTATAGGGGATAGGCCACGAATCGGGTGTTGATATGACTGAAAATCAAAATAAATTGGCTAGGTTTCTTGCATTTAAAAGAAAAACTTAAGATCTTGTGACTGTTGGTCTTGAAGTTTTGATTTCGGTTGTAAATGTTGTCAAAAAGTATCAAATATAAAAAAACTTTCAGAAAACCAAGCTATCAAGTTCACACTCTAACTGAGCAATGAAAGTGATATCACAATTATGTGAATCGCATCTAATAGTATCTCTAAGGCGGGCAACATTGATATGTTACACATCAATGTCAAAAAAATTTGTAATATGGAAATACAGCTTTTGCAGAACCCTTGCACACATCGTGACGAATTCACGTAACATATAAACTGACATATCCAATTTGTCCATTTACAGAACCGCGATATCTGTTCTTGATTCAGAGCTATTATTTTCAAACTTCGTGCTTGCATAGTTTTCAAACTTTCGAATTTTAGAAAATCTTAACAAAATTCAAGCCCTAAATCAAGATTCCGCTTCCAACAATCACTAGAATTTAGCTTTCTCTCTCAAATGCAACAAATTTAATTAAACTCGGTCCAGTGGTTGCCTCAGAAAAACGTTTTTGCGTTTTACATGTATTTGAATAGGCCGCGTCGGAGTTGGCCACCGTCGAAATGGCCACCTAGTCGAATGGCGGGACACTGGGAAAATAGCTGTAATATCAGGCAAGGAAAGCTAATTTCGCGCCTTTGACAACACAAATGACGTCACTTCAGTTTGTAATGAATATGGAGCCACAATAGTTTGTTCCACTGGAAGTGTTGCCACAGCACACTATGCCATATAGGGCAGCTCCGGACCGCCAATGAACTGGTATGTTTTGAACTTGTGGGCTTCGTGGAAACTTCGCTACCAGGCATATTTTCTTTGGATGTTGCACTGCAGCGTAGCACATACGCGCACCACGCGCGGCGTAGTTCCGCTACGCTGCGAAGCGGTCACGTGGAAGCTGCGTCTGTTTCAATAAACCAAAAGCGCTGTCAAGAGCTTCCGTACTGCTTGTCGCCGCAACACTTATGCAGAAGTGCACCACCCCCCTCCCCCGCCCTCTTCATTGCAACAAAAAGTTCTCACGAATATAGTACATGGATTTGGATTTCTCTTATCTTCGTGCTTGTGGATTCAGAAGTTCTTGTGACTTTGTTTACCACGCTTTAGCTGCCTTTATTCCAAATTTCCGAGCAACCTATACTTTTCTAAGTGAAGAAGCGGTTTAGCCTATTGCGGTTACCAAATCGAAACGCGCCAAATGTCCCAATGCACTGGCTTGTCCACGAGACATTCAAAATGCCGTTCCGTGCCACCCCTTGATGCAAGTGTTCGTGGTACAATGGTTTTAATATCGGGCTCTCGTGTTACAGTTCCTGTGCTCGAATCCCGCCGTTGGACAATTTTAATAATGTATCTATGATTACTTCGCTAAAAATCACAGAGTTCACCAAGCAGCCAGAAGGACGACGTTCAGGCAAATCGACGTACTTAGCACCATATCGATGGCTGCCGCACCGCCCCGCTTACAGCTCTCGTAGTCACTAAGGCCAGGCCTTCCTCTTGTAATCGCTGTGCGAAAGTCTGGTCGTAACTGCGCCGCACGCTGTGGACGTCCGCGTTACGCCGGACTATATCCGCGCGCTAAGGACGATCAGAATGAACAAAACATTACACATACCAAGTCATCGGCTGGCTCAACATAGGGGCCAAGCTTGTTGACGACGCTTTGATTGTTGGAGTGACATCACCTTGGTGACATTGGAAACGCCGAATGAAAGGCATCGTCTGTGTTCCGCTTGAATAACCGCAGCTCACAACTTTGCACGGCAACTAAGTGGACGCAGCCGTAGTGGCGCATATGTTAAGAAAGAAAGCGTAAAGAACAGCCTCAAGACAACAGGCCATTCTGCCCTACGAAGGTAGATGACCAGCGTAGCTGTAAACGTAGTGGTAAAAAAACCTGTGGTAAAGACCTTACTGCATCACTCATTGTCGCTTAGTAAAAAAGAAAGGCACCCTCTGCGTGTTTCACTGGAATGACCACAGCTCCCTATATTGCACAGTAACTAAGTAGACGCAGCTCTAGTGGCGCTTAGGTTAAGGCACGAAGGCGAACTATCGCTTACGATAGCGAAATAGTAGACAGCCATGATAAGTAAGGATAGTTAGTAGCTCTATCTGTCGTATAAATCTGTAAACACTCGCCCACTAACTAAATAGCAAGCCTGGTGTCAGCGCACACAAGCAAATATGCACACATCACACTCCATGACCGCGGACACTCGCTGTCGAAATTCCCGCGTGAGGAAGCACGGCAGCAGCAGCGAGCGAAGTGACCCTCATGCTGTCTATCGCCTCAACGCATATTGCGCGGTGAGAACACAGCACACGCAAAGGTCACCTAGAATCGGCTCCAAAGGCAGTTCGCTGTCAACATAAAGCCCGCGCGACCGCGCCAATGCAGCTGCTGCCAAAACACGGTGCCCGCCTACCTCCCCCTCCCCGGCTCCTTGCACCCAACGGACGGCGGCGCGCTTCCTCCCAGCTTTCCTCCCGTGCGCACGCGAGGTTGAACCGCGATCGTTGGCTCACCCTCGCACGCTCTCATTCGAAAGTACAGCGCACGGTAGGCGGCGACGGTGTAATCGCCTTTGGAATTTATTTAAATTATGGGGTTTTACGTGCCAAAACCACTTTCTGATTATGAGGTATGCCGTAGTGGAGGACTCCGGAAATTTCGACTACCTGGGGTTCTTTAACGTGCACCTAAATCTAAGTACACGGGTGTTTTCGCATTTCGCCCCCATCGAAATGCGGCCGCCTTGGCCGGGATTCGATCCCGCGACCTCGTCCCACGACACCATAGCCACTGAGCAACCACGGTGGGTGCCCTTGGAATTTATACGGCAGATCATAATGACGGCGAAGCCAATGGGTGACTGCAAAAATGCGCCTGGAGTGTCCATATAATTGCTAGCGCAAAAGAAGGAAACGTTATCTGGAGCTTCTGGTGTTCCTAAAATGAAATATTTATTCTAAAAATTAAATTATGGGGCTTTACGTGCCAAAACCACTTTCTGATTATGAGGCACGCCGTAGTGGATGACTCGGGAAATTCCCACCCCTTGGGGTTCTTTAACGTGCATCTAAATCTACACGGGTGTTTTCGCATTTCGCCCCCATCGAAATGTGGCCGCCATGGATTTTTATTCTAGCGTGGCGACTGCGCAGAAGGAGTTTTTGCCACAGAGCACCTGAATAGGTAAATTCAGTTCATGAAGAGACCCGCAACTGTACAGTAGACGTAAAACCCATAATTATGTGAAAGAAGTGATAAAAACACAAGAGAAAAGTTTTTCTAGCGTAAATAAAATAAATAAGGAAAATAGGTTCATGAAAAAAAGTTTGCACCATACACGACAGTTATCTGAAAGCACAAATTATCCATCACGCAAAATAATCAAGTATTAATTAGTGAATCTGGAGTCAGTATTTCAAAAAGGTGCATATAAGCAACATACTATCAATCCAGCAAAGCTAAAATTTACTTCTCCCGTGGATACTTCATACAAAAAAAAAACTCCACAAAAAGGTAGCTAGGGACTTCGCGCAATACGTAATAATTTCAATAAATACTTTTGAGATTCAAACATCAGTAAATAAATATAGAAATCTATAATCTTTACTTACTCACAAATAGATTTGCGCATACTGGTGACAGTTCTTTAATTCAGCTCAATTACTCACGGCGACTTTGTCCTACTAAAGTCACCTTTTCCAACGTATTGATACCTTCCTCAATATTGTCGGCTAATGTCGTCGCCGTACTTTCTAAAACTGTAATATTTCCTGTTCCTTAAATTTTTCAAAATTCCTTCGGGACCTGATGGCCAAGATTCGCAAAAGTTGATCAACTAATACATCGTCCTTTTACAATAGCCAGAAATTGCCTTTCGTACCTTTCATAATGCTCCTATACCCCGAGGTAGCGGTTGTTCAACGTCATGAAGCTGGCAGATTGCATTAGCTCACAAAAACAATAAAAAATGAGTGTTTTCTACATATATAGTATATACAGATTTACGTTTTGACGTGTGACGCACGTAACTCATAAGTCACATACGTTATTTCTATCTGATTCAAGTTGAGTTAGACAATTTTCATGAGAAGGATAATCATCAGAATCTGTGCAAGGACGCATTTTTTGCGTGTTCGTTTAATACTCGTTGGTAATTATCTCAATAAACACTAAGAAAGAAATGTATATGTATTATAGGCGCAAAAGACAAAGATGTCATCCGTGATCACAGAAGAAAGCGTTCAAAGTACGTTGAGATCACTTTTTGGCTGCAAGCTTTTGTTTCCCGGATGCCTTGCCCTCATTACAGGACATTGCTTAGCTAATGGTGGTATTGCCGTAGTTTGGGGAAGACGAGTACGGCCCTGGTGTGAGAAGAGCAGACGTTTCGCTGAGGGAACGTAACTCTTCTTCCTGAACGGCTGATTCGTCGCCCACATAATGGAGTGCCGCGTAGGCGAGTGTAAGGAATCCGGTGCCCAGGAAGTCACCACAGCCAGTCAGGCACGGGATAGCCGCGTTATCCGGGTCAATGCTCCAGCCCCACAGACGGTACACGACGAGACGTGCCAGGTACAGCAATACCACTACCTGCAGTGACCAAGGCAAAAAGGAGATTCGCGATCGCGTGACATTGTCAGAGCCACAAAGAAAAGTATCTACAACAAGTACCTACAAGTATACAAGTATCTACAAGTAACTACAACGTCACGATGGCCGAGAGGTAGTCACGGCCACAGGGTTAATATTGTGGGCAGGCGCCCCCACTCGAAATACTCATGCTGCAGTCTGTGTGACGTAGCATGAGGGATAATGTGGGCAAAGTCGTCACGTCGGCCGCCTTACAAGTATAGCGGAGTTCGCGCAGAGAGAAAGTTTTTGCAACGCCGCAGAACATTTGGCTACGTGGTGGTTCGTAGCTAACATAGATGACAAGAATATTCAGAAAACCATAGTGATTTATTAATGCGAAGCGCTTCCCCAGTCCCTACAGGCGACGAACATCGTCCACATCTGCGTAGCGAAAATAATGTTGAACACTCCTGGATGCGTTCGCCCAACGCTGTATGCTTTTACCAAGTCAAATGCTCATACCCATAATTACGAGCATGGCACGGTATAATACACGTGTTATAGATATATTGCGTTTGAGCCAAAAACAGTGGGCCGAAAATCGATAAAACAACACAAAGAACATCAGGTAGCCTTTCCCTGGTTTATTGTCCCTCTATAATTTACATGATCTATTCCAGTCACTTTGGCAGAAACAGAAAACATGAGAGAGTAAAAGAGAACAAGACAAGGCGGATGTAAAAAAAAAATAAAAACTGAAAGTCAGGAGAAACCGAAAGAAAGGATAATAAGAGAGTAAAAAAAGAACAGACATGTAGGAGGCCTGAGTATGCTCAGGACCATTAATTTGGCAATTACCAATTTTCCGTGTATTTAAGGCACTTGCAACTATGTTCAGGAGCTAGGGCACTAGCCAAGTGCTTCGTTTGGGCGCCGGCAGCGAAAATATACGAGGAGCAGGCCGTGTTTATCGTACACGTGAGCGGTGTGCTTCCGGAAGATGGCGCCACCCTATGAGTGCATGCCCAATATATAATTAGAAGGAAAGCTTGGCCGTGTCACGGTTACTTATGGATGGTAGCTTTGCGTGAGCGCCGCCAAAAAAAATACGTCGCAGTTTTTTCCCTGCATCGTATTTAGCAAAGCCAGTATACAATTTCGACATACTAACACCCAATGTCCCAATAGCCACGAGCTAGAAACAAACGACAATGTTATGCGACAGTTTCTGACTGAAACGAAAAATAAAAAAAAAATGTGTGATCCCCTGAACTCTGTTGTACGCTCCCAAATATACGACGTAGCAATATGCAAACAGAAACGATCTGTAAATAGGAAGGCGGCCTGCACGTGCACGCACACTGTTGTAAAAGACGCACCTGCGCGAGTGATGCGCTAATGTATGCTGCGAAGAATGTGATACTCATGGAGATTCTTCCAAAGCGTAGAACCCTGGAGAGCACGGCGAACAGTGTCTGGCCAGGCACCACGACACCGACGAGCACGTAGGCAACGTTGGCCATCTCGCCGCCCTGGTAGTACATCTGCAGCGGACCCACGCAGAGGGGCTCCCCCGCGGGCAACCGTCCCAGCACCGTCAGTCGGTTCAGGTAGCTGGACAAGCTGCAGCTGAACACGGCCGCAAGGTTCCCGCCCAGTGCTGCACGCAAAGACCATCGAACTCGTGAGCTATAGAGAGTAAAGTCATGTTTTATTACAGTCGATGGTAACAGCCAAGTCGAACCGCGCGATAATAAATTTTTGCGCGATATCTTGTCCCTTCTTCCTGTGGTAAGCATCACCAGCGGTGGGTGGCACGATGACAGCATCGTAAAATAATATATTACCCCAACTAAGATCTCCTTCGCGAATGAAGAAACTAAACACGCTCAGTGTCGTAACATGCCCGCACTGCTGTAATACAATGGCACGATGATTTTTTTATTAAAAGAAGCGGCGATACCTAAGAAGGGCCACAAAAACTTCATTAGGAAATGAAATACAGACATTGTTTATGGCATTTAACATTTAGAAAGTGCACAGTGAGTAAGGAGGAATGCCATAGTGAAACGCTCTGGATCAACTTTAACCCCACTGGAGATCTTTAATTTACTTAAATCGAAGTACACGAGCGCTGGTGCAGTTCACCCTCACGACTATGCGGCCCCCGCGGTCGGTAAACGAACCCACGACCTCGTGCACAGCAGTGGAACGCTATAGCCACAAAGTTACCTACATTTTTCTCCCCCCCCCCCCCTTCCCCATCGAAAGATACGCAAAGGAAGAATCACCAGTGCAACCATCACGACACATAAAGCATTCAAATGAACCACACCTGTAGAAAAAAAAAATAAAGTCAGCGCTGCTAAGCAGCTGTCGTTACAAATGGGCAAGGTGCTGCCAAGCTTTGTTTTGGTAGTTTGTTCCAAGGTCAGTTGTATGTGGACCGCTGTAATTCCCTAATACACTATGCGCTGCCACCATCGGAACGCTTTACCTTGATGTTACCGATAAGGCAGGGAAATGTCTTTTAAAGGCGTTCTGTACCACTCTTTATCGAAGTCTACAAATGTATTCAAAAACAGACTATATCAGAAACACCTTGCCACAAGCAGCTCTTCAATGCTTTCAGCAGAAGAGGAGCTATTCGCAATCAAACATAACAATCGCGGTGCTTCCACTCCTTCAGTCATTTGCACTGCAAAGCTACGACGGAGCGGAGTATGCCAACAACGCTCCGCTTACCGAACGTCACCGTGGCGCGCAGTTCAAATTTCATTTTGGATGTTCACGTACACGCCACTATTTCCAATTTTGGCTCCTACGAAGTAGCGAACGCGGCGAACGCGCTGAACCTCGTCGCCGCACCCCGAGGCGGCCGCGGTATCTACGCTATGCGTAGCAGACAGCAGCTACATGCAACTGCAGTGTTTGTTTTGTGCAGGATAAGGCTAGAGTGCGAGCTCCTACTCGCATGCTCCTGTAGGGCTGTGTTACATGGTGCGGACCGGCTTTGTGCTGCACCAGCTGGACCGATGGCTAGTAGCTGAATAGCTGATTAGAAAGTGAAGTATGCCAAGGCGTCTAACCAGGGGCGGCTAGGAATGAGCGAGCGCTGGCAAGGGTGTGCGTCGTCTCACCTTAAGTTTTGCGTGGTTCGAGGTTACTTGAGGGTTCAAAATCAGTCGAAATTAGCGAAGCCAGATGGCTATATGCGGCACCGATAAACAGGGTGGCCATATATAGTTTGATTCCTGTACGGGCGGCCGAGCGTCGGCAGACGATGGTCAGTTTCTTCCGGAAGTATATTATCGAAATTCGTATTATCGAAATTCGAAAGCATATGTTCCCCTGTTCATTAAACAGCGTCGATAAATGTACACTCTAAAAGTAACAAGAAGCGCATTAATTCAAACACTCTTCTTGAATGATGTTAGCTATTGGCCAATAGCAGCCGCGTATGGGAATGTGATGTATTACAAAATAAAGCGTCCAGAAAAGAGTGAAGGGCAGGCTTCTGTTGAAGAGACGGTGTTTTAAAGAAAGGTGACTTTGCGCTCCGTTTGCGAGCTCAACGCGCAACACGCGACCGCAAAATTTGGGAGAGATTTTCACAGCACGGTATACGCTATCCGCGGAATGTGTTTCTTCGCCATGACCGAGCGGTGATCCGGGGTCACTTCAAATGGTAAATAAAATGCGTCACAACTTGTATATGCCTAAAAAGGCGGTCAGAAGTTGTTTCACTTAATGAAAATCAACCGAAGCAGTCTTAGGAATGCGTCGGGTGCAGATATTTTCGAGCACATCGCACAGATGGCATGGTGGGATGTCGCCGGGAGACAATCACTGCCAGCGCAAGAGAATGCACAACATAGAGGCTCACGTTTGAAGACGTGTGGCGGAGCGTAGTTCTAGCGTGCACTTGCACACACCAAGGCGTTAGGTTACTTAGAGGACGAAGGGGCAGAATTGAGTTTGGACGTTCGTAACCCGTTGTAGTAAGCACGGTGAAACGCCTCTACAACGAAAGCCTCGACTACAAGATGACCTATAACGAAGGGTTCATTAAGATTAGGGGAAACCTTTCACATGTACTGAATTCCCCTATCTTTCGTACTAAATAAATTTAATGAACATTCTGATTCTGAATGCCTCTACAACGAAGACCACTACAACAAATTTGACCGCGCAACGAAGGAATTTAGGCATTTCCGACGGCTGAATTGTTGCTTTAGAATGAACGCCAAATACCAGTGCCACCTCTGTCCTCTGCAAAGGTAATTGAGCTGCGCTCTGCATTGACGGTAATGGCAGCGTTGTGGACGCACTTGAGGAGCTTGCCGATATTAGCTAGTGTTACGGTCCTTCGGCATTGCTGCAGGAATGACTGAACACATGCGCTGCTTGTTGTAAAACAGGAGTCACTGCGATGCAGGCCAAATATGCCCTGTCTATTACGTAAAAATATTATTCATACTGACTATTGACAATTTCTTCAAAGCCTTTTAGGTGGAAAGCACGCGAATGTCAACGAAGGCAACAATGATGATGATAATGATGATGTGGGGATGTTTAATGCTGTGAGATGGTGCTATGTAACATGGCGTATGTAACATGGCAGTAAATGGGCCTAAAATCATCGCAAAATGGCAAAACTATCCAATAAAAGTATGGACATGTACACGTGGAGGCGTTAAATGTTTAAGAATTGACAGTGTTCGGAAGAAGGCAACAATGATGACGAGGCTAGCCTATAAGCAAACCAAGAATTTTCATGGCAAGGTATAGCCGTGGGCCATAGCGGCATTCGACGGTCTGCAGCTTATTCTTGGGCCCTATAACGTAAAACTATTCCAATATGTTTTTATTCCAATCTCCTGACGTGAATTTTGCGTAACCGCCGACGCAAGCATCGGGCGGTCACCCGCATGGTTGTCTCAACAAACCAATCAAATGCTCCCCTCGTTCATAGGAGGTTTGCTTGAAAAACGAATAACATTGCCTGCACTGAGCGGCTTGTCTTATCTAATTGGCTCACAAGAGGCGAGGAGCATGCTCAAGTGGAGATGGATTCGATGGGGCCGAGCCACTGCACTGAATATTCATAACCGGATGAGGAGGGTGGTGCCGGCGTCTGCGATTGGTACGCTTTCTCTTACTTAGCTTGCGGTGGCTCGTCGACAATCGCGGCGGCATGGAACGGAAGCTTAAGATTGGCGCTAAAACCAATCCTCAGCAAAGAAGAGTTGGCAGTACGAGGTCGTAAACGTGCCCAAAGTTTTCGAAAACGTTATACGGCCAAGCAAAAGCTTTATTACACGCAAATAAACCCATGCTGTACGGCAGGAGCGAGTAGCCAGTGCCTGAGCTATCGTCGGCAGCCATCTTTTATTCATTTCGGAACGGGGCAGCCTGCGGCTATTCAGAAGAAAATTCACTTTTGTTCGGCATATTAATGCATCTTTAACGCGTACGCGTCACTTTGACGCGGTAAGTTTTTGCTGTTTCGTGACGTCACCCGAGATGCAGGTGAAGTGGGTGCAGCCTGAAAACTTTTTACCAATAGCCGTGGGCTAATGACAAAAAGGCGTTGAATCAGAAATAACTATTTTTGTTTTGTTCGATCAAATTATGCATAATCAGTGTATACACGTAATATCAGATGGGGAGCTATCGCGGTTTTCGTGACGTCGCGTGACAGACAGGTGAGTGGGGGTGGCCGAAACAAAGTTGTTGACCAAACTCGGTGGGATGATTGCAGAATTGGAATAGAAAGGTTTGGAATAGTTTTACGTTGCAGGGCCCCTTGCGTCGCCGCCGCGTTATTCTATGGACCATGTCGTGCACCTCGGCCCAATAAGGTCGGCTACAGTCACACTTTCCGTCAAACAAAGTGTGCACAAATAATTGGTGCCTTACTTCAATATATATAGGTACATTTAGAACTCGTGTCAAATGATGGTTTTCCTCTGATGAACGGGCTCACCTTGCTCTTCTGTATGCGGTGCACGATGTGCGCGTTTAAAATGAAGTGACTTATATAGCGAAAATTCGTCAAGGTGCAGTATTTCGTTATAAAGGCCTCTAACTATAGTCCTATTTGGCTTTGTTGTCTGTTTCTTGAACAAATTGATGCATGCCCGCTTGCACCATCAGTAAAGTGGTGGGAAAAACATAGGACAGTGGACATGGGGTATTCGAGATCATTCCACCAGAATGTTTGCTATATACATGTACCTGTAGTTAAGACTTCCAAAAAATGAATTTTCGGGGAACAGCCCGTTCACAATTGGAATCTTCCAACGCGGTAGCAAAGGTCCTAGAATCCCCGAATTGGGTTTGAATTCTTGGACAACAGAATATTATATCGTGAGGTCGATATAGATGCTTTCGGCGACGTAAGAAATACAAGGGACATAAATGCGCCGCAGTGTGAAAAGTGTTCGCGTATATTGCGAGAAGAGTCTGAATTTCAACGAGCGGGTCCTTTATTAGCGAAAAATAACTCGTCTATAGGACTAACGATATTAAAGACACATACAGACTAAGTTCTCAAATTGAAGTAAATCTTCTGTCGTGTAAGGAAGCGCTTCTTTGCCTTACTTTGATGTACTGTGCATTTATTTTTGACGTGTTGATATATCGTGATTACTGGAGTGAGCAACCCCGCGAGAAACAATAATAAAATAAAAGCTCTACAATATATTTTCATAGCAACGAAGAATCAGGACAAACACATAATCGGAGCAGAGTTAAATGAGCGAGTATAAAAAGACGCGCATACGGAAGTATGGCTTTGCAATAAAATACTGCTGCTTGGTACCAAGGACATAAATTTCGACCTCGACTAGCTAACTAACTGAATTACGTTTTCACCGGCGTTCACTAAACGAAAAAGAAAACGCACTTAGACTTCAAATGCAAACGTGTCTACGTCAACAAACTGACATAATAAGGAGTAATAAAGTGCATATCTCACCATTGACCGATGACAGGTGCAGAGCGATTGGCGGATACGTTATAACGGCGTAATCCAGGATGTATCCACCGAAGCTGCAAGTACGTATACGGGTTCATAATGGCAAACAACGAAGTGGCACTTTGGGAGATTGATATAAATGCCGCGCGGAACAGCATTGGCCTAGTCGTTTATTTCCCCTCGCCATCTATGCGACTCATGCACTTCGCCGCAGTTATCGTCAGGTTATCCTGCTAAATATACGTTTCTATATAAGCTTATATGTTCAGCGATGCTCTGCGGAAAAAAATAGTAATGTGTGGTATTTTAAATATATTTACCTTCGGTCCCTTTTCTTCCTCGTTCCTAGTTTTGAACATCACCTTAAGAGTAAATTGTGTACTTTTATGTGCCAAACCACGATTTGATTATGAGGCATGCCGTAGTGGGGCACCTGGAAATTTCGACCACCTGGGGTTCCTTAACGTGGCCCCAAATTTATGTACACGGCTGTTTTCGCGTTTCGCCCGCACCGAAATGCGGCCGCCGTGGCGCGTATTCGATCACCTTAGCATTGAGGAACGCCATGATTTCAGCGAGAGTAACTGGTTCTGCATAGGCCCACCTGGAGACCGTGAGGGCGACGATGATTGGCAGCCAGCCGACGCGCAGCACCACTCGGGACACGCTGTTGCGCCGAGCCAAAATTATCCACACTGGCAACACGCCCACGCACAGCACGATCACCAATGGCGCCAAATCTGCACGAGGCCGTCAAGCATGCTGAATGTGGCGCGTTTTGAGGGCTGGCGTCATGCACCCAGTAATGTCTCAATATATAATTTGTCAACGTTTCTGCCTCCCTATCTGTTCACTGTTTTTATCCGTTCTTACCTTAGAGAAATTGTGAAATTAGCTGATGAGCGGTATGCGCGTGTAAACAACCAAATATCAGTATATTTTCTACGAATACCTTCAGCTATCTGTGCGCACTTAAGAAAAGCTAAAGTGCAGACTGCCTGTTAGAGAGTGGACTGCCGAAGCAACTTTGTAGTAAAACAGGGTGAGATGGCTGGATGATGTAGCTCTCACAAGTGCAATAACGGAATAAGAACAGGTAGACCCGGTTATGAGAACGTGAAAAACCCTGAAGAAAGCAAGTATATTTTTTTTTTAGCGAGAGTGCCCTTATTGTGGCTGAGATTCACTTTTGATTGCCACAAGCGCGCATGAGGATAGTGTCAAGAAAACTAGGCAAACCGCAGTGTCGAAACATGAAGAGGCTAGCAACCGTAGGCAATCCTAATCATGACTTCACTTGAATTTTCTTGGCACTTTTCTTCACTTGGACTATTTCTTGGCATCTATGACACATTCTTCCGATTTTCTTCGTTACCGTTTTCCTGTCCGCTATGTACCTCTGATGCTGTCAAACAGAAGATATACGTCAGTATACCCGTCACTTGAACCGCACATATCGCAAGACGCGTGACAGCCGATTTCGAGCCACCACTTAAGACTATGAACAATACGTGCTATCTCAGCCGCGACGAAGCAATGTGCATTTCAGTCGACGAAAGATACGTGGTGAGCCTTCCAGAACAAACAATTGTGTAGCGGCTGGCACGTGAAATGCCCTTCTATGTCAGAGGGAAGCCTTGAAGCACTCAGAAATTCGATCGTATGAACCACACCTGCCATCCTGCGAGCTTTAAAATTCGTAATATTTCGCTAACCGATGGGGAGACGGGGAAATAGAAGCAATTTATTTAAAAGCCTTCACACTGCACACCCATTTTTCGGGATACTTGCGCACTTTCTTAAAGTGAATTTACCTTTCTCTGGTACGCTCAAGAAACATTAAGCGTGAGGTAGCAAACGGTGACAAGCAACACATCGCTTTTATATCACAGTGATATGTTCTGCGACTGCTTCTCGAGCATGTATGTATAAACTTGTTTTAAGCAAGTACCTTCTTGCATTCTTTTACCATGCATCGGAAAACTTCCAATAAAGGGTTTGGTGACATACGAATGCAACATTTTCACGAACAGAAATAATTTTCGTATAATCTTGCCCAGCATTCGTAAAATCATAAAACGAGTCCAAATTGAAAAGTTAACAAATAATTCAGCAGTTGGCCGGTAGAATATTAAAAAAAGAACTTAAGAATTGAATTATGGGGTTAAACGTGCCAAAACCACTTTCTGATTATGAGGCACATCGTAGTGGAAGACTCCCGAAATTTCGACCACCTGAGATTCTTTAACGCGCACCTAAATCTAAGTACACGGGTGTTTTCGCCCGCATCGAAATGCGGCCGCAGCGGCCGGAATTCGATCCCGCGACCTCGTGCACAGAAGTCCAACACCATAGCCACTGAGGAACCACGGCTGGTCCGGTAGAATATAAACATCACAAAAGAATACGGTTTGTGGAAACGTGTGCGCAGCCGTCAATCGCATCTATTGACGCATGAATAGATGCAGTATAGAAAAATTAAGCCGAGACATTTAAGGCTGCTGACGTGTGGGAAAGCGAAAGCATTTTAGCCGCGCTGGTGAAATGTCTTTTTTTTTTTCTGCGCGTTCTTTCTGTGCACAAGCGATCGCCTGCGTTCCGCGCCTCGCTAAGAGCAAATTAAAACGAGACAAGGGTCGCAACGAGCTCGGTTGTCCGCGAGGAGTTCACAACTCGCTCAGCGGCATTCAATTGGAGATTAAAGCATTTTATTTTAAACACTCCTTTTATACACTGGTGACGTGGCGCCACCTCCTACCCATTGGCTGTGCCGTCACGTGCCCGACGACGCACGCACTAGGCACACATTCAGTTAGCCAAAACCATGGAGCTGGCATGGTGTCGAGAAAGCGTGCTCGTCTCCCATCCCGGAGGCCTGGGCTCGACTCCCACACACTGATATTCTTTTAAAATGCATTGTTTACTTTGTTTGCAGCATTCTCCATTGGAAATTTGACGTCAGTTAGAATATCTTTTGATGTGGTTTTACTCTTTGGCATCGGACATTTTTGGTACTATCATTCGATGATGCCGCCGACTGCAGCGCCGAGTTTGCGCGTAAGGGGGCATGTAATATTTTCACATTAAAATGCATGCATGGCAAAGTACCTTTTTCAAATATAGACCAGCTGCTATGTACGAAGACCCCGAATTCCACTACTGCCTGGCTAACTGAGTGACTTGAACTGGGAGAGATGGTGACGTGCCAGTAGTTTTTTCCAAGCAAGTACAGATGTTCTCACAAACTAAATGTTTGTTTTTGCTGGCTCTCATAGAATCTGTGGCGCAGGTTTAGTTCCTTCAATCCGAATCATTTCTGAAGAGCTTAAATGAAAAAAGAATTCGTTGGCATCGGAGCAGGTGGGTTCTCCGGGTATAAAAAAGGTAGCACTGGAACTGTTAGATCTATTGTTCTATCAAGAAAGTTTGGGAAAAAGATAAAACAACTAATATATTCTGACCTAAGCACAGCCAGAGACAAATGAGAAGAGGGGATAATGTGACGCAGGAGGTTGCATGTTTGGCAACGGGTATCGTATCACAAGAGATGCCCCAGTTCTTATGTGCTATTGAGTTCATCTTTGTTTCCTTTAACATCGTCTTATTTTGTGTACAAGATATAATGAAACCCCATTCACAGTCTCCAACCACCATGCAAACGTTCCTCTGAATCAAATTAACTTGAAGGAAAAATAGAGATGGAAAGCCAGAGTACACATTACCATAATTTTATTACATCATCCAGTTATATGTGTTCCTGCAGCCGAGAATGACGCAGACACATAAAGCCCAATGGGCATTACAGGGTCAAGGAAGATACGGTTTCGAGGCTTTCATATCCTGCATTTCAAATCCACCACTCTACGGACAATGAAACAGTGACAGCAGCAGCTACAACGTTACAAGAGACACCGCCACTGCATCCGAACAAAGCAACAACAATAGAACGTAAAAATTTGTTTCGCCAAATTTTTTAGGCTTCTCCACGAAAAATAGAACTGCCTTCCGCTATTTACTGACAAATGCAGACAAGCAATGATTCTCTCTTCGTACTGGATAGCGGGCACACTCTGGCGGATCAATGTTTATGCCATTCGGGTGCTTAGTTCGTGCTTGTGACTTCGAATCTGGGCTGCAGCGGGAGTATAGGACGGTGACAATATGCCGAAAATAAAACAGAAACAAGTAAGGTCACAGTTTTGCCCGGATGGCAAAACATTCAGAGAGAGAACTAAGTCTCACACCATTAAAATCGAGTTCGTAGTTTGATAACGATCATTGATTGAGTAAGCATTCGATAAATAAATAGACGAGCGTGATGTCATGCATTCAAAGACACTCATGAACCGAGTTCAGTCGATAACCGGGGGACCGAGCCCTCACAACGCTGGCCTGATGACGTGTGCCAGCAATCTAGAGCGCGCACATCTTGCCCAAAGCGAGGAGATCGTGTTGTCACACACTTTGTCATTTTTGAACAGTACCGCGGTTACAACACACAATAGTACACGCGACTTCAAACACTGGGCACGTCGAAAGGCAGTGCGCATGAAGCCTTCTCATCTGCCTCTAAATTCGCCGTTTACTTTGACTCTCTTTTGTAGGATTATAGAAAGAAAGGTAACTTTTGCTGTCCTTAAATAGCAATTCGATGTTATTATGACATGTCTCGGCGATATGAAGTCAGGCGGAAAAGATCCGAGAAAGCTTCACTGCGCTCTTTTTGTTGGCCGTCATGTAATCTCTTGTGGAGGTTTAGATAACTGAAACTAACTGATTTGTTAAAGAGACTCAATCAAACAAAACGTTCGCTTCAGAACTTTGGCTTCGTCTAGGCAAATGTACTTCCAGCCGATCCGCTTTTCTTTTTAGCAAGGGCGAACAAATTCCGTGTGAGTCGCGAAAGCGGAACGCCCCTACACTCCGCACGATTATAATGCATCTCTGAGACCCATGCCTTCCTTCAACAGTAAAACAAACCCATTTCTGAGAGAGACTGCATCAAGGAAAACGTTTGCATCAGAGTTTTCGCTTCATCTAGGCAAATGTACTAGCCGCCGATCCGCTTCTCTTTTTTGCATGGGCGAACAAATTCCGTGTAAGTGTGAGTTGCGAAAGCGGAACGCCCCGACACTCCGCACGATTATAAGGCATCTATGAGACCCGTGCCTTCTTTTAACAGTAAAACAACTCTTAGCTCCCGAAAGGAAGAAGGTTTTTGGCTATCCGGAATAAGCAAGTTCACCATGTACGTTAACGCGCCCCCAAGAATACTAAAAAAAGTGTGTGCAAAAGACCGTGAGGATGACATCACGATGTAGTACACTCGTGTTCATGATAAAGTTTCCGCGTCGGGCTCATTTGCCGGGTAGACACGTAATATCAACGCTGCAAAATACGTCCTATAATAGCAACAGTTCGATAGCGTTTAGTTATATGCATTGTGAAAGCCTCGCTCCTTATGCATACCAAAGCGTGAGTTAGATCTGCACAAGTTTTAAAGAACGCTGTTCGTGGCCAGCTTACCGCGATGCCTGGTCTGTCACTATCAGCACCCACGCGCGTTCACGCCCATGCACCTCCACACACTTGCACATGCACTCACGCACACGGAGCTTGCACATGTGCTTGCGCTCAAGAGGTGTTTGAAAACGGGGTGTAGCGCTTGCACACCGCTGCGAAAATTAATTGAACAGCCTTTCCTGTAAATAAATAATAATAAACATGGTGGTATACACCTACATGGCCTGTACAGCAGGAAGGATGAGTAACCGGAGAGCAAGAAGAGCGTGGTCAAGTCGCCAAAGGAGGCGGCAATGGCCGGTGCGATGTTGTCCGGGTTCTTATCGCACTTGGTGGACACCACAACGACGGCGGACATCACGAGGCCTGCGATGAAAGAGCATCATGAATCGGCAGCCACGCTGGCACAGTGCCGACCACGTTCGACTTCTTTCTACGCGAACTAATGAGATATTAACTTGACTGCCGCGAGAAAAATAACGCTTGAAAATGTTGGATTTGAAGACATGGTGCGTCACTTTTCTCACTGGCTGGGAGTTACGGGCTAGGCACTCAAGTACGTGACGTTTAGGTTAGCTCAATATTAACCAACGAATAATGATATCATTTTGTATTGTGTTTGGAGTGCGCATAGTAAATTACATAAGCATGATATTCTAGAAAAATTCATTTCGGTAA
Source organism: Dermacentor andersoni (assembly GCF_023375885.2). Classification (NCBI taxonomy): domain Eukaryota; kingdom Metazoa; phylum Arthropoda; class Arachnida; order Ixodida; family Ixodidae; genus Dermacentor; species Dermacentor andersoni. The sequence continues at coordinate 72,408,300 of NC_092819.1, forward strand.
GTATGCTTTGTTGGACCAAGTATGCTCGAGTTGCCTCATCTCGTATCGTATGGTGTTTGTGAGTGTCATAATTTCCCTAAAGCAAAGCCTGTGTCCCGAAGAAAAAGCACTGAAAGAAAACAAATACCTCGTTTATTGAATAGATAGCTTCTTGAAGTGTCGCATGATCTCCAACATGTAGTTTCCCTCCCGTTAAAATAGACAACTAGCTTTTATTGTACCGAATAAACCTGGTCGTGTTTTTGTTCTGATAGAAACTGTGTGAGCACTTGAGGCAAATTTCCGCCGTCACCATTACTTTCCGCCTAACTAACAGGCGCCGTAAGGTCGCGTCCGCACGTGGTATGGTGTAGGAGCGATAGAAAGCATTCGAGGGTGAGGGAAGGAGGATAGTCGCTTGATGTAGCAGCGTCTTCTTACGCGCGCAAGGGATAGGGTAGCGGTACAGGCTAGCGCGCATATCTACTACTTGGGCCGCGGCATCGCATGGCGCGGCTCAGAACAGCCTCGCGCCCCTTGCGAGGTAAACCGTGGGGTTATCAGGCCCCGCACACTCTCAAGTTCAACAAATGGCCACAGAGGGCGAAAAATCAATCGAGGCGCGTTTCAGCGTAAGCGCGCAAGTTGAGCTACTGTAATTTGGTCGAATAGTTTAATTCGTGCTTTCTCTGCTAGGGGCGCTGAACATGCTGAATTTTTTAATTTACACAAACCATTGACATGAACAATCGAGGTGTCTAAGGATGCTTTTTTACCTCAGGCAAATAGGCAGTTGATTTTCTTTTAATTTGATTGTTGAAGCTGCTTTTTAGTCATAGCGTCAAGGTTTTTGTGCTCTATTAACCACCGACAGCCGACAGCCTATTGGTATCGATGTGTTTCCTGGCCGTTGGCGTTCAAATACTACGGCGGTAAAACATTTTCGAAAGCATGCTGGTTTCGTCTGCGAGTCATTACATAGACTTGCTGTAAAAAGGTCTACTCTTGTCAAAGAATAGTGCCTCATTTTGTTTAGGCGTTGACTATAATATAGAATGCGGCGGAGGTTGAGGGAGTACGCTTGAAGGTACGTTTTTATGCCGTTGACCTCCGTAACACCGTAAGTACGCAAACCGATGTCGCAGAACACCCGATGCATCATTGTGTGTTCTCCGTCATCGCGTGTTTGCTGTATGCCTACTAATTCTTCATTTCTTCAAGTGTTTTGTCCTTGTTCTCTTGTGCTTCACTTACAGTATGTCGTTCCGTCAGCTGTAATGCTCATTTGCAAAACCAATACGTTTGATAAGACGCAGTGGTTATCATAATTTCACTACACGTGTATTAAGCTGGCACATATGGTTCAGATACAGATACCTGTATGCGAACTTGCACGACGTTGATGCGGAGATTAGGATAATTATGACACCCGTAAGGAAGAGGCAGCTGACGGCCGTATAAGCTGTTGCGTTCTTTCCGCCAAACTACCCGGCCTGGTAGTGCTGTAAAGATGCTGTATAAAAGTGACACGCGGTGACAGGGAAATTATTATACTTAGCAGCCGACCGTACGTTTTGTAGCTTAGGTCTTCTTTCTTGTGCGTTTGTGCTACCCTTATTAATGAGCCATCTCTTGACTATGTTCTTGACTATGTAACCGCGTTTGTGTGGATGCGTAGACGTGTGCTTTTTGTTGTACTTGTAAAATGCAAATAAAATATTTTCAGGCTTACTCAATCTTTGGTGTCGTGTGCCTTTATTCCAGTCGAGGCCATCGTGCCATCTGGAAACCGCATTCTGTCAGTAGCCCTACACGAAATGCAACAGCTGGAGCGCGGCGGCACTACTCGGGATGCCCTTAAAAGTCAGTTCAGAGTGTGCCTTAACTCGATATGACTCAGCGCTACATGTATTCTGCTGCGCCTCGATCGTGCTCCCGCCAGTTTGGTTGCTGTGTGGCAAACGTAGCGCCTACATTAATATGTAAGCGCTACGTTTGCTACACAGCAACTAAACTGGCGGGAGCACGATCGAGGCGCAGCAGCCAGAAACCCAGTAAAGCCACAGAAAACCTGGTAAAGCGTGTGCAAACCTGGTGAAGCGTGTGCAAAACCCCGTTTCCGTTTCCTGTTGTACAGCGCCACCTGTGGTCACATACTTTAGTTCACGACGCCACCGCTACGCTTATTTCCGTAGCACTGTGGAAGGTACAGTTTCCCTTCTCTAAGTTTGTATAGGTGTTCTGTGGGGTTATGCTCAATGTGTATTCGCGCGCCCCGATCGCGTTGAAGAGTGAGGCAGACTGAAAAGGAATTCGCTCGCCGCTGCTGCCGCTCTTCACCACGCCAGCGCTCTGGCGGCGAATGTCCGCGCTCATCGAGTGAGAGGTGTGATGTTTGCCTGTGAGCGCATAACGCCCAGCTTGTTCATTTATTTAGCAAGCGAATTTTTATAGCCACTTATATGGCCGATAAAACTGCTAACCTTATTTCGTGTTGCTTTCTCATAATTTGAAATCACAATAAATGCTTGCCTTTCAGGCAAAACAGCGAATGTGCACAGCTTGGCAGGTTTTGGTAAATATAGATTGTTTTCTTATAAAACTTGTGCCCTTGCAAGCGGCGTCACATGCCACATACCCTGTATCGATGGTGTGTTCAGTAGGCAAAGAAGGCGCTGCCTATGAATTTGCTTAGAGAAGGCTAGGAACAATTTACATGTATATTTTGATTCTCTATATTCCATCATGCAAACAATTTTTCTTTAGTGTTCGCTCCTAATTAAAAAATTACCTTCGCGAGTAGTTCACGGATTCTCAATGCGGTGTTTCTCGCCATCCATTATGTGGTAATGGCGCCTTCTCACGGCTGTGATCTTGTACACCGTGGCAATATCACGGCATCCCACATATTCGGCACGCCGAAGGTCAGTCACGGCGATAAATGAGCTGTGAGTGACAATCGGAGGAGCGTGGTGGCCATTTTCTTTCTGCGTTACCAGGTTGCACAGGTTGAAGTACAATGATAATGACTTTAAGAAACGCAAAACATGAACAGGCAACAATGTATTCTGTCATCCTTTATTCCTGCAATTTTCTTGTTTTCGTTTTCCCCCGCCCAGATCTGTATCAACTCGACCAACAGTGTATGTTGCCAAGTTTTCACACATAGACATTTCAGTATAGGTAGCGTTTTTTATATATGGCGTCTCTCTTAAGAGGAAGCTGTAGCTCGGTAGCTCCTTTATAAATACATGTAAAAGGAGAAATCGTTTTTCTCGTCAACCACCACACCCAATTCGACGAGGTGTTGCATTTAAAAGAAAAGCTTACAAGTCTAGTGACTGTTACTTACGAATTTTCGACTTAAAGGGACACTAAAGCAAAACAATAAATCAGTTTAGTCTAATGGAGCATTGTTTGAGAACCCTGCAGGCAGTCATTTCAAAAAGATTGTTTGATTATTAGATGAGAAAATGAAGGTCCAAGTATCAGTATTTGAATTTCGTGCCTCAACCCCAGCGCCGGTACGTCAGCGTGACGTCAGGGATCCCGAAGAATGTTTTCACATTTGGGCCGCGTTCGCTGAATAAAGGTTCCCGAAACTTGACATGTTTAATATATGGTTCCTTTCGAACACAATGTAGTCAATCTATACCGCTATATATAATTAGTAGGCCCTAGAAGATGCCATCAAAATCTTTGACGTCACAGCCCCCAGGTGCGGGAACTCATGTAGGCGTCGCCACCCGTATTTCGTTTTTGCGCTTTTTCTGCCTTACCAAACGTCTTATCGTTGTAAGAGTGGTGTTTTTGGTGTTGTAGAACGGTAATTTACTAATGCAGAAGAAATCATTTTTCAGTTTAGTGTCCCTTTAAGTAGTCAATTTTTAATAAAAATTGTGTAAAGTTGCAAATTTTCGCAAAACAGAGCTATCAAGTTTCACAAAACGAAATTAGCCAACGAAACCTGCCGTGACCTGTTCGGGCCTTTAATTTAGGATTTCTGTGGCATTTTGTTAAGAAAATGAAGGCTTGCTCGATGTTCATAATTTTGTCAAAGGCGTCTTCCCCCTTTGTCGTGCCCCGTGTCTTGTCAGTATATGGGAGCAATTCAAAATTTTAGCGTGTGTCGTCAAAGAAGTGTCTCTTTGCTTAGCCTACAGGAATTATGATTCAGGCACGGAATAGACCCGCAAACAAAGAGGCCCAACGGACATTTTAGCTGACTAGTGGCTGCTTTGACATTTTAGTGTTAAGATCGACATTTTGATCAGATACATTACTGCCACTTCAATGAAGCTCTAAGAGGCTCGGAAAGAGTCAATTTTTGTGCTGCAATTCACTGGCTTTTTGATATGACGTAGAATACCACTTTGTTCACTGCTACCTAGACGAAATGTTACTGCAGGTAATAGAACATCGGAAACCGACGTTATCATGACAATGTGTGTATCCGCTGCCCTAGACAATTTATTTTATTTCGCACAAAACGTCGTTTGAAATGATTGTTGACACTTCTGCAGTTTCCGTAGTTCAACAATCACTAAATGTTTGCCCGGAATCAGCAAAGGTCATGGAAGCTAGTACAACTGATGCACATGTAAGCAGGGAAGCAGCAGCTAAGGAGAGCCTCAACCATTCAAAGGCCCCTGAAACGGTTCGAACAAATTTTGTAGACGCGTAGGGTACAGCTAAAGTTAATCGTTCGCACCACAATTTGTGTGAAACGTCTCATATTAGGAGAGCTACGGACGATTACAAGTTACCCTCCTCCATAGTCACGCATTTTCTTCTTGACTTGTTCGTCGAGTGATCGGGGCTAAGCTCCGCCTTCACTGGCTCTGCGTCATGATGGCACGTCGTGTCGTGGGCTTCCGGTTCTCTAGGAACGAGCTCGCGAAGCCTCTCCAAACTCTCCGTCAGATGCTTGACAGTCGACCCCAAGCGAGAGCTATCGAAACAGCGTGCGCTGCGAGCATTCTGTCGCAGCGCCGACAGTGTCTGGTATTCCGGTAACCACATCTGAGCTGGGCGTTACGACGGATGGCTGGAGGCGTAAATTCAAGCTGATGAGTTTACTTTAGCGTAGACGTACGATGAGCGCCCTGATCGGTCTGCACAGTCCAGCCACCTGTTGGCGCAGAGCTTAACCAGCCAAACAAGGCGCTAATATTGTTCTAACCAAGTGTAAAACATTTTAAGCATTTACAGAAACAACGAGTTAACGATTACACTCCAGCGAAAAATTTACTCCAGCAACAAAAAGGAGTACATTTCGTTGCTGCTACTGTGTGTGGTTGAGCTCTGTGCCACCAGGTGGCTGCACAGTGTAGAGCATTCACATTTGCACTTCAGTTCATCCCGTGAAACGATGGTCAAACGGCCAGGCCCTGTCGCCTTGCGCTTGCGTTTACCTTAATACCGGACTCGCGAAACGCTCTTGCGTTAGCAATCTTCCGGTGTAAAGGTACGGTCGCAAACGCGCAAATTCTGGCGCCGATCGGAATGCGGCAGTCCGATGCGCTACAGCCAGTCCGCTCGTCTGCTGCGTTGCAGAGGGGCCTGCTGTCGCAGCGTGACATATTGCCAGTCGACACGTTTGCAGTCCACAACGCAACGAAGTCGAATCGTAGTGCTCGCGAAAAGATTGAGACCTACGCTGACCGCGGAGCTCTCGTCAAAATGTGGCACATTGTAACACAAGCAGACGACGCTTGCTGTGTGCCGGAAGTGCTTAGGTATAGTGAGAAATTTATCCTTTGGATTCCCTTTGTGTTACTTTCTTTTTATAGAAACAACATTCCAACTAACATTCCATATAATACAAACATCATTCGTTCACCGTAAAGGAGGAAAAATCATCGATGACGCGCCCTGTGCAGCCAGTCGGATAGATCGCCCTACTGCCGTGAATTGGGTGATTTACGTCATATGGGTAGAGGTGGCTGAAAATTACGCCGACCTCTGTCGGCGTAATTGTACAAAATCGCCAAAATCTTTTCAGGCCCCCTTTATCTGGTAGCTCAACAATTTTGTTATGTCTCACCGTGCACCGCCTACAGGATATCTAACAGTGGACTCACTTTCAGAAGGTCAATGTGTGTTCTTGAGGCTCCCTTGTATTCAAAGACAAAATAACAAGTTGCTTAAACGAAGGAAACAACTTGAAATGTGGCAAGTATAAAAGCACCAGGTGCGCGATGATGAGAACGACGAAGCCTGCAGGCTTTATCACGCAAGCATCTGCTGGTTTTCAAGGTCGACCTTTTCGTGAAGATCATAGTTACGCATGTGAAAAAAGTAAAGGTAAACAGACTAATATGTCAATGTGTTTTGTTGATGAAGATGTTTTTGTTTCGTCACCGACGGCATCAAGCTTACAGTTATAGGATTAAGAAGAACCTTTACGATTTGTCCAGCTCCGATGCCACCTATTCAAATATATGTCAAACTTATAAATGCTTTTCTGAGACAACCCTTCAACGATTTCAATGAAACCTGCTTATTTTAGAGATGAAACTCAACTCTAGTGGCTGTTATAAGCGAAATGTTGATTTAGGGCATGATATTTTATACAAGGATTTTAAAAATTTTAGGTATAAAAAAATGAAACCACCAAGTTCACAAATTTGTCCCTCTGCGTCAAAAATAGGTATTGCGGTTCCATAAACTGCATTTGCTAGAACACTTAGATTGAACCAATTTGAGTTATACATTCACAGCTTACGTGAATTTATCACAATGTCTACAAGGATTTAGCAAAAATAATATTCACTTATGAAATGTATGCTGGAGAGCGATACTCAAATACGTGAATTTCTCCGCTTTAGGTAAGTTGTTAGATGCAATTTACAGCATTGTTATGTCATTTTTTATTGCAAAGTTAGTGTTGTAAACTTCATAGTTTCGCTTTCTTAAAGCTTGCGATATTCGAAAACATTTTATTAATATATCGGCGACTTCAATCAACAATCCACTTTCAACAGTCACTAGATTTTAAAGGTTTTTTTTCTTAAATACAATTAACCTTATCAAATTTGGTGCAGCGGTTGTTGAAGAAAACGGTTTCTATTTTTCCAGGTATTCACATAGGAGCACTCGAGCTATAGCTTTCTCTCAAATCTTACACATATATTTAGGTATCTCCTTCATATGGAAGTAAAACTTCAGGCAGATTATACTTTGCCTGTTGAGTATATGCAGCGTGATATGCCCAGAATTTTGACATAAAATAAAGGAACTGCTTCATGCTCTAGCACGCGCTGTCTTCCTAATGATAATCAGGCTGATTGGACGAGGACTGCCGAAGTAAACAGAAAAATAGCCTGTCCAGAAAGGTCCTTTATTCTTTTTACTTCGAACCGCCTGTGACATTTTGATGGTTTTGTACTAGATATCTGTTCATACACATCTCTGAAATGGTAATGGAACGTTGTGCCGCAGCACAAGTACCCAACTGAGCAAAAGACTCGCGGTGTTGACAGCGGCCAGCGCTCCAGCGAAGAGGATCGCGACGTGGGAAGGGTCCCAGTAGTTGTCGATCGCCACACTCTTGAAGATGGCCAGCGTGCATGCCACCAAGGTCGCCACTGTCGACTGGCACTGCGTATAAATAATTGAACGCGTTGAGGCACTTGCATTTAGTAGAGTTCAAACTGTATGGAACACATTCTCGACCAATTCCTGCTGTTACTGCCTAATTGAGCTCCTGTTGAAGCCGCACAGTTGCGTGCACTAAAACTAAGGCTTTAAAAAGGATCACGTATCAACCTTTTTTTATGGAGGGAGAGAGTATTCTGTTTTGCATTTAAAGCTGACAAACACGTGCGTCCGTAGCGCGTTCATTAGCCGTGGCTATTCTGCGGTACCACAGTGAAGCATTATCGTATACTAAGGCATTCTTCGCCGACAACTTCTGCAAATTGTGTCCGAGAACCGACATGCGGCAAGTCATTCTGGGACCTGCTTCTTTATAGACGGGTGGCGAATACCGTATGCAGTCGAATAGTGGCGAACGCTTCGGGAAAGCTGATATGGATGTATTTGGGGCAGCAATTCTGCTAGTCCTATTCGACTAATTATCGCCCTAATTTGGCGAAGACAGCGGAATCTGTGGGTATTTAATTAGGAAGTTCTTATAAAATAAAACCAGTTGTTAAAAAGCGCTCGTCCTTGTGTTGCCCCTCTTCTTTGTCCCTGTCTGGTTGCGCGCAAAAAGTTGTTAAATAATGAATCTCTTCCAACGAGGCTGATTCGCAGTTATACCGGCAGCCCCGGCTCACATGCACTTTCTTAGAAATTAACAGGCACACAAGGAATCTAGCTCTGAAAGTGTCAGCAAGCGCGGCTCAAGACAACATAGGCAGATGGAGGGCAATCTGCTATAAACAACAGGCGCTAAGTAGTCCCTCATTCGAGGACCACGAAACTGGGCAATAAATACTCGTATGCTACCCGAAAACATTGATCAAGGCTGTTCATATCAAGGCTCGCCAACTCTGTGCAACTGAAAAAAAAAAGTTATCGGTGTAATAGAATAGGGCTCGTTTGTTACAACCACATGACCTCGAGGAATGTGTAGGGCATTATCTCAGCCTTTTTTTATGTAGCTTAAAGAAGAAGGGTAACATTTTTCACAAAACTCGTATACCTAATCGGCAAAAAGTGAAACGAAAGCGGGGAAAAGTGCTACTTGCTGCTGGTTGGCTTGCTTATAGGTACAGATATACATGGTACAGCTATATTCTGCTCGCACTAATTTCGTGGACATTCACGCATCGTCCCATGTGCACGGATGATGGTTGAAAGCTAAGATATAATACGATTTTTTTTTCACTAAGAAAATGACAGCGTCTGATAAGCCGGGTAAATGATTCAATTGATCTACAATATGCGCATGATGCAGGTCACTCGGTACATAGGCAATTTTTTGCCTTAGCCCTGTCTTTCAATGTTAATATCCCTCTATTTTAACCCAACTCAGAAGGGCGGCTCCGGACCTAACGTTGGGAGTCTTAGCCAGTGCAAGGCAAGGTCGCTACTTTTGACTTGTAAAATCCATCATACCATGAATGACACGTCTCGTAGGACGACATAATTAGAGCCCCCAAGGGGTGAATAAACTGTTTGAATGCTAACCTCGAGCCATCAGGGATGCCAGAGTTGAGGCCTGCAGTATGATATGAAAAGAAGGAGTATGGAGAGCCGAGGTGAGGTCCAATTTTTATTCAATCATAACATCTGCCCCTGTGTTCTCTAGGGTTTCCAGAATATACCCGCTGTGTATACTTCTCCAACCGCCAAATTTCGCATGTGCCTTGGGTTTGTTCGGTGGAATTACTATGAATTCGCAAAAATTTACCCCTCTGTTTATTCCTGGGTTGAAAGAACTTTCGTCAATGCAATGTTGGTCGCCGATCTGCGTTTTATCTTTAAGGACCATACCCTCTGGGCATCCGTTTGGCGAGCGCTCTTTGTTTCAAACTTACAACTGCTCCAATCAGAACAAACAGCTTCGCTGTAAGAATGGAGCTGTCGTAGCATCCCTGGACATGGTTTACGCGGGCGCTTTCGTCGTGTGTAGCCAATACAGCGGCGTCGGCATGACAGCTGCTTGACCAGGGTTGCCGAGTTCTGAACATGCGAAGCGATCTCGCAGAGAGAATAGGAAATAAAATTTCGCGCCGACTGCCGCAATCACGGAGGCAAACCTAGTGCCACCGCTATTTAAGGTGTTTTGTTCCGTTGCCGAGAGGTGGCGAGAGCTGTGCGTGTTTGTGGGTCAGATTCGTAATTTGATGGCCAGCTGCTCATGAGGTGTCGTATCCTGTTCAACCTTTCTTTATTTTGGAACATTCGTGCACAAAATGGTCTGAATTCAATAGTGATCGACGCATACTCGTAGTTGCACCGTATTCTGATATTTCATAATACTTCATCACATAGAATCCGATTAAAGAACTACTATGGTGGTTGCTTCCGAAAGATTAAATGCGCCATTGTGACACTACAAGACGCAGCTAAGCCTCATGTAATATTACCACAAATTAGATTCGTATATTTGTGATGCTTTAAAATTAACCATAAAATTATAGAATGATCGAGATTTCTGGGGAGAGTATTGTTTTCAGCCATCATCTTCATCATCATCATCACTATATTATTCATGATCATGGCTATCATCGCAATTTATTAAACCTTTAAAAGGTCCATTTTCAGTATATTACATAAGGTGCGTGCATAGGCAGGTATGTTCGTAACGGGTCACAGTATCTTATACACATGGAAGTTAGAAGCATGAGAGGATTACCCATTTATGCCAAACTTAATCGCAAAAAAGTTTCATATAACTCCCTCACTACTATGAGTGGGCCCGTAATAGAAGTGTATACACTATTATGACGTAATAGTCTAGACTACACGCCACGCTCAGCGCCTGTAGTGGCGCCACTGTCCGCGTAACGGCGGCAGTTGGAACCGCTGGCGGGCCTCGCGCCGGAGACTCCTGCTTTCATTGCAGGCGTGACTGAAGTGTGCGCGCGCGATTTCCCACTTGTGCACGTCCTGGATAGTTACTTCTGCGGTGTCAGTGCGCGCAAGGTGTACAATAGTGGACATGTGTGCAACTTTGCGGCTGTCTAGGGCCACATGGTCTCCTTAAGCACCAAGTGTTTGGGCGCTGATGAGCATCAGCAAGCTTGCCTGCGAAGTGGAGCTCATGGCCGATATGCCGCTTTCATTACAACGCCCCGACCGCTAATAGCTTCATTTGTTAGCCCGTGAACCAGCGTTCTTAATGTACACACTTGCTTCGTTTACATGCCGTGTATTTTTATAGTAGGTTGAGGGAACGCCGTCGCGACTGCGAATGCATGGTTCGCTCAGGCGCGACCACCTGAGAAGCCAACCACGGTAAAGCTTGCAAACCAGCACGATGAGCTTTTAAGACAAATAGCACATATAGGACTCCGGCAATAATTAAGGGTTGATTGTTTTTATTCTTTCGTCTTACTACTGTCTGCACAACATGGACTTCAGGTGTTCCATCGTTAAACAAGCATAGCGTTTCAATGATTTCACGGGAGCTCGCAAGTGAGATATCAGAAGACACCATAGCTAGAAATTTGCCCTGCCTGGTCAGTCAAGAGCATATTGCTTTTATATTTTATGTTATTTTCTAATGTCTCCACCGTTTTTACTAGTGTCACCCTCGCACCTAAATACAGAATTAGACGGCATGTTCTATCTCCTGTTGTAGTACCCCGCGTCTGAATGGCCAATGTAGCGCTTTTTTAATTAATCAAATGAGTACGTTGACACATGATTAACAGTGTGAAAGCAAATGCAAAGCATACCATTAAGTATTTCTTGTAAACCACGTGCGACGTTGAAATCATTTTCAAAGAAGAGTAAACTTCAGTGAAGCAACATGAACATATATTTGCTCATTTCATGCAAAAGAAGAAAAAGAGAACTTGCACTCGCTAGCACCACTAGCAACTAACGAAAGCAAAAAAAAAAAAAGAAACATGACGGTTTCAAAATTGATCACAATGAATGACACAGATGGGGTAAAGTGAATCTGCATTAGTTGCATCAGGCCTTCGAAGTTCAGGCATTTCCCATTACCGCTAAGTGATATTAAGGGACATCAAAACGAGGTTTAATGCCCCGTCAAAAGCCTTTATTGCTCACAGACGCCAGGTTGTACAGCCAACATGCAGATAGCTGAGCCGAGTGTACACTCTGCAAGTCGCGTTTCAGTGCCATCGATAGGTAGAGCAACAGCCGATTCCGTGCAATGCATAGGAGACTGCGTGACGCTTTTTTGCAGGAGCCGTCACCTGCTTTTTAATACGGTGCCCTTTGTTCAAAGCGTCTAAACACAATGAGCTTTTCGCAGCTTCGCCATGTTCGCAATTCGTGATGTTCTCAGCCAATGCCCACAGTACAGTGTGTAGAAACAATCGGTTTCCGTCGTGTTGAACCAGTTCGACGGCCATCCGCTGTCGGAAGAAAGAATTTGATATCTACGCGACCTGACATCGCATCAGAAGGTCGTGAAAGCGCTACTGCGCTTCTTGAGATCGACCGGCCTGCGTGAACGGCTGTGATTGGAACGTCTTTTCTGTTACCTGTTTACGTTTTTCTTCGTTATTTCTTATTTTTTTTTCTTTCTCCTCTTGGCCTTTGTCGTCTGTACAAATCCTAAATGCCCCAGTCCAGTGCAGGCTAGAAAACCGGAAATTCGCCTCTGGTTAACTCCCTGCCTTTGCTTTCTCTCTCTCTCTCTCTCTCTCTCTCCACAGCTTCGTTTCGCATTCTCTGACTTAGCTTTTCGCATCTTTCCTCTTGTTTAAAAGGGGGGCATCCTAAAGAGACGACCAAGTTTAAACGTTCCGCCGTGGTCTTTTCGCGGCTACGGGGTTGTACTGCAAAGCACGAGGACGCGGGACCCAATCCCGGCCACGGCAACCGCATTTTGATAGGGGCGAAATGCGAAAGCACGATGTGCACTTAGATTTAAGTGCACCTTAAACACCCCTGGTGGTCCAAATTTTCGGAGTCCCCCATACTACCGTGTGGCTCATAACCAGATCGAGGCTTCGGTACGTAAAACCCCGTAATCTAATAACCCAATCCAAGTTCAAACGAGGAAGGGTTCATTAAAGGCGCAGCGCCATCAAGCAAAAAATAAAAACAGTGCTACGGAACAGTATTTCCAATCACGAAGAGGCGAGCAGTGAAAAGACGACGACGTTGGGAGGCTAGAGCGGGCTGTATGCCTCGTGGCCAAGTGCGGCGTATTCCCTTCTAAATACACTTGTATATAGCTTTTTGTCGGCGTCTTCCTACGTAACATATCTGGTGGAGGTGGACGTTCGCTGTACCTCGTCACGGAGCCATCGAATCGGGCACATTTCTCGGCACTGTCCCAGTCGCTGGAGTTCCCAGACGCGGTCTACTTATACTACCTACATTCGCCCCTCAGTTGGCCCTTCTCGTCCCTATGCCGCACGCTCCGATAATGCCGCCACTGATTCTCCTGCGCCGAACCGCCCCTATTCTCGTTCACCTTCGCCCCAACGACGACAATCTCGCTCTCCCCAGCCCCATCGCTCCTTTTAGCCGACTCCCTTCGGACGCCGCTCCCCGCCGGAAAACTAGACGATGCAACGCCTCGAGGTGACGCTGCATTGCTCCCTTCGCCGCGAAATCCTCTACTGACATTGCCCACTCCTCTGAACCTTCTTGACGTGCAAGTGGACGGTGTTTCTGTTTCTGCTCTTATAGACACTGAGGCGCATTTGTCGGTAATGAGCGCTGACCTTCGTAACCGCCTATAGAAAATAACCACGCCCGCCACGACGCCTGTTGTCCGTGTCGCCGATGGCGCAACAGCCCCCGTAATTGCTATGTGTGCCCTCCGCGTCTCCTTCGCCGATCGCTCCACTATCGTGCTATTCACAGTCATTGCCCACTGTCCCCGCGACATCATCCTCGGCTTAGACTTCCTCTCCGCACATTCTGCTCTCATCGGTTGTTCCGCCAGTACTCTCCGCCTTGACCTGCCTGTTCTGGATCCCGCTGAATCACATCCCAGTCGCCTGACTTCCGCCGACTTCGTTCGCTTGCCATCTGCGGCACTGACTTACGTTGACTCAGTGTCATCCCCACCAGTGCCCGACGGTCACTACATCACGGATCCTATGCAAGACGTCCTACTTACACACGGGATCACAGTACCTCATACCGTTTTGTCTATTACGGCGAATTGCGTCTGCCTGCCAGCGGTCAATTTTGGCTTGACGACACAAGTGCTGCCCCGCGAGATGTCTCTGGCCCAGCTTTCCTCATTCGAGGATCACTCGGTAGCATCTATTGCAGTAGACGACAATTCAGCCGATCCTCCTCTACCATCGCAGTCAACAACTGTACCATCGCCCTTCCCTTCGAATCCAGTCCGTAACCCTTAATGACCATCGGTTATCTTCCCTCCTCATTACATGTCCTACCCATGCCCATTTCTTTTTCTTCATTTCAACTATGATGTCATGAATTGGTGTTTGTTCCCTCACCCAATCTGCTCTTTTCTTATCCCTTAACGTTACACACATAATTCTTCTTTCCATAGCCCGTTGCGTCGTCCTCAATTTAAGTAGAACCCTTTTCGTAAGCCTCCATGTTTCCGCCCGTACGTGAGTACTGGCAAGACACAGCTGTTATACACTTTTCTCTTGCGGGATAATGGCAACCTGCTGTTCATGATCTGAGAATGCCTGCCAAACGCACCCCAGCCCATTCTTCTGATTATTTAAGTCCGGTTTTAGTATGATCCGGATCCGCGGTCACTACCTGCCCTAAGTAGATGTATTCCCTTACCCCTTCGAGTGCCTCGCTACCTATCGTAAACTGCTGTTCTCTTCCGAGACTGTTAAACATTACTTTAGTTTTCTGCAGATTAATTTTAGACCCACCCTTCTGCTCTGCCTCTCCAGTTCAGTGAGCATGCATTCCAATTGGTCCCTTGAGTAACTAAGCAAGGCAATATCATCAGCGAATCGCAAGTTACTAAGGTATTCTCCATTAACTCTTATCCCCAATTCCTGCCACTCCAGGTCTCTGAATACCTCCTGTAAATACGCTGTGAATGGCATTGCAGAGATCGTATCTCCCTGCCTGACGCCTTTCTTTATTGGGATTTTGTTGCTTTCTTCATGGAGGACTATGGTGGCTGTGGAGCCGCTATAGATATCTTTCAGTATTTTTACATACGGCTCGTCTACACCCTGATTTCGTAATGATTCCAAGACTGCTGAGGTTTCGAGTGAATCAAACGCTTTCTCGTAATCAATGAAAGCTATGAAAGCTAGGGTTGGTTATATTCCGCACATTTCTCTATCATCTGATTGATAGTGTATATATGGTCTATTGTTGAGTAGCCTTTACGGAATCCTGCTTGGTCCTTTGGTTGAGAGAAGTCTAAGGTGTTCGTGATTCTATTTGCGATTACCCTATTAAATAGTTTGTAGGCAACGGACAGTAAGCTGATTGGTGTATAACTTTCCAAGTCGTTGGCGTCCTCTTTCTTGTGGATTAGGATTATGTTAGCGTTCTTCCAAGATTCGGGAACGCTCGAAGTCATGAGGCATTGCGTATACAGGGTGGCCAGTTTTTCTAGAACCATCTGCCCACCATCCTTCAAGAAATGTGCTGCTACCTGATCCTCCCCAGCTGCCTTCCCCCTTTGCATAGCTCCCAAGGCTTTCTTTACTCCTTCCGGCGTTACTTGTGGGATTTGAAATTCCTCTAGAATATTCTCTCTTCCATTATCGTCATGGCTGCCACTGGTACTGTATAAATCTCTATAGAACTCCTCAGCCACTTGAACTATCTCATCCATATTAGTATTGATATTGCCGCCTTTGTCTCTTAAAGCGTACACCTGATTCCTGCCTATTCCTAGTTTCTTCTTCACTGCTTTTAGGCTTCCTCCATTCCTGAGAGCATGTTCCATTATATCCATATTATAGTTCCTTAGGTCAGCAGTCTTACGCTTGTTGAATAACTTAGAAAGTTCTGCTAGCTCTATTCTTGCTGTAGGGTTAGAGGCTTTCATACATTGGCGTTTCTTGATCAGATCTTTCGTCTCCTGCGATAGCTTACTGGTATCCTGTCTAACGGAGTTACCACCGACTTATATTGCGCACTCTTTAATGATGCCCATAAGATTGTCGTTCATTGCTTCAACACTAAGGTGCTCTTCCTGGGTCAAAGCTGAATACCTGTTCTGTAGCTTGATCCGGAATTCATCTAGTTTCCCTCTTACCGCTTACTCATTGATTGGCTTCTTATGTACCAGTTTCTTCCGTTCCCCCCTCGTCTAGGCTAATTCGAATTCTTACCATCCTATGGTCACTGTAGCGCACCTTGCCGAGCACGTCCACATCTTGTATGATGCCAGGGTTAGCGCAGAGTATGAAGTCTATTTCATTTCTAGTCTCGCCATTCGGGCTCCTCCACGTCCACTTTCGGCTATCCCGTTTCCGGAATAAGGAATTCATTATCCGCATATTATTCTGTTGTACAAACTCTACTAATAATAATCCCCTGCTATTCCTAGAGCCTATGCCATACTCCCCCACTGACTTGTCTCCAGCTCGGTTCTTGCGTACCTTGGCATTGAAGTCGCCCATCAGTATAGTGTATTTTGTTTTGACTTTACGCATCGCCGATTCCACGTCCTCATAGAAGCTTTCGACTTCCTGGGCATCATGACTGGATGTAGTGGAGTAGAGCTGTACGACCTCCAATTTGTACCTTTTATTAAGTTTCACAACAAGACATGCCACCCTCTCGTTAATGCTATAGAATTCATGTTTGTTACCAGCTATATCCTTATTAATCAGGAATCCGACTCCTAGTTCTCATCTCTCCGCTAAGCCCCGGTAGCACAGGACGTGCCCGCTTTTTAGCACTGTATATGCTTCTTTTGTCCTCCTAACCTCACTCAGCCCTATTATATCCCATTTACTACCCTCTAATTCCACCAATAACACTGCTAGACTCGCCTCGCTAGATAACGATCTAACGCTAAACGTTGCCAGGTTCAGATTCCAATGGCGGCCTGTAGGTAGGGCTCAATTACAAAGTATTACAGCAGATAATTGCCGTCTGTTTTGGTTACAAGTAAAAAAGAACCAGCTCAAAGTGTCAATTCAGCAACTCTGGCACTGTATACTCAAAACATGAAGAGGTGATGCGAAGTATGGACTTGGGGAGAAGCTTTTTAGTAAGGCAGATAATATATATTAAAGCTTGTGAAAAAAGCACAGGCGAGATATTTTGCGACGCAGCGTAAGTGAGGGAAGCGTCAAAGTTAACTTTACGGTCCAGCCGCGGAGACAGAAAAACAAACGTATTGAGTAAGGTTGCAGGAGAAAAGCTGCAAAGTGTTTGCAGGCTGTATGGGAAGAGTTCAAGTTGGAATATTTGGTGAGCTTGAAATAGTGGATTGCTGTTGTTCAAAATGGTCTAGTTTTCTTCCCTCCTCCTAAAGTGTCGTGGTATTCCTGTGGTACAAATTCACTGGTTTTGACAATCATTGAGCCATGCCCGTTAGCGAGGGGAAGGCAAGTGTCAGGTTGGATAATAAGAAAGGTTTTCAGCTAGTGCAACTACGTAATGCGTCATCAATGAAGAAACACAAAGCTTTTATATACATTACACATATCATTACAAGAAAACGAAGGCTAAAAATTCTGAGAGCAAATTATTCAGTTGTTGACCCCAAAACAATTTCTTGATTATGTTACCCTAGATTTAAAAAGAAACCTAATACATCTATATAGATTTCAAACGAAAGGACCTATAAAAAAAAACAATTCGCATATAGTGGCTGGCATTTGAGAAGTGCGGGTAATTTAACTAAGTACATGATAAAACAGATGTCTGCGAGGAAGCATTTGCACGGCTAATTATATCAAAACTTCAATGCAGCAAGAAAGAAATTATAGTGATTCTGTGGTTTATCTGTATGCTTGACTTTCTAAACTCCCCTTCCTTGCCTTCGCCTCGATCGGGCGCCTTGATGCTGCCTTGAGTTCTCTGCCAGAAACAACCTGACAATCAGGCTGGGAAAGAATCACGGTAGCGTAGGCTAGGTTGAAGAAATGGGTTGGTACAACCCATTTATACCTGTAGATAAGGACTCATATGCTCAATTCGATTATCGTCATTGTAGTTTTTCCATAATGCTCTCAAATAATATAACACAAATGCAATGAGTGAATTCAGGGACCTTACCTGTAAAAGGGCGATATTTGCAAATATCATGGGTAGTTGTTCGCGAACCCTGCTGAGATTGCCCAAATTTGCCTGCAAGAAAATTAAAGGCTGTTTATAATATTTATGCTGCTTTGTGTGTGTTTGAATGTGCCTCGCGGCCGTACATATATTTACAACAGCCAGTTGCGACAAATGCAAGGTTTTCTTGGCATAAGCACATACGTCTTTTAAGGGCGATTGTTTAAAGTAACAAACATGGCGTAGAATATTAAAAATATACTCCTGCCGGTAACAAGTTGAAACTGGCGCATGGCAAGGTCCAGGTGCAATTTAGGGAACAGCACGGTGACCTCCCAAAGTTCATAGGGACTAGTTCATAAAATCTATTTTCAGGCATATAATACCTCAAAATTCCTAAACTGTACTTTAAGATATCTTTCTGCTAAATAAAAAAAACTGTGGGATGCTAGGCCCCAAATCTACTGACGCGTTTTTGAGATGCCGCAGCTGTGGACTCCTGATTAATTTCAACCACTTGCACTTGCTTAACACGAACCTTACCCTGAGTACACGGGCGGAGTTGCGTTCTCCCCCGAAGGCCGCCTCAATCCGACATCGAACCATCAACCACTTACTCAGCAGCAGACAAGGTAGCCACTGAATGTAGGATCGCGGCCCTTTTCGGCTATCTATATTGGAACGTGTAGTTGTAGCGAGTTGCACCTAAGCATACATATTATTAACACTAGGAAAAAGTTTTCAATTTCTGTACAGATGCTGAAAAAAATGTTTTCAATTACCGTGTGAATCTGCTCTTTCCTCTATTTTGAGCGACTAATGACACGAGTTATGACCGTCTTTGTTAAGTAACGAAATGCCCCTAATACATGTTTTCTTTTCCCTGCGAATTTTATCATAAGCTGGACAATCGTTAAATGGGAAGAGCCTTATCCCTAATTTTCTTAAGATTATGGCGTCCAATAATATGTTAAACACAAGATCACTGCGTGTCATAGGGACTGCCTGCTATTAAAATGTTGCTTAAATTCGCATTAGTGAAAAGTAGCAAAACATCATTTATTATTATTCTGCAGTAGTGCTCACGATCACTTCTTGTGTGCATCTGTCACTATCTTGTATTTATACAAATAATTGATCCATTTGTCAAACAGGACCACATATTTCACGACCCAAATTAGACTATGACATTTGACAAGTTCACTTGTCAGAGTGAAAACAGAAAATCGCGCTATGGAAGTCAACGGCACAAATACAACACGCGTAGCTTTCTCCCCGAATTCAAGACACTGTTTAAGGAAATCTGTTTTCCCACTCCACTAAAGAAAGCAGCCCTGGAAATTACAAAAAGGCATTCGCAATACACTGTCGATTTTCTCTGCGCCTTCTTCGCGCCTTGTCCTGGTATTCACGCTATTTTCCGCGACTCAACTCAGCAGCGTTGTGCGAACAAAGGAAGTTAACATCAAGACTTATTTTAAACAATGAACTCGTTCTTTTATGTGCGCAGGCTTTCTCTATAAATATAACAACTTAAATTACTACATTTTCTACCAGCTAAGTGCGCGCTTCTCACGGACTTGGTATTGGTAGCTTAGCCAGTCTGCATATAAATAAAAAATAATTTATTATACTTAAATTTCACAGGCGACTTAGTTGTTGGAGAGAAAGCATGTATTCAGGACATACTGCTTCAGTCTAACTGATATCGTGTTCGAAGTATGATCGTGATGGAACAAGGAATGTACATAGGAAAAAAAAAGTGCCATTAGGTAAAGTGCATACAGAAGCCAAATACAATTACAGATAATTCATCAATACAGGTGCAAAAGATGAAGACCCATCGCACCTGAGTGCTGAGCCTGGCGACCAGAGTCTGCTCCAGGTTCCCGTTGAGTCCCAGCAACGGTGGAATGAGCACAAATATCTGGTGTATTCTGACATACACTGGCCATTCCTGCACAGAACAACTGAAATCTGAACAAGTTGGTTGCAAAGTGGCTAGTGTGACATATCGCATGCCTTATGGTTGAGGCTTGGCATAGCCATCAGCAATAGCTGTAGCAGGTATTGAAGTTGGCCCATGATTTTCTCGTACAACATTGTCATGCCTAAACAGTTAACTTTTGCGAGTGCTCGTGCGTGTCCTATGACGGAATGACGTTGCCTTCTGCTGGGCTTGCGCATTTAGGCCTTTTGCCTTTCAGTTTAACGCAGACATTTGTGTTATCCTTGGCGTTCTACTTGTCTCTCTCTGTTTGCACGCCAGCCTTTCAGTCGCCTCTGCCCTGTACAATTAAGATTCGGAGGTGGAGTCCGGTGGAAGAAGACCCGGTCGCAAGGCTATGTGCCATTACTGCCAAGTGCGACCTACAGGGGCGCTGCGAGCCCCGTTCGCTTGACGTCGGCGCGAGTACTAACTAGAGTATGTCGTCTGCTACAGCCCTCTTACAATGCTTCCAGTAGCCAACACAGTCGTTGCATTCGAGTACAAGCGTTTCTGCTTGTTTAGTCATCGCTTTACGCAGGATCTGAACCATGTGTCAGGGGTTGATGACGCGTTTATGTATTTGGGACCGTACTCATGTTTTAGTCGCATAAGCCTCTCTTGAACGATGCGCCAATTGCTGTTAGTGATGCGATAACGAAAGTAGGCTAAAAATTTACCTGGGAAGGATGACAGGTCAGAAAGAAGCTGCTAAACATCTGCCCAATTGTAGTCGTAGTTTTATTAGTTTGCTTTTGTTGCTTTTCCGCCACAAGCGTAACTTCGAAGGGGAAGACAGTGTGCTAACAAATACATTAAAACAAATGAACGCACATATTTTCTAAGTTTTTCAGTAAGAACTAAATCAAGAACAGAACTTCCACGTTTAGCTAAGGAAGTTATCAGAGCCAATTTAAACAAATAAATTATGTGACAAAATTTTTTGCGTGTATTTCATCTTCTACCGCACATAGTAGAGAATGCCCGCCAGTCTATTCCTAGATAGTGAAGTTCACCAGCTAAACTTATTGGTAATGATGGGTGATTGAGTAACACAACTGAATAATCCGTTCAAACGAATGAAAATAAGGGACATCCCGGGAATGCAAGTAACGGTTGCTGACAATTGTAACACAATTCACAGAAGTCCTAAATGTGTATTGGTACCTGAAATTCGCGCCTGAAAATTACTTTTCACGGCATTGATGACATTACCGCCACATTGATATAACCTTTTCATTTTAATAATATTGATATCAGTGGACAGCGTCAGCTCCCTAATTTGTGAAAGAAACGTCGTTTTATACATTGAAACACTCAAGTAACTGGAACGCCAATGCATTCTTCCGCAATGCTTGGGAATATCTCGAAACTCGTGTCATACTGAGAATTCGTTCCAGGTGAATCCGCCTTGTGAACTGCACGGCTACAATTTGTAAACTGAAATATGGGTCATCAGTTAATTAGCTTAGAATGTAATTAGTAAATTCTTGTTATATGGCAATTTTGCGTTTAAATGTTGTGCGCAAGTAGTGTCCGCCGCGTCGAGTAGACCGGCTCATAAACTAGAATGGAGCAATCTGCTACAGTCAACCTTTAAAAATTTTGAAAGTGTTCGCTGAAACACCCGGTGTATATACACACACATACGCACATACATGTTTGTCAATCTGAACTATCCTATGCGACATCACTGAAATTTTAGAAAAATTGATGCAGCGAAGGCACGTAAAGCGTTTGCAAGTGGCTGTTCCCGCATGCTTATGTTTTCGAAAAGCCAGTATAAATTGTACTCCGTGATATCTATAGTGGATGTTAAAACACTTCAAAGTCATGTAATCGTGGAACATGGTGAAGCGTTTGAAAATGCCTGGGGATAGCCATGGAATTTCAACGTATACAGAAAAGCATTACCGAAGTCTCAGGAAGCTCACTGACTGCAGAAAGTGAGAGCTCTAGGACTGTCTAAAAGTATGAGAGCTACCTCGCACAGGTTGTTTTATATTGGACGAATGCTTTTTCTCAGACGCGTATACATTTTGGAAGGTTTTTTTTTTCTCTGACTCTCACTCGGTGAAAGGGGAAGAAGCTCTTACCACCGAGAGCACGCTGCAGTCCCTACTTTTTATATAAATAATTTTGGCTCCTGCAGGGATTCCTCCAGATAGCTCAAGTTGTTAATGCGACACGAGGGAGCGAGCGACGTATGGGGCGTCCGTGAGCGCGCTGCGCGTTTTTAACTATGCACCACTGGTTCTATACTCGCGAACAACATTCTGTGGAATTGAGGGGAACGCTACGGGCGCGTTGCTGCTGAACATG
Organism: Dermacentor andersoni; assembly: GCF_023375885.2. Lineage (NCBI taxonomy): Eukaryota > Metazoa > Arthropoda > Arachnida > Ixodida > Ixodidae > Dermacentor > Dermacentor andersoni. Next base: position 72,430,393 of record NC_092819.1, read on the forward strand.
TGTTACGGCGCCAAGTAGTCTGGCAGCGTTGACAGTGCTTTTAGTTGCTCAAAAGAGACGCCGAATCGACGCAGTTCCACGTGGAAAGGTTTCGAGTTTGCCCGATGCGGAATGCAAAAGCCGCAAAATAAGTAAGCTTTTACACTCGGGGTTGTATTCTGTCTTATTTACCTGTTACTAATAAGATGTTTATGTTTTCTGTTCGCCAGCCTAAATTTACGTCGATTAAAACGCCGCACTCTTTTCAGAAGCGCTATCACATGTGCGCGCTTTGCCTTCGTATCTTTCCCCTCACTGCCACAGAAAGTTGTCCGCGAGTGTAATAATTCAGCAACCATGCGGCATATCGAGTTTGTACAATAGGCGAAAGAAACACTATCGCATTTGTAAGAGCATTAATAATAACTCGGACCTTGACCACGTCGAGCAGGATGCCAGCGATGGTGGAGCCGATGCCGGCCAGGATAAAGGGCACGAACACCTGCATCGCCGTCGAGGTCAGGTGAGCGCTCATCAACGGGTCCATGGCGCTTCCAGCCACCACGGCGGCGGTCAAGCTGGGGCTTCCAATGAGGGCAGCGCCGACGCACGCGTCTACCGACAGGGGCGGGTGCAGCTCGGACGCGCGTCTCTCCGGAGTCGTCGACGATGACGGAGGAAAGAGTGGCGGATGTCCGTCGTCGCTGACCGACCCCGTCGAGCCGAGGTTGTCGTCACCACGTGTACGAGGGCCGCCCTCGAGTGATGTCATGACACCGCAGGAGCGCTGGCACTGCGGCAGGATGTCATCATCGCGGTTGTTACTTTTCGCCCAAGAATACGTCCGTCAGCCGGGGCCCGGAGGAGATTCTCTGCTAATTTACCAAGAGCAACGTAAAAAGAAACGTCGACATTTCGCCACTTTTACCAGAAGCGCTAGCAACATAATTGTCGTGGAATAAAAAAAGGGACCGAGGGAGTGGTATCCGTATGCGGCGCGGCACATGTACCATGTGTACCACGTAATTTATTACAATAGTAATAATAACATTATATATATATATATATATATATATATATATATATATATATATATATATATATATATATATATATATATATACCCTCGATTCATGAAATAGACCGTTTCAAACGCATAAATGCCTTTCTGACAGCGAAACTTTCTTCGCTTTCCTTTGTGAGCTGGGCTGAGTATGCTTGTTGGTTTGTCGCTGAGCAAGATAGTGATGTCTGCGTCACACGGACACCTTTGATCGTGATGGAGCCGATCCCAATTGAGCTCGATCAGGATCAAATGCTGCTATACGATCAATTTCGATCACGATCTTGCTCGATCCCGATGTAGTAAATTGCGATACATGCATCGTGAGGGCCCCTCTTGATCGCGATCACAGATTGACGACCACGGTGCTATAGACCATGTAGATCTGAAAGTTGGAGACGATCAGTGCACGGTAATGTGCTTACACCTAATGACAAAGTAAATATTTTCTTTACGAAAAGGAGTCTTATACATCAAATTTTGCAGCATATTAGACAAATTTGATACGTGCTTCAGTCTCCTAACGACCACTGCTGCTCGTGTGTCATCGAAATTTAATCCGGATCGTTGGGCCTCGTAGCAGTCATGATTGCTGATCGCGATCAAGAAATGCGATCCAGGTTCGGCTCCCATCACGATCACAAGTAACGGCGTCACACCGGCATAATAGCAAGCTGCTGATCCCGGAGACTGTGCAACAAAAATGAAGCGATCCCATCTATGGAACCTATAGACGATATTAAAAGCTAAAGGCTCTCATCTTGTCGAGGTGAGCAAGAGCGAGGTTGGCCTCCCAGAGCTCCCATAGTGCCATAGTTCCATAGTCCCAGAGCTCCCAGAGCTCCCAAGGAGGCCCCGAGCTGGGCGGGTCGCTGTGGCCACTGGAGTCTTGGAATAACGATCCATCCTGCACCGCTCCCTTGCATTGTTTTGCCTTATCAATAAATGTTTATTCCTCCTCCTCATCTCATCTTGTCCCTACTTCCCTTATTTTTTAGGTCGATTTGCGCTAAATGGCCATAGTTTTTGTGGTCCGTAGTACAGTATTAACCGACAAGCCAGCAAGAAGTGTACTACAGAGCGCTAGTGTTGTTTGGCCCTGTTGGATATCACTTAGCATGCAAAAATAAACATAGTACAGGCAAGCGAAGGCTTTAGCAAGAGCAGCTGATGTCATGGCAGAAAAGGCAGTGCAATATCTCCGCCAAAAGGCTAGTGGGGAGATTAAAACATGGACGAGGGCTGTGCGTGGGCTGAAGACTCGGCTAAATTTCGACCGACGAATCATTCTGCGTTCCAGCTTTGGTGTGCCCGTCGCCATTTCGATGTGTCGTAAGTTGCCGACAAAGTATAGTAAACAATGATAGCTTATGCACACTGACGGCTTCGGGAAGTGCTCACTCCTCTCGCGGTGCGACAGAAGTGAGGACGTGTGCGCAAGCCTAGAAAATTTCTGCAAGCTGCCGGCATAACTTGTCTGGGGACACGTTTCTATTCTACTGACAGTTAGGAAACGGGATATTAGACGGCCAACTGGAGGTAACTGCACTAACAAATTCTGCACGGAAATTTCACTGGCTACCCTGATAACAGACACAGGCGCGAAAAAACGTTATCCACTTTCTGACGTCGAGGAGTATTGCCAAGTGGAGATATGAATAGAATACCGGTTATACCTGTCATGGCTCTGTGCTCAAAAGCGGCTTCATACTAAGTATATTGATATTACTGGTACCAAAATGAAACGGTATTTCTTACAGTTTTAGAGCAGCAGCACAGGCTGTCTTGACTTCGGGCGCTTCGTGCTACGGCGCCGGCGTTTGTTTGGCTGAGAATTGTTCCCTGCAACTGAACGGAGGAGCTGTCTTCTTCTTCTAGTGCGCGTTCTCGAGTTGGCGCTTGCTGCTCGTGCACTCTTCTTCGCTTTCTTGCGGGTTCACTCAAAGCACGCGTGTTTATTCTAAAATAAATTGATATTTTGCTCGAAGGCGAAGCAGTAGCGTTACACTCGTGTTCCTCATACGATGTTCTAACATTACGCACCATTCATTGAAATTTGGGTTAGGTTCCCTTGATAAGTATTTTTTTATCTAAGGACTTTAGTTTGCGTTCTATCCCTGCGGCATCTACAACTGAAACTCTCGGGCGACCAGTTCTTCCTCGGCACCAGCGCTCGATTCGTCTTTTCGTGGGAACATGCATGTGTCCGTTTCGACTACTCGCCTACGAGGTCGCGTTCGTGCTGTATGGGGAAGAACATGTTTGTGGTGGCTCCAGCTTTGCCGATGCCGAAAAGGAACACTGCGCATTTTTGTGTGCTTAAGTTAAATTACTGCAACGGACACATAAATTGGGTGGCACAACTGTAACAGAACTAGAACTTCATAAAACAATGTAGACCACTCTTGAGGTAAACTTTCGCTTTCTAAAGCTTGGGTGGCGTCTCAAGCACGTGGCAACGCTCCAGGCGTTTACTCTTGGCTCCCAAGCCGAAAAGCGCGAGCGTGCGTACGTTCGTACATCATCCGATTGGCTCGTTCGATGAAATAGGCAGTCTATCCGAAAACTTTGTGCAGTCAGCATAAAAATACACTTGAGAAACTTTCAGATACGTGATTGTAGTCACCTTCGAATTACACCTATTTATGCTCTGTTTCAGTAGTTCCGTGCGGCACTCTGTGAACGACAGTCTTCTTCGACCGATAAAGGGTGCGACACACGGTAAAGGTGTCCTGCCGCGCCCTGTCGTCAGCTAGCGCCTTCATCTCCCCTGCGGTGCCTGCGATAGCCTCAAGCGAATTTTGCTATTCCTGGCATTACAAAGAAGGCCAATTTTCCATCGCCCGCTCTGAAGCAACTTACGCTCCTGTTACTACACCGGACGTATCACGATCACATACATATATATACCGATGGTTCTACCTCTCCCACCAGATCAACTGCCTTGTTCGTCGTTCCAGGTCAGCAGGCTACAGTTATATTCAAATTGTCACACATGACTACATCTACGTCGGCAGAACTTGCAGCTCTCTAACCCGCTAGGAAGTACGCCACCGAAGAGCCAACACAGAAATGGGTTGTAGTTCGTGATTCTAAAGCAGCTTTACACAGTATCATGTCTGCGTTACATCACAGAACTTACGAACAGATGATATCTGACATCAGGGAAGTGCACCACCATGCTCTGGAAAAAGGGCACAACATAATCTTTCAATGGATTCCTGCTCACTGTGGCATCGCTGGCAACAACCTTGCTGACAAGTCTGCCCGGTCTGCCTACGAAGCTACCGAGACGCGTCCAACACCTTTGGCGAGGTCGCACGCGACCAGGGAACCTCGCCTACTTGCACCCAAAAAGTCACAAGATCTCTGAATTTCAAGTGCCTTCAATTGCCGATTACATAAACTGGACTCCACGCTACGGCTACAACTGCCATCTAGCCTTTACCGCGGCGAAAGAACCTTGCTGTGCCGCCTGTGGCTGGGAGTGGCGTTCACGAACTCCTACTCCTATCGTTTGGGAATGGCCGGGAGCCCGTTGTGGGACTCCTGTCGGTGCGAGGAAACCATCAAGCACCTATTCTGTACCTGCACTCGCTAAGATGTACTACGCCTCTCTCTGCGGGCAGAGAGAAGTCGAAGATACTTGGAGCGTGGCCACACCCGTCACTGGCTCGAAAAGCGATTCGTGCACTAGTGCAGTACTTGAAGTGCACCGGTTTAAGAGACCGTTTATAGTGCCCTTGTGTATGGTGTCCCTCCTACACGTACTCAGTGCTTACTCTCTTCCTTTCTTTCTCTTTCTATTCCCCTTTCAACCACCCCTATGTAGGGTAGAAGACCGGTGCCCGTTTGGTGGCTCTCCCTGCCTTTCCTGTCCTTGCTCTCTCTCTCTTTTTCTCCAAGTCTCTGTCCCATATGTCAGCACCGGTAAAATGCACTGATTGCATACCTTCCTTTTCAATGATATCGGCAAGCTTCAAGTCAGGAGCTCACGATGTCTGTCGTATGCGATCCAACCTATTTTTATTCTTCTGTGAATTTTCTTCTTATGGTCAGGGTCCCCTGTGATTAGTCGACCTCGGTAAACGTTCTAGGTAAACGACCTAGGTTGCGATCCTGAACTGTTTTTCCCTTGCCCGGTTATTTATCATTATCTTTGTATTATGGATATTAATCTTCAACCACACTCTTACTCTCCCTGCTAAGGTCCTCAATCATTTGTTGTAACTCGCATGGAGTGTTCCTGAATAGAACAATGTCATCGGCAAACCGAAGATTGTTGAGGTATTCGCCGTCGATTCTTACTGCTAAACTTTCCCAGTTTAATAGCTTCAATACTTCTTCCAAGAACACAGGGAATAGCATTGGAGAGATTGTGTCTCATAGTCCGACCCCTTTCTTTATAGGCATCTTCCTATGTTTCTTGGGTAGAATCAAGTTGGCTGTAGAATCTCTGTAGATATTTTCCAGGGTATTTCCAAGGTATTTTCCAGGGTACGGAAGCGGTCTGTACTCCTTGATTACGCAATACCTCTATAACTACTGGTATCTCTACTGAATGAAATGCTTCGTCGTAATCGATGAAAGCCATATAGAGAGGTTTATTGTACTCTGCGGATTTCCCGATAACCTGATTAATAACATAGATGTGATTCATTGTAGAGTATCCCTTCCTGAAGCCAGACTGCTCCCTTGCTTGACTAAAATCCAGTGTTGCCTTTATTCTATTGGAGATTATTTTGGTAAATATTTTATTTAATACTCCGAGTCAGCTAATGAGCCTATAATTTTTCAATTCTTTAACATCTCACTTTTTGCGAAGTAGTATAATGTTTGCATTCTTCCACTTTTCTGGGACCCTTGCAGACAATAGACATTTCGTATAGAGAGTCGCCAGTTTCTTCTAGAACTAGGTCTCCTCCATCTTTGAATAAATTGGCTGTTATTCCATCTTCTCCCGCCACTTTTCCCCGTTTTATGTATTGCAAGGCTGTTCTGACCTCATCTCTAGTTATAGGAGGAGTTTCTGTATCCTGTTCCTTATTGTTTCAAATGGAGTACTTCTGAGTCCTCTGGGTACTGTACAGGACAGTAAAGAATTTTTCCGCTTCTTTTATTATTCCTTCGAGATTGCTGATGATAATACTCTGCTTATCTTTCACTTAATAGATCTTGGTTTGTCCTATGCCAAGCTTCTTTCTCACTGATTTCAGGCTGCGTCAATTTTTTGCGGCTTCTTCAGTCTTTGTCACGTTATAATTTCGAATATCGCTTATTTTCTTGTTGATCAGCTTTGACCGTACCGCGTATTTTATCTTATCTCTTTAGTTGAACACTTTCGTTATTTGTCGTTTCTTTATTAGATCCTTCGTTACTTGGGCGAGTTTGCCTACTGGTACCCTTGGTGCCTTGCCTGGCACTTCTATTACTACCTCTGTAGCCTGCCTAGATAGTTTCCTTCGTTGCCTCTATGTCATCTTCATCTCTGTGTGATGAGGCTGCATATTTCTTCGCAAGTACCAGTCTGAGTTTGTCTGCTTTTACCCTTACTGCCTCTAGGTTGGCCTGTTTCTTCTTGAGCAATTATACTCCTTCTCTCTTTAAATTGAGGTGAATCCTAGCTCTCAGTAACCTATCGTCACTGCGCTTTACCTTGATTAGATTATAGAGTTTTACGTGCCAAAACCACTTTCTGATTATGAGGCACGCCGTAGTGGGGGACTCCGGAAATTTCGACCGCCTGGGGTTCTTTAACGTGCACCTAAATCTAAGTACACAGGTGTTTTCGCTTTTCGCCCCCATAGAAATGCGGCAGCCGTGGCCGGGATTCAATTCCGCGACCTCGTGCTCAGCAGCCTAACACCATAGCCACTGAGCAACCACGGCGGGTACACTTTACTTCACCTAACACTTTTACATCCTGCACTATACTGGGATCGACGGAGAGTATGAAATCAATTTCGTTTCTTGTTTCACCATTAGGGCTTTTTGAGGTCCACTTTCTTTTGCTACGTTTCCTGAAAAGGTGTTCATTATTCGCATGTCAGTCCTTTCTGCGAATTCTCCCAGCATCTCTCCTCTAGTGCTCCTGGAATCGACGCCATAGTTGCTAATTGGTACTTCTGTAACCTGCCTTTTATCTACTTTTGCATTGAAGTCACTTGAACTTTTCTCATCGCTAATTCAACATCTTCATAAAACTGATCTACTGCTTCATTATGGTGACCGGATGTTGGAGCGTGGGCTTGTACTACCTTTAATCTATACCTCTTATTATGTTTGATTACGAATACTGCTACACTCTTATTAATGCTGTAGAATTCGTCAATATTGCCCGCTTTGTCCTTATGGATTACGAATCCTACCTCGCATTGCTTCTTATCTGGGAGACCTCTATAGCAGTGGACACGGCCGTTTGCCAGCACTGTATAAGCCTCACCACTTCGTCTAATCTGACTAAGGCCAATGATATCCGAAACAATCTCTGATAGTTTCTCAAGAAGACCTGTTAAGCTAGCCTCACTCGACAGCGTTCAGATATTTACGGTTGCCAGGGTCACTTTCCATTGGTGGTCTGTCCGGGTCCAGAGATTCTTAGCACTTTCTGCATCGTTACAGGTCTGAGCGCCACCTTTGTCAGGTGATCCTTAGCTACTGGAGGCAGGGGGTCATGGGTTAATTGTAGGAATCATCAGGGACGGAGTGGCCGAATGCTGCACTAGAGAGGCCAATTCCTGCTCAGGCGAAGGAGTAGTTCCTGTTCTAATACTCATCGCAACTTTTTCTTACGGGAGTCACATTTTTCAAGGTATTAATACTTTACTCAATACTGTTGGCTAATGTCGTAGCTGTGCTTTCTAAAGATGTAATACTACCAGCTTCTTAAATAATTGTTCACACTTCTATCGTGGCCTGATGGCCAAGATTCGCAAAAACTGATGGCCTAATATATGGTAGTTTTACAATAGCTAGAAATTTGCTTCCGTGTATTTAAGAAGGCTACTGTTATCCTAAGGTTGAGATTGTTAAATATCACACTGCTGTCAAATTGTATTAGCTCGTGAAAGAATGAAAATGAATGCTTTCTAGATTAATAGTATTTCGACATTTAGGTTTGAGTCGTAAAGGTGCGGAAGTCATTCAGACACATACTGTATTTTCATGTGATTCAAATTCAGCAAGACGATCTTCTTGACAAGGATGTCTTCATAATATCTTCAAGAACGTATTTTTCTGTGTGCCTTTAATACTCGTTTGTCATTTACTCAATGAAGATTAAGGGAGAACGGCATAGATATTATAGGCGCAAAATACAAAAATGTTAATCCGTGAACACCGTACAAAGCGTTCGAGTAACGTTGAGATCCCATTTTTGGCGATAAAGGTTTTCGTTCTCCGGCACCTCGCCCTCATTCCAGGACATTGTTTAGGCCATGGTGGCGTTGCCGTAGCTTAGGGAAGACGAGGACGGCTGCGGTGTGAGAAGAGCAGACGCTTGGCTGAGGGAACGTAGCTCTTCTTCCTGAACGGCGGATTCGTCGCCCATGTAATGGAGCACCGCGTAGGCAAGCGTCAGGAACCCTGTGCCCAGGAAGTCACCACAGCCAGTCAGGAACGGGACAGCCGCGTTATGAGGGTCAATATTCCAGCCCCAGAGACGGTACACCACCAGGCGTGCCAGGTACAGCAATACCACAACCTGCATTGACGGAAGTAAAAAACAGAATTACGATGGTGCGACATTAACAGCATCTGCAACGTCACGACGGCCGACAGATGGCCACGGCCGCACAGTTAGCATTGGAGGCAAGTGCCATCCCTCGAAAGACTCGTGCTGCAGTCTGTGTGACGTAGCATGAGGCATCGCGTGGGCACAGTCGCCGCGTATGCCGCATTACAAGTAGGGGAGTGGACGCAGAGGGAAACGTTTTTTGCAACGCCCCAGAAGCTCCAGTCGCGTTGAGCTTTAGTTGTTTGCATTGCTGGGCTTTACTGAAAACTGCCGAGTGCATTTGAGAGTTGAACTCATGATATTCCTGCAACTGTTTTATTGAAATAAATGCTGTACTTTTAATGAGATTGTCAAATGATTCAGCAGACTACAGAACTTAGTTCTGTAGCTTTGTTCCTTTTATCTCAAATATGTATAGCTAAGATGTCTTTTTGTTTTGAATTAATGCATTTTAATGAAGTTGCATGTAATGTATTAGTTTAGTGTAGCAGGAAAATCATGTGCAAAGTACTTAGCTGCACTGCAGCCTTTGAGCGTGCTTTGAGATGCGGTGGGTTGTATTTGTTACCTCTCTCTTGGTACTTCTTCTTTCGCATGACAAAAATGTTTGGTCTCCTTATTGGACCGCTGGGATGAATCTTCAAGAGCCATGCAGTTCATTTTCAACCTTGCCCCACTAGCCAACACAAAACCAGGCGAAGTTTACTTTGTTAATGATATGTAAAATGCAGCAGGCTTGCTGCACTGCTATGGAACATTCTGAGGAAAGTCCCAATTATGGTAATTCATAATCAATATGGGCGGCTTGTGTATATCCTAAGTCCACAACTATATCTCCCACAAACGTTCTTTGGATGATTGGTAACAAATTATGTCCCAGAAGCGTCTTACACCCTAACAAAAATGTCTACAGAACTAAGTCGGGATTAGGCAATAAAAATGATCCATGTTTAAACATCTCTTGGACATCCGGATATCCCCTTGTGGCGTTCGTGGGACATTTCTATGGAGGGCAATTCGCGTGCATGGGATGGTCCCATGTACATCCAAGAATAATCCACAGGTTTCTCATATATGTCCTCGGGACATTCGAATGCCCCCTTTCGGATTTCTTCTGTACATCTGTAGGACGTTGATGGTCCAATAGGTAAAAAGGTGCCCTCGTCTTGGCCATCTTGGACCGGTGGGTACTCGGGAGCGCGAGACAGGCAGTCAGGCAGTGTTTTTGACCTGACTTGTAGATTACAGTGATGTCATATTCTTGTAGTCTGATGCTTTACCGCGTCAGATGTCCTGAAGGGTCCTTTAAGTGCGCTAGCGAACAAAACGCGTGACGGTCGCTGACGACCTTGAATGGCCTGACATAGAGGTATGGGCGGAATTTCGCTTTAACCCAAAGGATGGCGAGGCATTCCTTTTCGGATGTAGAATAATTGCCTTCCGCTTTTGACAGTGACCAGCTAGCGTAAGCTATCACCCGTTCAAGTCCGTCTTTCCTCTGGACTAGGACGGCACCGATGCCTTGGCTACTGGCGTCAATGTGGATTTCTGTGTCGGAGTCCTTGTCGAAGTGCGCAAGTACCGGTGGCGACTGTGTGCGTCGTTTAAATTCTTGAAATGCGTCGGCCTGTGGCGTTTCCCCGCTTGAACTCGACATCACATTTAGTTAGCTGTGTCAACGATTCAGTGATGCGCGAAAAGTGCTTGACAAAGCGCCTGTAGTAGGCACACATGCAAAGGAATTGATGCACTGCCTTCTTGTCGATGGGCTGCTGGAGCTTTGCGATGGCGGCTTTCTTCTGCGGGTCGGGGGGACTCCAGATTTGCTGATGACGTGGCCCAGGAACTGAAGGTCATCGTAAGCGAATCTGCACTTTTGTGGCTCCAGAGTGAGCCCTGATGACTTGATGGCTTCTAGTACTGTTGCAAGCCACCTAAGGTGATCGTTGAAATTTCCGGCGAACACGACAACGTCATCCAAGTAAACAAGACAGGCCTGCTACTTTGACGCTGATAACACCGTTCCCATCACGCACTGCAACATTGCAGGCGGCGAGCACAGTCTGAATAGCTTGACCTTGAACTCATAGAGGCCCTCTGGCGTGATGATGGCGGTCTTTTCTCGATCCCTCTCGTCGACTTCTATTTGACAGTAGCCAGTCTTGAGATCCATCGACGAAAAGTATTTAGCGTTGCAGAGCCGATTTAACGCGTCGTCTATCCGTGGGAGGTGGTATACGTTCTTCTTCGTTATCCCATTCAGTCGACTATAATCGACGCAGAAAGGCAGGCTTCCGTTCTTTTTCTTTACCAAGACAACGGGAGACGCCCACGGGCTTTCGGGCGGCTGAATGATGTCACGTTGCAATTCGTTGACTTGCCTTATAGCTACACGTTCTCGCATCGAAACTCGGCAAGTGCTCTGGTGGAGATGTCGAGCGCACTCTTAGGTTTCAATGCAATGCTTTGCAACTGGTGTTTGTCGCATTCTCGACGACGTCGAAAATTGGCAGTGGCTATGCCAGGATATGCGTGGCGAAAGCTGAGGCACAGCATGGTTAGCCTTGGTTAATCTTGATTGGAAGTCCGGGTTAGTCTGCTCTAGCTTTGTTGCGGCGTTTAGCCAGTCGTTTGGCGCGCTGTTCGCCTGTTTCCTGGGCGATTCGTTTCCTCTTCATTTCGTTCCAATATCGATTCCAGGCCTCCTCCTGCTTATCAGAATTGTCGCCGTCCATGCTGCCGCTTCAACTGTGGTTGCGGCGAACGCAAGCTCTCCTTTTCAATCCTCCGACATGTTATCAGGCATGCGACACAGCTGGCGAAACAAGAGGAGGCGAGCGCAACGACGAGGAATGCGGTGTGACGTCGTACCAAACGGCGGCGGCTGAAAGGCGTGGCGCTGCGCAGCGGCGGTACACCTGTGGCTAGGTGCGACTATCGGCACATGCGCAGTAGTGACTAGGGAGCGAGAGAGATAGTAATATCCGCGGAGAGGCGCGCGTTGTGACGTCATGTGCCTCCTCAGAGCACCGCCACGGAGAAATCGCAAGTTCGCGGCAAGTGAAACTTTCGCTTTAAAAGCAGTCTTTGTATCTTTGGAGAAGACTTCTGAGCTATTGCTGCTTATTTATGGGGAGACCGAAATTTGCATCGAAGTCTGGTTCGGGAACTGGGGTTGTTGAGGTAGATGCGGCAGAATCGGAGTGGACAAAAGCATTGCTGGTTTCCATAATTTCCTCGTAGTATGCGATCGACGTGCCTTATGGTGTTATGGTGTTACAGTGCTTTGGCGCGGTCGCGGAGGGGGACCCTTACGGCGGGCGACGACGGCATAGGTCATCGCTTCCGATTAGGGTTGCGGCGATGCCGGGACTTCTGGTACCTCTACTGACCACTGAAACTCTTCGTTAACTATGTCAGCAAACCAGGCCACCTGGGGCTGCAGCCTTGGGCACAACTTCTGCAGCTCTTCCTGTAGGACCGATCGTAAAGGCCCGCAGAACGCTGCTGCGGAACAGGTCCCATGACGTTAAGGTTGACTCCCTATTCTCAAACCATGTCTGAGCGGAGTCCTTCAATGAGAAATAAACATGGTGCAGCTTTTCCTCGCAGTTTGAATTGTTGAATGTCGCGATTCTCGAATGTCCAGCTCTGAAGCCAGGTTTTCGGGTCTTCAATTGTCATCCAGTGAAGATCGGTGGCTTCCGAGGCTCTTGGACACTGTGGGGGACGCTGGGGCTGACATTGGGGTCGTCGTAGTAGTGACGGCAAAGAATACACTAGTAATACTGTGAATAACGAAACCAACTTTTATTGGGCAAACCTGTTGCCACAAAACAGGCTACACTTAAGCACAACTATTGCGGCGAACACAGTCGGTGACCGTTGAAATCTAATATGCTGGTCAATTGCGCCGGCTTTTATGTATGAGTCCTCGAAGATTCCAGAGTAAACGCTGATGCCCGCGTGTCTGCCAGAAAATTCTACACAACTCGCGTCGCACAAGCAATGAGATTACAAAGGCTTCGGAACAACAGAAAACGGGTAGAAACATCGATAACATTCGAGAAACTTCTAATACATGCGGGTGCCTCCCGGGCTGAGCGTTAACATTTGCTAGACGGTGAAAAGCGGTCACTTGAAAAAGATGGTCAAGTACGCGTGTCAATGGCACTTTGCGAAGAGAAACGATCTGTAAATACAAAGGCGTCCAATACTTGCACGCACACCATCTTACAAGACGCACCTGCGCGAGTGACGCGCGAATGCAGCCTATGAAGAAGGTAATAGTCATGGAGATCCTTCCAAATCGCAGAACCCTGGCAAGCACGACGAACAGTGTCTGGCCGGGCACGACGACACCGACGAGCACGCAGGCAACGTTGGCCATCTCGCCCCCTTGGTAGTACATCTGCAGCGGACCCACGCAGATGGGCTCCCCCGCGTGCACCCATCCCAGCACTGTCAGTCAGTTCAGGTAGCTGGAGAAGCTGCAGCTGAACATGGCCGCAAGGTTCCCGCCCAGCGCTGCACGCAAACACCACCGAACACGTGAGCTATACAGTGTAAATCACGGTTTATTACTTCCCCTGGTAACGGCAAAGTCAAACAACGCGATGATACATTTTGGGGGGATATCTTCGCCCTTTTCGTTGTGTGTGCATCGACAGCGGCGGGTAGTTGGATGAGAACCATCGTACCATAATATATTACATCAACCAAGACCTCCATCGCGAATGAAGATATGAAACACGGTCAGTGCCGTATCTTGCCTAGACTGCTCTATACAGAATTGCGCGGTGATTCTTTATTGCAAGCAGCATTGATCCCTAAGGAGGGCCGAAATAACTGCGTTAGAAAATTAAGTACAGACGTCGCTTATGCCGTTTAAGATTTCTAAATTGCAGAGTGAGTTAGGAGGAACACCATATTGGTGCACTCTGGATCAAATTTAACCCCCTGGGGCTCTTTTTTTCATTTAATCTATTCATTTCAACTTTAACCCCCCCCCCACACGCACACCTTACTCCCAACCCTCGAACAATACGCAAAAGAAGCACTAACGCGACCATCAGGTCACATAAAGCATTCGAATGAACTACATACCCAGACAAAGAAGTCAGTGCTGCTACGCAGCTGTCGTGCTATTAGGCCGTGGTGCTGCCAAGCAATGTTTTGGCGCTTTGTTACTAGGTCAATTGTATGTGCACCGCTGTAATTGACTAATGCAGCATGGGCTACCACTATGGAAACACTATACCTTATAGAGGAGTTGCAAACGGCTTTTCCCAGGAAGGCAGAGAAAGGTGTTTTAAAAGGACCCTGGCCCACTTTTATTTATTTGTTCATTTATTTATTCGTTTATTTATTAGAGCCGAGAAATGCATTTGAAATTATAAAGTCTCAAAAATGCTTTGTTGGAAAATGTTCTTCAATGCATTCAGCAGGAGCGGAATTAATGCCAATCAAACATACTCTTCGCGGTGATTCCCCTCTCCCTTTAATGATTTACTTACACCGGGAAGGCTACGGCGGAGCGGGGTGTGCCCCCAACCCTTCGCCTTCTGAACGTCACCGTGGCGCGCAGTTCAAATGTGATTTTGAATGTTCACGTAGACGCACCTGTTTCCTATTTTGGCATCTATGACGCACCAAACGCGGCTGTCCTCAGCGAGCCACAGTGTGCTCAGCCAGTACAGCCAGTGGACTCGTCGCGGAACCTCGCGGTGGCTGCCGCATCTACACTACGTAGCAGACCACAGCTGCATGCAAGTGCCGCGCTTGGTTTGTGCACGACAGGGCTAGAGTGCACCCTCGCGCTTATATGTTCCACTCGGCCTGTGCTACTCCTTCACCAGCTTGACTGACGTACAGTAACCACATCCAACGTGCTCATTTTGAAGCGCTAGCAATAACTCATTAGGAAGGGAAGTCTGTCAAGGCGTCTAACAAAAAGTGGCCAGGAGTGAGCGTGCGCTGGCAAGCGTCCATGTGGTCTCCCCTTATGTTTCGCGTGCTATTAGGCTAGTTTAGTGGTGAAAACTAGTCAAAATTAGCGAAACCTGACGTCTACGACATATATAAGCAGGGTGGCCATAGTTTCATTCCTGCGCGGGCGGCCGCGACTGAGCCTAAGCACAGGATAGTCCGCTTGTTCTGGAAGTACGTAATTGTTATCGAAATTCGAAAGGAGATTATCGTTTACTTCAGCTTGTTTTTAATAAACTGCATAATTAAATATACCCAGTCACAGCGAGAAAAAGCGCACTAATCCAAACACCCTACTTGATTGATGTCCCCTAGTGGCCAACAGCAGCTGTACTAGGGAATCTGATAAATTACTAAAGAAAGCATCCAGAAAAGAGTCAGGAGCAGGCTTCAGCTGAAAAGAGAGCGTTTGAGAGAAAGGTTACTCTGCGCTCTGCTCACAACATTCCCGCCCCGCGCACGACTCCAAAAATTTGGCTGAAGAGTTCACAGCCGCGTATACCAACCGCAGACTGTGCTTTTTTACACCAAGCCCGAGGAGTTGTTCAGAGCTCCTTTAAAAGATAAGTAGAATTTAACTCAAGTCGCATATGCCTACAAGGGCAGCCAGGAGTGGTTTCACTTAACGACAGTCAGCCAACGCAGCCATGCGAACGCTGCGGGTTCCGCATTCTCGGGCAGGTCGCACAGATGGCATTGTGGGATGGCACTCCAGCACTTTGACCTCCATATATATGTATATATATATATATATATATATATATATATATATATATATATATATATATATATATATATATATATAGTTAACAGCTTGTTGTTTTATGTCAACTGCAGGAGGAAGGCTACTCCCTGCGATCTCCAAATACCCCTGTCCTGCACCAACCGATTCCAATTAGCGCCAGCGAATTTCCTCATTTCATCGCTCCACCTAGTCGTCTGCCGTCCTCGACTGCGTTTCCCTTCTCTTGGTACCCATTCTGTAACCCTAATGGTCCAGCGGTTATTTAAGCGGCGCATTGCATGACCTGCCCAGCTCCATTTTTTCTCTTCATGTGAATTAGAATATCGTTTATACCCGTTCCCTCTCTGATCCAAACCGCTCTCTTTCTGTCTCTTAACGTTACGCCTTGCAATCTTCATTATATCGCTCTTTGCGCGCTTCTTAACGTGTTCCCCAGCCTCTTTGGCAGTCTCCAAGTCTCTGCCCCTTATGTCAGGGCTGGTAAAATGCGCTGATTGTACAGCTTCCTTTTCAATTATGATGGCAAGCTTCCAGACAGGAGCTGACAATGTCTGCCGTATGCGATCCAATCTATTTTTATTCTTCTATGAAATTTTTTATCATGATCAGGGTTCGCTGCGATTGATTGACCTAGGTAAACGTACTCCTTCAGACTTCAGAGGCTGACTGGCGATCCTGAACTCTTGTTCCTCTGCCCGGCTATTCATCATTATCTTTGTCTTCTGCATATTCATCTTCAACTCCACACTCACGCTCTCTCTGTTAAGGTCCTCAATCATTTGTTGTAACTCGTCTGCATTGTTGCTGAACAGAACAATGTCATCGGCCACCGCAAAGTTACTGAGGCATTCACCGTCGATCCTAACGCCTAAGCCTTCTCAGTTGCGAGTGGCGCCCTGCCCCATTCTCTTTTCTTGTGTGTGCCCGTTTATTTGGCGTCTTTATATTTTATAATAAGGCTACTCAGTTTAATAACTTGCATACTTCTTCCAAGCACTTAATGAGTAGTTGAAGATATTGTGTTGCCCTGTCTGTCCCCTTTCTTTATAGGTATCTCCCTGCTTTTCTTGTGTAGAATTAAGGTAGCTGTAGAACCTCTGTAGATATTTTCCAATGTATTTACATAAGTGTTGTGTACTCCTTGATTACGTAATGCCTCTATGACTGCTGTTATCTCTACTGAATAAAATCCCTTTTCGTAATCTATGAAAGCCATATATAGAAAGCTTATTGTATTATGCAGATTTCTCGGTAACCTGAATAATGACATGGATGTGATCCATTGTAGAGTATCCCTTCCTGAAGTCAGCCTGTTCTCTTCGTTGAATAAAGTCCAGTGTTGCCCATATTGAATTGGAGGAGTATTTTGGTAAATACTTTATATAATACTGGGAGTAAGCTAATGGACCTTAATTTTTCAATTCTTTATCGTCTCCCTTTCTGTGCATTAGTATATTGTTTGCTTTCTTCCAGTTTTCTGGGACCCTTGCAGTCGATATACATTTCGTATAAAGAGCCATCAGTTTTTCAAGCATTCTGTCCCATCCATTTTTGATTATATCGACTGCCTTTCTATCTTCTCCTGCCGCTCTTCCTCATTTCATGTCTTGCAAGGCCCTTGTGACCTCATTGCTAGTTATAGGATGAGTTTCTGTATCCTGTCATTACTGTTTCTAATGGAGGTATCGTAACTCATTTGGGTATTGTACAGCTAAGTATAATACGAATAGGTTATATAATATATTGCTCATGATATTAGGCTACTTATCTTTCAGTGCAAACATCTTGGTTTGTCCTATGCCAAGTTAGTTTCTCACTGAATTCAGGCTGTGTCCCTTTTTTAGGGCTTCTTCAGTCTTTCTGACGTTATAGTTTTGAATAACACTTGTAGAAAAAGACGAATAAACGGAGCAGGCGGGCCCTGCAGAGAGAAAGAGAAGTTGGAACAATGAGTAGCTCTTCATCTGGTTTCTTCGCGTCTCGTTAGTTTTATACAATTTTGGTGCCGAAAAGCTCAGTGCGGACTCGTTACCTTCATCGCATGTCTCCAAGGGCCTTCTACTCCACCGCTTCGCACTGCGAGCGGCGCGGAATGACTCGTTAACGCATCGTTCATGATCGGCATTGAGACCAGACATCAAGAGCTAATCGGATGGATCGCCTCAAGACCAAGTGGTCGGCTCGACGAGCACAGAATACGAAGATTCTGCAGGAAGCACAGTTGCTACTTACAAATCCTACCGTGGACAAGCTCAAGCTTTCAGGTATTTTTAACCGTTTATCTGCTAGCAACTAGCTCTCTAAACTTAATGATGCACTCGAAGAGCACATTGCCGACGATGAGCTCGATGGAGAATACGTAACTGCTGTAGAATATAACGAACAAGCTATCAGCATGCTTGCCGAGATTCGGTGCAAGATCGACGCTTTGGCACGCGTGGACAGTACAGCGGAGTGTGCTCCTCAGAATGCAACCCCGATAGTTTCTGACGCTATGCCCAGAATTGGCCCAAGGCTACCGAATCTTGATATGCCAACATTTAAAGGCGACATTCACAAATGGGCACCTTTCTGGAAGCAGTTCGAGCAGACTGTTCATCTCAACAACGCTATATCGAGGACGACGAAGTTTTTATATTTACGGCATTATCTTGCCGGGGAAGCGGCAGCGGCCATTGCCGGTTTACCGACTTCTGAAACTTGCTACTCAGATGCGGTAGAACTTCTCAAAGAACGTTTTGGCGATCGTCAAAGGATAGTGCAGCACCACCTGACAGCGCTTCGCCATCTACCTCATGTAAAGTCCCGAAGCGACGTACGCGGCCTCAGGCAGCTGTATGATGCCGCGCAACTAAATATCCGATGTCTGACTGCCCTAAAAGTACCCACTCTTAGTTTCTCTGCAATGCTGATAGATATTCACAGAAGAGATTGCCATACGAGGTCGTTCTTGCATATACGCGAGAAAAGCCAAGTGAGACTTTACGTCAACATGGGCCTGATACGAACCTCTCGGAACCAGCAATGGCAGCTGCAACATCGGAAGCGGAGTTAAAAGAGCTGCTCATGTTTACACGTGTTGAGTTAGAAAGCCGAGAGCAGTGCAACGCATCCTCACAACGATCTCTCGATGACCGTGCTGAGAGAACCCGAGGGAGCAGCACCGCTTCCATACTGCACAGTGCATCATACAGCTGGAATGAGTGTTTCTTCTGTCGATCTAAGAGGCGCGGTACACGCGCCTGCGACGCCAACCTATCTCTTGTTTTCACAAAAAAGAAGCTAGCTAAGGATAACCGCTGTTATATATGTACATGATGAGGTCACCAGGCATGGTCTTCCAATGTCAAACTCAAGTGCTCAGCTTGTCATGGAAGACACGCCTCGAGTATGTGTGACCCGAACTACAGAAAGAAAGATACTACCTCTGGCGATTCCGTCCTAGCAGTGTCCATCCGAATGCCGTATTGATTGCGACCAGTCCCGGAATTTCTATGCTCCTTGCCACTTCTCCCGTCATGATTTCCCAAAGATAGTCAGCTCCAATCAACAAGTTGACAGCGCTTCGCTATCTACCTCATGTAAAGTCCAGAAGCGACGTACGCGGCCTGAGGCAGCTGTATGATGCCGCACAACTAAATATCCGCTGTCTGACTGCACTAAAAGTACCCACTCTCAGTTTCTCTTCAATGCTGATAGATATTCTACAGAATTTTCATGCTGCCGACAAGAATTTTCTTGAAGCAGATACTGAGAACGGCCTCAACTTGTTGTTTGGAGCTGACCATCTTTGGGAAATCATGACGGGAGAAGTTGCAAGGAGCATAGAAATTCCAGGACTGGTCGCAATAAACACGGCATTCGAATACACACTGCAAAGACTGAATCGCCAAAAAGTCTTTCTTGACTGCGACGCTAACGTTATGGTCTGCGTTGTGCGAGTAGAAACGATTACTGACGATGACACAACCTCGCAGATTCTACAGTCGTTCTGGCAGCTCGAAGCAATGGACATTACAGATTCTGGCGAACCTCCGTTTTCTGAGTCCATTGCACGGTTCCGAGGAACAATTCCTAAGAAAAATGGCAGATACACCGTGGCGTTGCCTTGGAAAGATCAGAAAGAACTACTTGGTAGCAGCCGTGATACCACGCTCGCACGTCTACAAAAACTGGCAGAAAGGCTATCAATGAATGAAGGGTTATTGGAGCGATACAACGCAGTAATCCGACAATACCTGGAGCTAGGACAAGCTGAAGTGGTACCTAAGAGTATTCCTATCGATCGGGCCACCTATTATATGCCACATCGGCAAGTTATACGAGAGGAATGGCTGTCCACCAAGCTCCGGGTCGTGTTTGACGCATCGTCACACGCTCAAGGCTTTCCATCACTCAACGACTGCCTGGATAAAGGGGTGAACCTCACCCCAGAGTTACTACAAGTACTGCTTTGCTTTCGGTGGTTTCCGGTCGCCATCAACACGGATATCGAGAAGGCATTCTTACAAGTTGAGATACAGGAGACCAACCGAGATGCATTCCAGTTTCTCTGGTTTGATGGCATTCCGGTCACCCAAAACAGTATCATTATCGAATGGCGCATGACCCGGGTACCGTTTCAATCAACATCAAGCCCTTTCTTGCTCATGGCGAGTGTTCATTACCACTTGGACAGCACTTGTGAGGACCAAGCGCTTGCTTCTATTTTGAAAAAGTCCTTTTATGTAGACGGTTTACTGGTGGGTGCCGAGACATTTGAAGATGGTCTGAGCATCTATGACCGATCGAAGTTTATTTTGCGAGATGCAGGCTTGACTCTCAGAAAATGGAAGACCAATAACCAGCAACTACAGAACATTTTCGACAACCAGAAGGAGCAAGTGGAAGGTACATCAAGGGAATGAACTGCAGTTTTGGGAATGCAATGGGATACCGAAACTGAATACTTCAAATTTTCTTCCAAATCTATAGCTGAATACTTAGCCTCTGCGCAGGCGGACACAATACGTACACTTCTCAAGGCTGCTTCCCGAATTTTCGACCCTCTTGTTATTCTCTCGCCTTTCACCGTCACTGCAAAGCTTTTGTTTCAACGATTGTGGGTTTTAGGCCAGTCTTGGGATGCCCAGTTACCAGAGGAGATCAAGACGACGTGGACAGCATGGTGCGCAGACGCAATCCAGCTTGGATCCAGCTATATGGAGTGGTCGAGAAGGCCGAGCTGCATATATTCGTCGACGCCAGCCTGAAGGCTTATGAAGCATGTGCCTATTTGTGAACAGTTGATGACGGCGGAAATACAGCTACATCACTAATAGTAGCGAAGTCTCGAGTAGCACCTACCAAGATTTTAACACTGCCGAAGCTCGAGCTTATGGCTGCGGTAGTAGGAGCCAGATTATTAAAATGCATCCGCTCATCGCGGGATTCAACGCATTTTCCCTACGTCATGTGGACAGACAACGATCCCACTGAGCTTGATCCGGGGTCACCATAACAAGTGGGGTAAGTTTTTAAAGCACAGAGTGACTGAAATCGCAGCAATTGCTCACCCACTGCTATGGCGTTACTGTCCAAGAGAAGACAACCCGTCTAATTTATTGACTAGGGGAGTATGTTTAAAGATTCTACGTATATGTCGCAGCTGGTGGAGGGGACCTAAATGGTTATCCCAGCCAATCTCAACCTGGCCTACAGGCTCGGACATGAGCACACCGATCTACGAAGAGTCAGAGTGTGGCACGCAACATGTACTTCTTCAAGCGCCGATAATAGTGGACGCCCCGATTGACTTAAGGAAGTTTGGCAGCCTACAGAAGCTCCTGCGCGTCACCGCCTGGGTATTTCGATTTATGGATCGATGTCGTCGTATTCAAACGTCGCTCGGTGGAACTACTTCGACAAAGGAGCTAAACAAGGCTGAAATGTTCTGGATCTGTCGTGTCCAGCTCAGTGTATTCATGAAGGACATTGAACACCTTCGGCTTAGAGACTGTCCAGGAACACTCCGTACTGCGCGATCTCCACCCTTATCTTGATCACAGTGGGCAGCTTCGACTTGGTGGCCGACTTGAAAGAATGAACGCTACATATTACGAAAAGCACCCGGTTATCCTACAGCAAAGGCATCCCTTCATGGCCTTAGTTGTTACTGAGGCTCACTGCAGAATTTTACATGCGGTGTGGTAAGCACTATGATGCAGGTTCGACAGCGTTACTGGGTTTGACGCGCTCGACAAGAAGTTTAGGGATCATCAATGCTTGCTTTCTTTGCAAAAAATAGAACGGCAAACCTGTAAAGGTGCAATTTGCGCCAATGACTGAAGACAGGCTTCTCACATCACGGCAGTTTGAAGTTGTGGGATTAGACTTTGCAGGCCCACTATATGTAAAGCCACATGAGACTGATGGAGTTACATACAAAGATTATATTCTGTTGTTCACATGTGCGACCACGAAAGCTGTTCACCTTGAATTGACGAGTGGAATCTCTACAAGCTCCTGCTTACTAGCATTCCGTAGGTTTTTGGCTCGTAGAGGAGTGCCCGCAACACTATACTCCGATAATGCTCTCGCATTTAAGAGATCATCGCGATACCTATGGGACATTTGGAACACCATGAAGATCTCTCCATTTGTATCTTTGCTTTTGAAGCATCGCATAGAACGGAGTTCAGTAAAGTGGAAAGTTGGGCTAGTCGGTGAGTGGTCATCATACCTTGCTGGTGAAGCAGCGCACTGACATGGACAAAGTGAAGACAAGCAGGAGTGTCGTCTTTTCCTGTTTGTCTTCACTGTGTTCGTGTCAGTGCGCTGCTTCACCAGCAAGGCATAGAATGGAAACTTATTATGCCAGGTGCGCCTTGGTGGTGAGGCTGGCGGGAGAGACTTATCAGATCAGTCATCTTTACGCAATGG
Source organism: Dermacentor andersoni (assembly GCF_023375885.2). Classification (NCBI taxonomy): domain Eukaryota; kingdom Metazoa; phylum Arthropoda; class Arachnida; order Ixodida; family Ixodidae; genus Dermacentor; species Dermacentor andersoni. The sequence goes on from NC_092819.1 coordinate 72,452,824, forward strand.
GCTGGGAAAGAGCAAGCTCAACAGCGAACAAACTGAGATTGTACTGCTGGAGGTATCGGCGGTTAAAAATTCAAGACCCCTAACCTATACGTATACGGACGCTAGAGAGCCCTCTCCACTATGTCCTGCTCATTTTCTGGTCGGGAGCTCATTTCTTGCCTCACCAGAGCCAACCAACAGTGATGACGAAGCTCGAAGTGCACAGGCTGCGCGACGTGACCTCAGCAAGAAGTTGCGATACCGCCAGAAGCTCATGGACCACCTGTGGATCCGATGGAAGAAAGAATACCTCTTCGTGCAGAAGGAACATGCGGAACGTGGCGTTAGTGCTGCCAGATTGCACTCCGGCGATGATGGACTGTGAGGATTCGTCGCGTAGTTGTTCAGCGTTCATGTCGGTCATGTCCGTTCAAGACATCACGCAGGTCACCGGATCAGGCGCAGCAGGATCAGGGGGATCCACGGGGTGACGAGAGAGGCAGTCAGCGTCTTTGTGGAGGCGTCCAGTCTTGTAATGAACACTGAATGAAAATTCCAGGAGCCGCAGAGCCCAACGACCGAGCCGTCCAGTGAGGTCCCAGAGGGAAGACAGCCAGCAGAGTGCGTTATGGTCCGTGACGACCGAAAACGTGCGGCCGTACAAATATGGCCAGAACTTGGCGACATCCCAAGCTAAAGCCAAGCACTCCCTCTCGGTGATGGAGTTATTTCTCTCGGCAGGTGACAGCAGGCGGCTGGCGTAAGCTATCAGGCACTCCCTACTATTCTGTTGCTGGGCGAGAACAGCGGCAATTCCATGGCCACTTTCGTCAGTGTGGACTTCGGTCGGGGCAGATGGATCAAAGTGGCCAAATATCGGGTCAGAAACCCGATGATAGCGGCGAACGCGTCAGCCTGCTGCGGGCCCCATGATAATGGCGTGTACTGTTTTAGAAGATTTGTCAAAGGCCAAGCAACGTCGGCAAAGCTTTTGACGAAACGGTGAAAGTAAGAACACAGGCCGACGGAGCAACGCACGTCACAAGCAGAACGTGGCACAGGGATACTGCGTACGGCGCGAAGTTTTTCCGGATCTGCTTAGACACCGGTTGCGTCAACGAGGTGTCCCCACACGGTAATCTGACGGTGCCCGAATTGACACTTCGTGGAGTTCAGTTGAAGGCCGGCTTTTTGGAAGACCGCAAGAATTGCAGAGAGTCGGGTAAGCGGGCTGCCGAACGTGGGAGAAAAAACAATAGCATCGTCAAGGTACCAAATACCAGTAGCCCATTTGTAGGCTCGCAGAAGAGAGTCCATCATTTTTTTTTATTTATTTATACATGTACCTGCAGCACCACAAGGGCATTATTGCAGGGGGAGGGGGCAATTGGAAGAAAATAAAGATGTGACGAAAACTTTAAAAAGCTATGTTCAGGCGCTGAGAGTAACAAAATACTTAACATCGATGAGTCATCTCGACGGCAAAGCGGTCTTCAGTGAACTGCGGTGCAAAATTGCAACACAGAAATGGAAAGGGTAGACTATCGCATGAAGCGCAATGCCAGCCAAATGATATAAAGTAAACGAGATAATATTATACTACGGCGGACTGCGCGACAATGAAGACTGAAACTCTGAACACGTTTTACGTTCACCGGTGCTTTTGGGAAGCCTATTCCAGTATGCGGAAGCAAGTGGAAAAATGAATTACGCTAGACAACCGTACGACAGCGCATTTCAACAACTTTGAGCTCGTGATCACATCGTTTAGAGATAAAGTGGGGAGGAAAAATGTACAAGTTCTTATTTATTCCTGTGAGATCAGTTTAAATTCGGAAAAAAAGTTCTCATTTTGCAGTTAATCGGCGGTGTGCTAGTGTTTTACAACCAAGGTCCTCTTTAACTAATGTAATACTGCTACGGAAGTTACAATTACCAGAAACAAATCTTGCGGCGCGGTTTTGGACGCGTTCAAGCTTTTCTATAAGTTTAGAGCTTTAAGGGTCCCACACCTGGCAAGCGTATTAGAGTACCGGACGACCATTTGTTATGTAAAGCAGTTATTTTAGTATCTGAGGGGCTTTGTAAAAATTACGTCTAACAAGGTTTAGCATGCAAAATGATTTTAAGGTTAAGTATTCAGTGTCTGTTCCATATTAAATTTTCTGAAAGATAGACCCCGAGGTATTTCTAGTGTTGGAATTTTTCAAAAAGTAGTCCGCCCAATTTATACACTGATTTCACAGGAAAGCGTTTACGGGTGAACGACACAAGTTCATATTTAGCACTGTTCAAAGACATGTCCCACTTAATGCACGAAGCATGAATTTTGTTTAGATCATTCTGCAAATTACTAACATCACAATAATTTTCTGCATTCCTGTATATGGCACAATCATCAGCATATAACCTTACTTTGCATTCTAAATTGTAGACAATGTCATATATAAAGACTAAAAAATAACAAAGGCCCCAAAACAGACCCTTCGGGCACGTCAGACGTTACCGTGGCAGGTGTTGATTTAGTGCCGTTTATTAAAACATGCTGTGTTCGCGCAGATAGGCAATTTCTAATCCAATCTACTATTGCAGGGTGTATACCGATACAAAGTAATTTATGTAAAAGCAATGTATGAGAAACAATGTCAAAAGCTTTCCGCAAATCCAAAAATATGCAGTCTACATGAAATCCAAGGTCAAAAGAATAAAAGAGATCATGGGAGAACTTTACCAGTTGAGTCGTACATGACAAGCCAAGCATGAAGCCATGTTGAACATTCGAAAAGAAATTATTGCTTTGAAGGTGTTCCATCACAGCACTGTATATGTGTTCTATTGTTTAACGACATACACATGTTAGAAAAATAGGCCTGTAGTTTTCTAGTACACCTTTGGGACCGTTTTTATGAATAAGAACGATGTGGGCTACCTTCCATTCTGCGGGTAATGAAATGGTATTTAACGATTTAATAAACAGAGCTACTAAAAATACGCAATAGCTTGTGAGCAGGATTTTAATACCTGTGACGGAATGCCTTCAGGGCCGCCAGCAGATTTGTTGTTCCGATTGGAAATAAACTTGAGAACACCTTTATATGTGACAGTAACCATAGGCATATTCTCGTAGATAATTCCTTGTATTTCAGGCAGTTCACCCGTGTACGTCTACGCTTAAATGACGCAAGAGCATTGCATAGGCAAAAGGGCATAACTTTGAACTGATACAAGCCATTCGGCGTGATGAAGGCTGTCTTCTCGCGGTCCATTTCATCAACTAGTAGCCATTTCATCAACAGTAGCCGGATCGAAGATCGATGGACGAGAAGTATTTAGCTCCGTGCAAGCAGTTCAAGGCGTCATCGATGCGTGGTAGTGGGTAGACGTCTTTTCGCGTGATCTTGTTTAAGTCGCGGTAGTGGACGCAAAAATGCCAGGAAACACCTCTTTTTTTTTTTTTTACATGGACGACCGGCGAAACCCAAGGGCTTACTGATGGCCCGATGACCTCTTTGCGGAGCATTTTGTCCACTTCTGATTGGATGATCTGACTTTCAGCATGCGATAAGCGATAGGGACGCTGACGAATAGGATTCGTGTCTCCACTCTTTACACGGTGGTGAACAACAGACGTTTGTCCTAAAGGCCTGTACCCGAAATCAAAGATGTCACTATACGATGCAAGCAGGTGACGTCTGTCCGTGGCCTGTGCAGAGGTGAGGTCAGGCGCAATCATTTTCGCGAAGTCATCCGTTAAGAAACCAGAGGTGTGAGCTGCAATTGACACTAATAAAACACTGTCGGCATACAGACCCTCAGTGTCAAATTCGGATCCACTACAAAGGCTGTCCGAGGACATGCCGGCCGGAATCACTTGAGGGCACAGGCTGAAGTTCAGAAGCGGCAGAACGACGTCGTTATTAGTAACCGTAGTCAGCGTATGCGGAACAGCTACATTCCGGTTAAAAAGCACGTCAATGATGGGGCGACGCACACAGTCACCTTCAGGAACCGGTGGCTGGGCGGTCGAAGTGACGCAAGTAACCGCCTCGTGTGACTGACGCACATCGTGAAGCGAGCACAAGTGCGGTGAGACGGTGCTTGGAGCATCGGCGAGTTGAGGCAGTTCTAACTGAAAAACGCCGGTCGCGCAGTCGATGAGAGCAGAATGCATGAATAAAAAGTCCAATTCAAGGATAACATCGTGAGGGCAGTTGTCGATCACAGCAAAGAGAACAGAAGTAGAGCGGCCAGCTATACTTGAACGCGCAGTACACATTCCAAGAACAACCACTACGCCGCCGTCGGCCGCACGAAGCACTCGGGCAGCTGCTGGGGTGAGGACCTGCTTTAAGCGTCTACGTAGGCTAGCACTCATCACAGAGACGTGTACTCCAGTGTCGACGATTGCTTGGAGAGGTACGCCGTCTATTTTAACGTCAATTGCACTTCTTGTGGGCACAGAGAGAGGAGTTGCTGCGGTAGTCGGCAATGCAGCACCTCCGTCTTACGCATGCTCGAATATTATAACCTTGCCAACACGAGTTACAGCACACAGCCAAACCTTATTAGATGTCTGTATCGCTAATGTACATGATTCCACTGTGATTGCTGGGGTCATGTCCTCTGATATAAGCGATCATCTTCCAATTTTTTGTTTTCTGCCTTGTTCGCAGAAATACAAGCATACTGCGCCTGTATATTCCTACCGTCTCATAGATACAACGACGCTAGCCTATTTTCGCTCTCTTATTCGGGAAAAAAACTGGGAATCTGAATTAACTGAAAGTGACCCAAATAAGGCGTACAATTCGTGTTTCGATAAACTAATCACTTGCTACGACATAGCCTTCCCCCAACATAGTGCTACAAAACGACCCCATAAAATTAGAAAGCCATGGATAGATGTAGTGCTTTTTACAAAAATCAAAAGTCAAAATAAGATGTACCATACATTCCTTAGAACAAGAGACATGAATGAGTTAGTACCGCAACCAAGTAAATTCAGAAATAAAAAACGCAAAAGAAAAATATTATGAGAAGGTGTTCTCGCACATACATACCAATCCAAGAAAAGTTTGACTGGAAATTAAGAAAATATCAGGAGGAAAGGCTAGCCCTCGAGACCTACAAATAGTTTCGGTTAATGGCACTCTTGCAGGTGAAGAAGCCGTCTTAATCCTAAACACTCACTTTGTTCAATGCTGCAGCAACATTTCTGCAGCAGATCCAGAAGAGATAGGGCATACTGTTGTGAAACCGTCTCTGCAAAATTCTTTAATGTCATTTCCGGTGACACCAAGCGAAGTAGAAAGCGTGATCAAAAACTTTAGATCAAGCAGTGCTGCAGGTTTCGATGGTATCATGGCATCTCCTATAAAATATGTTCTGACATCATCTCTAATGTGTTAGCTCATATTATTAATAAAATGCTTGAGTCCGGAATTTTTCCTAGCAAGCTTAAGATAGCCAGACTCTGCCCAGTTCATAAAGGTGGTGCTGACCATAGTGTAAACAACTTCCGACCTATATCAATACTACCACTTTTTTCAAAACTTTGTGAAACTGTTCTAAACACTCGACTAGAGGGTTTCTTAAGAAAATATGCTATTATTAGTACGGCGCAGTATGAATTCAAAAAAAATAAATCATGTGAGGATGCGGTCCTAAATATAGAACATCAAATACTGCACAATACGGAAAACCGTCTATACACGGTAGGCTTATCTATGGACCTGCGTAAGGCGTTTGACAGTGTAAATCATCTTATACTTCTGTGCAAGCTTTATGAATACGGTATACGTGGTACAGCAACAGGGATCCATACTTGGCCCTATATTATTTAATCTTTATTTCAATGACCTTCCTAACATTTCTTCCTCACCCAATATCATCATGTACGCAGACGATATTAATCTGTTCTGTGAAAATTCTTCCTTGCAATGCATACAAAAAGAAATAAATGATTATTTAAATTTATTATCTGAATGGCTGTACATCAACAAACTAAAATTGAATGTCAACAAAACCAAACATATAATATTTAAACCGATAAACAAGTCATTGCCTGTTAATATAACTATTCTATTTCATGCAAAGAGGCTAGAACAAGTAACAACGAAAAAGTTTTTAGAAGTATGGTTCCAAGGGAACCTCTCCTGGGAGAATCATGTCAATAAGCTTAGCAATGATTTTAGCAAAGTAGTAGGCTGTATGTATAAAATAGGTGATCTAGAACCTTTATGGCTAAAGAAAGCAATATACTGCGCACTTTTTTACTCGAAGCTAACTTATTGTGTCTTGATCTGGGGAACAACTACAGCAAAACACTATGATAAGTTATTAAGCTTGCAAAAACGAGTAGTCCGAATTTGTGAAAACAACCATGGTACGCCGCGTGACTTACCCACACACAATCACTTCGGAAAACATTTACTGATCCGAGCAAATCAAGTATTTTATTATAGATTACTCTTACATATAAAGAAAAACACAGGCTCCATGTTGTCAGCATACCCACTTCTCCTCGATACCAATTACGTTATCAAATCAAGAAAATACCACTCACGCGTACTAACTACGGACGTCAGGATATAAACTATCAAATACCAAGGCTACTAAACATCGTTGAGCAAAAAATTGATTTCTGTGCGCCCAATTTTAAGCAATCTATAAAAAACCTTCTCATACACAGTCAAATTATTTATACATAAAATGCTATCGCACTAAATTTTTTTATGCACTATATATGTATTTCTTAATCTGCGCTGTAATGTGAATGCACAAACAAAAATTGAAGCGTAAATGTCTTTTTCACATAGTCATTGTATAACGCACACATTATCTTGTTTATTTGTATTTTCTACATCGTACTTGCTTGTTTCTTGTTATATTTTCTTCTTTGGTACATTGGATCATCATGTAAGCCGAACGCGCTTAGGAGCAAGAGCCCCTGTCAGGCCAAATGGCCTTTAGCTTTTGTTTCCTCTTTCTGTAATGAAGAAAGAAAATAAACTTCAAACTTCAAACTCCTTTGAGGGCTGCATTTCTTAGTTTTCTGAAAGGGCGCGGCCAACGGCCGCAGAGGATTAAAGGCGACGTGGCTGCGGCGAAAGCAAGATGGGGGACGTGCTTGCGTTGGTCGAGACTGGCGTCTGCACGGTGATGGTGAGCGACTATACTCCGTGTTCCCAGCAGATTTGTCGGCCCTGTTAGACTACGTGGTGGGAGAAACATTGCTGGCATTTCCATCAAACGGCTAAGACTGGTCGGCGTGCGAGATTTTGAGGGCCGCGAGTTGGGACTGTATCGGGCGACATGACCAACGCGGCGACAGGTGAAAAATATCGGCTGGTCATCCGCAGTTTTCCACTCAGTCGGGTTGCAATAACGTGGAGAGTAGCGTCGGGGTAAAGCGAAAATAGTCGGAGGGCGTTCGTTAGCACTGCGATTGGCGACAGCACAGACAGAATGTAAATGAATGTTTTAAAGTTCCTGGTGAGCGATGGCTTCTACCAGGGGAACTGAAAATGTGGTAGCATCAGGGCTACGCGAACAGACAGCTGCGGGCGCCATGGCATCTAGTTCACGTCTAACGATTCGCACCACGTCCTCTGATGGCGACATATGCTGCTGCGTGGGTTGATCTTCACACGTCGATGTTGCGGCAGTATTGGGAAGTCGGGCGAATGGTTATAAGACGCGTCGGCTTTTGGCCTGCTCGAATTGTCGAGACTCTTTGCACATGAGCAGAATTAACGCGTCGTCAGCAATGCCCTTGAGCGCGTGCCCGACCTTCTCAGCTTCTGTCATGTCGTGATCGGCTTTACGACAAAGTGCCAGCACGTCCTGGATGTACGAGACATAGGACTCCGTGGGGGATTAGGCGCGAAACGCCAGTTCGTGCTTCGAGGCAATTTTACGGCCGGCAGCTTTGCCACACAACTCTGTCAATTTCTCTTTGCATTGTTCCCAGCGGGTTAGCTACTCTTCGTGGTTTTCGTACCACATCTTTGCCGTGCCTCTTAGGTAGAACAACAGGTTAGCTAGCAGAAGCGTTGGGTCCCATCTGTTGATTCCACTAACGCGTTCGTACGTGGCCACACACTCTTCATCATCGGCGCCATCGGTCCCGCAGAAAGTTCCAGGATCCCTGGCTTGCACAACGACAACCGAAGGTGACAGCGACGTAGTATACGACGGTGACGTGGGAGGCGGGAACGACGTTGATCCCGAGTGCTCAGTGTCGGTCATGGCGCGGACGGTGATGCGCGTCCACTGCGGAGCTCTGTTTGCAGGCGTGGTACCCCGTGGTTACGGGATGTTGGGAGTATAGAAGAATGTATTTACAATATATATACAATGTGAGTCACCCTAGATAAGATTTCTGACCACCAATAGCACGCAGCAGCCAGCGTCCCGCGATCTTCTTCCTCTCTTTCATCCTTCGGTAACAATATATATGTGTAAATGCATACACACGCACACAATATCTCTCTCTCTCTCTGTCTCTCTCTCTCTCTCCATATATATATATATATATATATATATATATATATATATATATATATATATATATATATATATATATATATATATATATATATGTGTGTGTGTGTGTGTGTGTGTGTGTGTGTGCGTGTGTGTGTGTGTGTGTGTGTGTGTGTGTGTGTGTGTGTGTGTGTGTGTGTGTGTGTGTGTGTGTGTGTGTGTGTGTGTGTGTGTGTGTTGGCTGTTCTCTTCTAGAGTAGGGGGCAACTTATGCCCACTGGGTGTGTTCCGGAATTGTCCACTTGGTACTCGCTGCCTTCTTGCCAAATCGACAACGACAGTTACTAGTCATGGCCCTAAGTATCTAGAAACAAAACGTCAGGGGAAAAAATAAACCGCAACAATAAAGTGGAGAGCGACTAAGAAATGTTTTCAAGTTCGCTAGGGCGTTGACCGTCTTCAGGAACATTACGTGGACGACTTGGTACACGTAATGCCAGGGCGTCTTCGAGTCTCACGCGGAGGTGTTGTGACTACTAAATGCAATCGACTACAGCCTTCTATTAGACCGGGTGTGGAGAAGTTAAGACCGGAGGTGCGTTCATTCGGCGGAGCCGGGAATGAATTGTCTTCTGACGGGCGGGTTGGGCGCAGCAGGCGCAGGTGCCAGCTACATTGATTATTTATGCTTGCTTGTTTCCTGTGCTTTGCGTTCCCGTGTACCCTGTGGAACAAAATTCGAATTAAAATGTGGCGTTTTCAGGTGCATGAGGGGTTAATCAATCATGACTGAAGTTGTTCAGGCCATTCAGCTGCACAGTTTTCACTCAAAATTCATTAGCTGTGCCTCCCTTGGTTTACCTGTATTAGTTGCTGCAGTTAGCATTAGACTTTCAGAAAGTTGTACTGCCTGGATATCCACAGAGTAGCTGTTATATGAAAAAATGGAACACTACCTTGTTTGTGGCGCGTCTAAACAATTTTAACTTGAAGCGACAAATGTACATTTCTTTACGTGATGTCGAACGTTAATAAACTAAGGTGCGTTCCAGGTATGCAGGAAGTAAAACAGAGGAGAAAAATTAAGTGAAGCTAGGCGAATAACTGGAAGGATATCGCTTCCTTTACTACTAGAAGTTCTACGCTTGACAGACTTTGGATAAGATACTTGTTGCATTGAATTGGCGATGCTATGAAACAGTTGGCAAACGCAGCCTCTGATGCGTATGAATATGCAGGGCTAGGCAGGTCCCTATGTTCGAAGAAACTTCTTGACGCCAACTTTGAGCACTGGCTATGTGCCATTCGGTCGATGCTGGTCCAACGAAACTCTTCGATGCCAGCTTGGATCACGGGTATGTGCCAGTCGTTGTTTTGCCGCTCTTCAAAGAACTTATTTGAAGCCAACTTAGTTTGCTAACTGTCTGCAGGTGGACTTGTGCCACTCTACAATGGCCAAAAATATGCCCTAAATGTTTTCGATGTTGAGCTGAATCAAACCCACGTCACAAGGCTTTCTGAAGGATGGCAACTCGATACATTAGGAGGCTGCGACAAAAATGCACTGGGTATGTGGCGCTTTCTGTGAACCTTTCGTCAACTTGGGTAACTGAGTATTTACCACTGAGCGTGCACCAAGCGAGGGAAGAATGATCAGGCCTCGCAGACACCGGTGTGCAGAAGTTTTTGTCTCAGAAGCCACACCGGAACATCTTGTTAGCGCCACTACATGGCGCAATGTGTTCAGATTGAACCGCGAGAGAGAATGCTGGTTGCCGCATGACGCGTTTCTGAGCGTTCGCGCGCACCAGCACGTCATGCATTTGAGATGCCACGCGCAGGCTTGCTGGTGTTCTTGGGAAGGCCTCGTGGTGTTCTTATGGAAGCGCATCTTAATGCTCTCAGGGAAGCACGAAAAAGTAGTCCCGCTGCAGGACACGTCTCACGCAAAAAACGTTCGTCCGGCGGCATTAGGTTTGTCCCAATAAGGACAAAGTACTAATGCATCACCGTCGACTATAATTCTGAGGTGTATTCTGCGGCTTTTTACGCGTGAATGTATATTGATTCGCGATGCGGGTATACAGAGCTCGGCGACACACGTTGGCCCAGCACCAAGGATGAGGCCAACGGCACAGATCTCGCGGCGGATGATTGATGACATAGACAAGAATAGTTGAGCGGCGCTGCGGATGACATCAGCACAGGTGGTGCGGTGCGAAGTCGCGAGCGTAGGGCGGCGCGGAGCGGCTCGCTTCAGCGCTCGCAGTGCCACGTAATCTTTCTGTATCAGCGCTTGAAAAAAAAAAAGAACGTCGGAAGGAAGGAAGGAAATCAACTTTATTCAGGTCCTGCAGGACACGAGAGCTTTGGGCTCTCATGGAGTGGGCGTCTCCCACGACGGAACCAGGAGGTTGAGTTTCCTGGCGGCGTCGTGGACCTGCTGGACGGCCCAGAGTCGGTGCTTAATTTCTGTTATGTAGTATGAACGCAGCGGGTCCTTTTCATGATCTTTCATATGAATGGCCAGCTAGAAGAGCGAGAGTCATTGGAAGTGCCGTCTAAAACAGCGTGAGTGTACCGTTTCCGAAGTCGCTAGATGTAAACCCCGGCCGAACGCGCAAGTTAATACATTCGGGGTAGACGTGCCAAGGGGCCACCCAAAGACATTCAGCTTGACTGGTAGCAAGACGAGCTTCCCATCATGCCCACTACCATCCCTAAGTGAAGTCAGAATCGGAAGAGCAATGAGAACAAACAATTCTATAAACAGGAGAACAATGTGAGAGACAATGATGGGCGAAATGACAGAAAGTACGCTCACACGAAATATAGGTGCACTTCGTGGATGAGGGAAAATTCTTTTAGTGTTGCTTCGATATCATTGTTCTTCATGTAAAAAAAGCGCATTACTTACATTCTTGAGCTTGTGAAAAATCCCAGCGTAGTGCATGTTCGGCTAAAAGACTCTGATACAGTATTCATCTCATTATGTGCAATAGTTGTGAGCCTTCGAGCCTAAGCCCAATTATCTGATGAAAATTGCAAGAAACATTAATCCAATGTTCCTTCTAAAACACCCAATGAAGATATTGTTATTATACGTCACCTTGCCAGAACAGTGGCGCTATAACATAAGGCTACTCCAAACTGTGTCTATTCCAGTTTTCCAAGCGGTCCTCCACGATTGATCAAATAATTTACGGGCTTCTCCCACTTCGCCTCTCTTTCTGTCTGTCACACGACGTCACGGAGCCATTAAAACTCCCCGTCTGATATGAGGTGTGCACACTGATGAGGCATGGTTAGACCAAACAGGAGAAAAATATTCATTTGTAATTCAACGTCTTTTTTTCCATTAGCCCGGCGTTATTGGTGAAAACTTTCTGGCTACGTCCACTTCGCCTTTCTGAAATGCGACGTCACAAAACCGCGAAAACTGACAATGCCACGTGTAAGCATTAAAGACTCATTATGTGCCGAACAAACTAAACCGTTTTGGAATAGCCAGCGATCGGCCTGTTCGAAAAGGAATATAAGACGTCTGTCCAACGATCGCTCTGGCCCTGGAAACTCGGAGCTGTCAGGTAGAATGGTTTTCTTCGCGTATAATAATAATAATAAAATAACACGTGGCAGTTAGAGTCATTTTGGCAGGTGTTTAACACCGCCATGGCAACATTTCCTCGGTGAGAATTCGTTTTAGCGGCACTTTTAACCTTTCGCTGTGCGCCGCTTGGATTTTAGAGCTGCCAGCGCAAGCTAAGAAAGGGCAGGTGGGTGAATCCCAAGCTCCGGCACCACCCTCCACGCCCTGCCATCTGCTTTCACAGCGCTAGCTCCGCCCCAACGAATGAATCCATTTTTACGTTTTCCTCGTCTCTCATCGGCCAATTAAATAAAAAAAACGCTTTTCAAAGTAGGCCATCCTATTTGCTTTAAAAGCAAATAAAGGTAAGCTCCTCTACACGGAGAAAGCGCTTGATAAGGTCGTTAATACAACGCTGCGAGTCGCCGCCCAATTCTTTCGTCGGCGGTTACCTAAATTTGACGTCAAGAAATTGGAATAAAATCACATTTGAATAGTTGTACGTTACAGAGCCACAGTTTAACAATTATTTTCTTCGTGTTTAAATTCTGAAAGTGCATTTTGTTCATATTGTACAGATAGAAGACACTTCGAAGTACATGTGAGAAGAAGCAAGTTCAAAATTGAACTGACGATCGTCTTGAGTTTAATATTGGTGTAAGAAATTTCAATGAAGCGCGTAATTACAAAGGTCATTCTGAGTACAAACATCGCTACAATAATTGAAGCAGAAGTAGCTATAGGAAGAGATCATAAGGAATGATCAGTTTTTAGTTTCCCAAATAAAGGCTTACTTTCCTATTTTGTTTCGATGCGTGCTTATTTGGCTTATATATTTCAAGTTCTCTCAAAGAACGCTATTTCTCCTTATCAGAATTTGACACTGACAGCATGTTCGGTAGAAAACAGTGCGTAACCTCGGTTTGTATATAAAAATCTCACTTACAATGTTTCCTATTGTCATGAAAAAAATACAAATTGGATTATTCGAAAATACAATCCAATGACACAATAGTGTGTTGGTGTACTGGAGTGCAACATCGCTGAAAATAGGTTTCCGGAAATTCCGAGATTTTCATGGCTGTCTAGACCATGCTAGCAGTAATGAAGCTAACATAGTTAATGACGCAATTATAGTGACGCGCATTACTGTGTTATGCTTTGGCCCTAAGCGCTGAGAACAAACTTCGCTGTGAAATTCTGAACAGGGTCGTCGATTCGATAACAAGGCATGAGTGGTTAATGAGAGTGCATATTTGATGCACTTAATGCTGCAAATTTTAGAATCCATGTGTGCATCAGCGATCGCTTAATAACGCGTCCCGAGTTATGTTAAAGCTCCCGGTCTGCAACTCAGGCGTGAGATCAGATTGGGCGACAGTTGCTGTCGCAAATCGTTGTCTTCTTTAAGTTTGCTTTGCTGTGTGAGCACAAGTGCGACAAATAAACTGAAATATTCTGCATTCATTTATCCTCGCAGTGTTACTCGTTCGTCACTGTGGCTACACATCAAAAATGTTTTCTTACGTGCTACTGCAAAAAGTATTGAAAAAGAAATGTCGAGATGTTCTACGCTTCTTTGGCACCAATCAAAGCGTAACTTGATTTAAGAAATACATGCAATTGCCTCTACAGCAATGTACTGGAGGAGTGGCAGGCATTTCAAATAAAATAACGGACTTTGTAGCAGTCGTTGGAGGAATAGTTAAATATAAAATAAATTTAAAATCAAATACATTTACACGTAAAACAATTTTTACGTGCAAAAATGCGATATGATTATGAGACACACCGTAGTGCAAGAACTCCGGAACAATTTTGACCACCTGGTGTCCTTTGCGTGCGCCTAATATACGAATCACGGGCATTTCGCAATGGCCCTCCATCAAGACCTGTCCGCAGTGGCTAGGATTGGATAGCACGCGTTCGGGCTTAGCGGCGCAACGCCAAAGTCACTACGTCACCATGGTGGGTTAAATGAACAGTTGCAACCACTGCGTAGGATTCTGCAATAGTTTACGCGTTTCCTTTTTTTTATGTACTAGTGCAAATTTATACATGAAGAGAAAAATCGCTAAAGAACATCGACCCCAAAAAGAAAGGAACCTCAATCAGGCTTTGGGACATGGTTTTGAAATAAAAAAGAGAGTACGTAGTAAGTGTAGTGAAGAATTGAAACGTTCCGTTTAAACAGGCCGGCAAATCTATATAGGTCTCCCAGCCTGCAAGTGCGCCCCAGAATTGCATTGCAAGCATATAAAGCGCGACGTTGCCGTAAATGCACACGTTACTTCAGTAACCTCTTCCTGTCTAAGCTTGGGTCGTTATGATGAAGCAGATATGAAAGTAAACGTTAATGCAGTCCTTTCGTGCACCGCCTGACGGAACTGTTGTGCTGAATACGCGGCTCTGCAAAACTGCCATTGTACAGTGCCTTCCACGTTAGATTCATCGCTTCCGGGGCAGAACAAAAACGCGGGCGCCTGTTAATGAATCCGTGGAGACGTGTTATGCCAATTCTTATCAACTGTGTGCGGTGAAAATTGCTGAGAATTTTGCGTATAAGACGCTTTGGCAAAAGTACAGTATCTTTGTCGCAAGTGAAGAACATTGGCTTGACAGTTTGAGTGGCATGCACCATTCGGCGCTGAGGAGTCACATTGTGAAAACTGTAATGTACTGCTGCGAAGTATACATATTCGCTCGGTGCTCAAGTGCAGAAATTGTGCCAGCTCGACGAGAATAGGATATGCAGACTAGTGTAGCTAGTGGAAACATGAATGAATGGATGGATAAATAATTGAATCGAATAAATATCATTAGGGCAGACTGTCAAGGGTGGGTCCTGCATTCCAGGTCTCTGGTAGCTACCGCTGCTTTCCCAGCTTGATCTAGTAAGCCCGTTTGGGTCTTCAGGTCAGCTCGGACGAGCACGGCTGAGCGTATAAGAGGGGGGATTGTGCCTCCAACTGGTTATTTTGGAATTTCGATACTATGCCGTAGCGTCGGCCTAGACTGGAACCACATACATTCCTTTGTATATTCATTCGGATTTATGAGATCGAACCTACCCAAATGGTGCTGTATATTCATCTGCAGTTGTCTAAGGTCACGTGCCTCTTGCTGTTTCAGCAGTTTATGCGATGGTGCAAACCGTCGTCGTGTCTTACGTTCATGCTCTAGTATAATGCGAACAGCGTGTGGTTCGTGTTCCTGATCCTCGTCGTTATTTACTTGGTTCATTAAAGCACGAGATAAGTGTGCGCTTGCTCATTATCCGAGATACCCTGAAGGCCTGGGCCAGGCAGGTACTCAGCATTATTGCTCGGGGGGGGGGGGGGAGGGCCCAACCCAAGGTCTACATTCTATGCAAACGGGGAAGGTCACCTTTCTATGAAAATGAGGGGGGTACCTTTACTAGCACAAATGTAAATAATGTCCGCTGTTCCCCATAAAGACGCGTAAACCCGCAAGAGCGAAATGAAATAGGGTGTATTTCACAGGTAGGCCTGTCAGATACACCTATACTTTACTTGACAATCAAGGAACCACGTCAAATGGACTCGCGCAGGGAAGGAATGCAGAAAGAACACTGCCAAGAAGAAGTCAACAAGCGAAAGTGTAAGATAAAGATTTCTGGTAGCTTTCTTGAGTTAGCTCTGGAAGAATTATACGTAAATATATAGTTATGGAACCATCACAGTTCATTGGATTCCTCGTTTACTGCTCTACCCAATGCCAAAAACGACTCGTGTTGTTATTTGGGAAGTTCGTAACGATGCGTGGCCGCCACTCCAGTACTACCGCGTAGAGTGCAGGGCGCTACGGTTGTAAACGTATCGCGCCCACCACGGAAGGTTACAAAAAGACCCACATAAACACAGAAGAGAAAATGCTATGTCTGGCGGCTCGACTGGTAACTGTAGAAGCGTCATTCAAAACACACGAAATCATTCTCCACTCCGGCGGCATTTTCTTTGCCTCCCTTTAAATAAAAAGGTGTTGATCCATCTATATTTTCACAAACGACGGTTACATTTCTGGATTATAGCTTTTCGTTCCTGTTTGGCGGTTGCCTCGGCTTCCTCTCTTAGTAGGCCGCTCGATTTCTCAACCCCTTTCGACTCTAGTTTAGAGTTGCCAATTTCGCCCGCAAAGTGATCTACAATTAGAGAAAAACCAGACGAGGTAATGGGTGACATTCATATTACTGATGGATTTCACGGTTGTAGCAGCGTTTGGTGATGGACGCAGTTTCGCACTATTTTATTTTCCACCTTATATAACCCGTTTCATGAGTATCTGGATCCGAGGATCTGCCAGCGTCACGGCGAGCCGTTACTCGAGGAAATAATTAACCAAAAGTAAAAGTTAAGCGCAACTGGCGTTTTTCCAGGCCGAATTCAGACCAGCTGACTATGAACTAAATCTCTTTCCTGGTCATTGGATTAGCCGAAAAAAGCTACAGCAATGCGCGTGACCGTTGCAAGAGATGGTGACAACGGAACGTATCTTGAGTTAATAGCGTGGGTGCCGAATCAATGAGAAAACTGGCTTTAACACTCCAGGAGATGCCTATAACTACAGCCATTCATACAACAAAGGCAGCAAAATGTTGACCACCGAATAGCTGTCAAGTCTCAAGTTTGATTTAGCAGCGCTTCAGGAATGTGTGTTAGGAGTGGTGGCGTGGGCGGGGGCGAAGGGGGTATGCCGCTTAATTTCGAGGGGTGGGGCGGACCCCCCCTGGGCCCCTCTTGGGTACGTGCCAGGCCTAGGCATCTTATTATGACATGGTCGCTTCAGCTTGTCAATGAGTATTCTTGTCAAACCTTTCGATAGTCTACCATGTAGAAACATTCTACAGGGCTCTTGCAAATCAGACAGGATTAAGACAGTGGTGTTTCCTGCCTCTTTGTCTCTAATAGCTAGCGCAATAGCCGCTGTTTCCGCCGTTAAAGGCAGGTATTTTTTAACCGAGAGTACTGCAGCTTCAGTGGTATGTTTGATGCGTCGAAGGGCTACTAATAGTCAGATCTCGCTTGATTTGGCTGCGTCGGTGTAGACCACCTCTTGACTATGAGCAAATCGTTTTTGAAGCTATTGAGCTGTAACTTGTTTTCTTGCACGGTGGTGAAATTTTATCATGATCCGCGGAGTGGGGCAGATGGTTATGCGCTGTGTGTTTTACCAGCGATTGTAGTTGCGTGCTCCAAGCAGTATTGTTATCTGATGGGGTACACCAAGACAACTTGGGTCACTCAGCCTACCTTTGTCGGGCAATGTTGTACCTTTTGCGATAGAATCGTCGCTGCCTTCAGCTCTTCAAAAGTGTTATACATACCTAGTGCTTGGGCCTTCTCCTTTTGTTCATTCGTCGCTATACAAAGGACCACTTTGCATGTTCCTCGTATGATTACGTCAATATCTTGAATTTCCGTAGGAGCCAGCTCCTGATATAGCAGTCCATATGTGACTCTACTTAGGATGAAATCTTGTACCAACCATATATATTCATCTTAACAGAGCCTCTGGCCCTTCCGTGTTACTGTATAAATCATTCGGGGTACATTTTTCATACTAGATTTAAAAGTTTTCATTCTGCAACTACCACTCCAGTTGCTTTGAAGTCATAAGCCGAAAATTCTGATCGTGTGTCTCTCCGGCAGCACTTGAGCACCTATACATATTTGCATGGCTGGTTTATTTTTATTATCCAGTCAATGGATGCGAATCGACTCTCATTTATCCAGGGCACATTCCATGTCATTCACTTTGGCAACTAGTTCAAAATATTAATCACTTCTTGCAAGATGTTCTCCTTATTCCCTAAGGAGCCTTTATTAACCCGTAGGGTGTTGTCATCGGCAAATGGTGCCAATTGGAGCTCTGAGAGTTTCTCCAGCTTCTTTGCTAGCCAGTTCATTCGCATAATAAAGAGGAGTCGTCAGACGACCGCTCCTAGCGGAGGGCCTTTGTTGGGCATTAGAAGTTTATGGAAGCACATGTTCTCCATTCCAATGGTTGCTTTATGGTTTCATAAAGATGATTTTATGTAGTTAAATGCTCGGGTTCCGCAATTCAATCACTGAATTGTAGAAGAACGTCAGATCAGAGTTTTATGTATTACTTAAGAACATCGCTACTGGCACGTGAGAAAGAACGTGAATTGGGACACACGGTGCAGATCTTGCAACTTCGCTTATCAGAAAAAACACGTTTCCTTTTAAAGGCATTCTGAAGCGTTCGCGCTCGCTCATTGTAAATAAAGAGAGCCTGTCACTCCCAATAATTGCCTCGTGGTCGCACGTGAGATTACCTCTGTTGTTCACCCCAATTTGAGAAGCCCAGTTCCTCCGAAAATGAAGCCTTATCGCAAAATTACTCCAGGAATTCCTGTTCTGTAGTTGAAAAATTGCTCCCGCGTGTGAGAGGAGACAGGTGGCGTATGCAATTATGCGCTGTGCGTCAGACTGCCACTAAACTAGTACAGGCACAGTCCTATCGCCACTGGTATCTGTCTGAAGATCAATGGCGGCATATCGATCGTAATGAACAAATAATGGGGAAGCCATTTTAAGCTTACGAGGGTTTAGAAGGCTTTGATTTGAGCAAGGCCTCATGTGAAAACAACGTCCTTCTTATGTAAGTCGGTGAGTGGGCGAGTGGTGTTGGCGAAACGCTTGATGGAACGACATAAATATGACCATAGTCCGGCAAAACTGATGCCTGTGGTGGAAGACGGTAAAAGAAAGTTCTGGACAGTGCGAATCGTGCATGCGTCGCGCTGAACGCCAACGGCATTGACGAGATGACCATGAACTGTAATTAGACCACGTCCAAAGGGGCACATGGATCAGTTCAACTGCTGGCCGGGCTGTCGGAAAACAGCAAGCATAGCCGATAGACGCTTCAGATGACTCATGAAAGTTGGTGAAAAGAATATGACATCGTCTAGATAACACAAAAATGTGAACACCTTATAGCCCCCAAGTAAGGAGTACATCACTCTTTCGAAGGTTGATGGGCACTACAAAGACCGAACAGCATAATCTTGAATTGATAGAGGCCATCAAGTGTTACGGAGACAGTTTTCTTACGCTTCATGTCATCTACCCAGATTTTCCACTAGCCTGATCGAAGATCTTTGGACGGAAAGCACTTAGCTCGCTGAAAGCAATCCAAAGCGTCATGAATGGGCGGCAGGGGTAGACATCCTTGTGCGTGATTTTGTTTAGGTGCCAGTAATTGACAGAAAAGTGCCAACTACCGTCCGTCTTCTTGACAAGGACAGCAGGGGACGTCCATGGACTGAAAGATGGCTCCATAACGCCTTTAGGCAACATCTTATCGACTTCTCGTTGTATCGCTTGTCATTCAGCATGTGGAACACGGTATTGCCGGTGCCGTATTGAATTGTTCTGTCCCGTATATATACAATGGCTGGCCGCCAATGTCTCATGAAAAGCGCGGTCGTGACGTTAAAAAAAATTCCCGCTAAGTTTTTGATAGACGGCAGATATCAACAGCATATGCAGGAAGGAGGTCAGCTGAAATCATCTGGCTATCATAGTCTGTGACTAGAGTCGGTGAATCGGAGGTTCCTGTCGAGTTTGAAGGATATCAAACGCCGATATGTCACAATCTTTGACAGGAAAGACTTCGCCCAAAGACATGTCGCTGGGAACAATTTGAAACGAGCAGATAAAATTACGTAGAGGGAGCGAAATCAGATTGCCTGTAACAGTGTCCACGGTATTGGGATTGGCCAGATTCCTTTGAAGCAGTGTGGTATTGTTGGCACATAGCACATAGACGCCACCACGAGCAGATGCAAACGACATGAGAATCACATGGCTTGAGGCGACAGGCGGATGTCTACGGAAGCGTATAACCATGCTTGTGTGACTGGTGGACTATGTCAGCCGAGGGGCGGTTCAAGCTGAATGCAACTAGACGCGCAGTGAAAGTAGCCTGAATGGGATCACAAAGAGTCTATGTTGCCTATAACATCGTAAGGACTATGTTCCGGAACGGGAAAACAAAAAGCAGTGGTTAGGCGCCTCGGGATGCCAATGAGATCAGTAGAAATACCAAGCATGGTAGGCGCTCCTCCGTCAGGGACACGGACGGTGCAAGATGCAACGGGTGTGAGAACTTGGTTGAGGCGTCAGCGCAATTTGCCACCCATAACGGATATGAGCGCGGCCGTACCAATGAGTGCTGGGGCATCGACGCCACCGACTACAACCGGCATCGAGTACTATGTGGTCGGCTGGTTTTGCTCAGTGATCAGATGGTTTCGTGGAGGAGTTGTCAATGTAGTGTCACCTCCGGGAGCTGCATCCCTTTTTATTTTCAGGAGATGGCCGTCGGAACTGAATCAGGGAGGGTGGGTGAGGAACCCGTGGCCGTTGGGACGATAGTCGACGAGCTAGTGGCAGATGGAACTGGTGACGTCGGTATAATCATGAGGGACTGTTCCAAGGAGCACGAGTGTCATATTTTGGCTGTTGCGGTCAAAATGGAGGCTGGTAACGAAGCTCGCTCTGTTCAGGCTGATAATAATGAGGAATGGCGGCCGTAGAAGGTAGCAGATGGTACGGCTCTTCCAGTTGTGACTAACGTGACCGATATGTTGGCAGGCAAAACAATTGGCCGATTGTCTGGGGGTCGCCATTCTGTTGCGTGTCGGTAGTGTGCAGGATACCGCTGACCAGTGGAGGCCCAAGGAGCATGATACAGCTGTGAAGCGGCAACGCACACGCAGAACAAAACTCCAGGATTAGCTAGTTCTTCACGGACGTCGCCAGCCGAAATGGAACCGCAGGTCGTTTGTTCGGCTACTGCGGCACGAAAAAATGGCTGCAGGAGGCATCTCTTCAAGTGCACGCCGCACTATCTGTGTCAGGTGGTCTGATTATGATGCTCGCTGTATATCATGCTTGTCGCCACGAGAGGTCAAAACAGGATGTCGAAGCTGTGGTCGGCATATTGCGAAAGGTGCTGCAATGCGGCAGCTCTGGCTCTTGCTCAAAGCGTTGACACTCTTTTATGATGTACTGTGCGGTTTCACTAACAGCAGGTTGAAACCATCGCCAGCGATCCCCTTCAACGCATGGCCAACCTCGTCTGACTCAGCCTTATTGCTGTCAGCCTTATGGCTCGCAGCCAGGGCGTCCTGAATATCAGATACGTATGATTCTGTGGACGTTTCGGTGCGGATCGCTAGTTGTCTGTTAGCGGCGCTCTTTCGCCCGCCGGGACTACCGTACAAGTCTGCCAGTTTCTGCTTGCACGTGTCCCACTCTTTAAGCTCTTCCGCGTGGCTGTCACAGCACACCTTCGTCATGCCTTGTAGGTGGAACAAAAAGTTAGCCAACATAATTGTGGGATCCCGTTTGTTGTGGGTACTTACACGCTTATACGTGGTGATCCAATATTTCACGTCCAGGTGGTCGGTGGTGCAGAACGTTCCTGGATCCCGTTGCTGAGCCAGCACAACCGTTAGTGTTGTAGGCGTTTGTGTGGGCTAGGCCGTTTCACGTCTCTTTTCGTACATCATGCTGTCCAGTCCGAGTGATGACCACGGGCGAGCTCCCTTATTCTCGCTCGTGGGTACCCCACACCTGCACCAATTTGTTACGCTGCGAAAGTCATTTGTAAAGATGCATGTACAATGTTTACAAGAAAGGCAGTGATACATAAAAAAGATGGCTGTCGAGACCAATTCGATCTTTGCACGTGAATTCGTCTTCTAACTGGCGCCAATGTGGGTTGCGCCGTAACAATATTACTGTACATTAAACGAATCGATTGTGTTATCGTACAGGTTTTCACGTTTAATTTATTTATTCCCATGCTTCTAAATTTGCCAAGAGCTTTCTTTCTGTTTATTACATCCAATTCACCCATGTTTGTTTCGCTTACTTTCTTTTTGATGACTTGCGGTTGTCTGCTTACACTTTCAGTTACGCTGTACTGGGTTGTTAGTTTTATTGACCAGTTCCTCCATACTGTGCCCATGCTTTTCAGGTAGAGGTACTTGCGAACTTAAGCAGCCCATTTATTAAAGCGACAGGTTAAGGAGCTCGTGGCGCAGAAAAGCCGGTGTTGTTGGTGTCGGTGGCGTTGGCCGTGAGCGAGAAATCCCGGAAGGCAATTCATAAATAAAAACAACTTGCAAGATGGGCTGGGTGGGAATTCAACCAGGGTCTCCGGAGTGTGAGGCGGAGACGCTACCGCTCAGCCATGAGCTCGATCGTTCACAGTCGGACAAAATCGCCTCTAGTGAATGTGGTGTTGACTTACAAACGTGCCGTAGAAAGTTATACTGCTGTGTATATTGGTAATTATGAGCATGTAAATTACAGAAGTCGCAGTTAAACGCGTAGCGAAGTACGTTTCCGGTGCATTTCTTCGGCGCTTTCCGCACACGCAGAGCTATCTTGCGGCAAACACAGAAGACCCCCTCCTCTCACTGTATGGCGCTGCCGCGACAGGTGGCACGCCACGCGCGCATTGGGGCTGTGCGGGGACCGGTGGGAGGCGCGTCGCCGCCCGGTTGTCCGTGCCGACTTTCCGAGACGTTCCAAGACGCCGAGTTCTTTGGTTCGTTCCGCTTGCTCAGGCGCACGTTTCGTTGCCGCGCCGAACGCTGTGTTGCTCGACGCTCACCGCGTGATTGGTGGGTGCAAAGTCCGATGCGGGGCGCCTCGTATGTGATCGCTGCGCCGTAGCGCATTGTCTTACACCCCTTGGCGCGTCGACGGGAACGCTGTCGCGTTCCACTCTTGAAGGCGAAGCTTAAGCGTCCTCCAATTTTTTAAACTCATGTTGCCGGCTCTTTCTTTAAAACAAATTTTACTTTGCGCTTATCTGACTTCAAATGTGGCCCATCCCATGTCACCTTGCACTGACTCATTCGTGGTTTCACCGAGGGCTCCGAAAGCCAACCGGGATGCCGATCTTTGGTTAACTTTATTACCGACAATTTATGCTTTTTAAACATAGAATGAGATTTAAAAACGGTAGCGCTGACATCATGACTCCTTTCAATATTCCACACCCGACCTCAATTTTATTCTGGCCCTAAAGTATTCTATCTTTCATTACGGCTGCATTCCACTTCCCCTTTAGATCATATTTTCTTGGTGTGAGCTTGAGTAAGTCTTTCTTAAGTTTATGCATACACCGAAGTATATATATTGCTTGATTATGGGTATAACCTGCTGTTGAATGGATATCACATAATTACTCGTCTCTTAATTAAATATTAAAATTCAGGACTTATCTGTGCTAAGATTTTGAGGCCTAGGTTTGTCGCGGCCTTGCCACACATATTCGCAACTTTCTGTGACTCTTGCTTTGTCCGCTAGTAGCCCTTTGTTGTCCACATGCGTCAGTCCAGAGAACTTCTTTTGCACCAATTGAACACTAATTCACAGTTTTCCAGTAGTTTTTCTATGTCCTTAACATTAGGTGTGGACAACAATGGAGACTGAGGACATCCTTGCTTCAGTCGTTTTCGAATTTCTAGCACCCCATTACATTTTCGGCCACCCCATTTAATTTGTACTTGGTTGTCTGCTTACCTCTCTCTCAGCAGCTCCATGAAATTATATACAACTTCGTCCTTGAGGATGTGCCACAACATTCGTTCGTTGCTTTGCGGCGAATGCCACGTAGATGTACGGGCGTTGCCCTCCGCAAACGCTACTCAGCTGCGCTCAGCGCTATCGCTAACGGTTGCGCCAGCAACGCACTTGATGAGCGTTCAGATGTCGGCGAGTCTTGCTGCACTGGTCCAGGATTCGCTGATTGTGTAGGCTATTTGTTTTAACACATCAGTATGCGCAACGGCTGGCGAATACGTCGAAATTGATGGCGGCGTGATAATGTAGTCGTAACTGACAACTAACGACGCCTTCAAAACATTATATGGTGGAAAAAATGGAATGTTAACGAAAGAAACAATGACGAAAAGCTTGTAAAGGAGCCAAGAATTTTGACGACAGGGAAAACGACAACGTCATTCGATCATCTGGAGCTTTACATTGCGTAGCTTCCACGCTTTGCCCTACATAATACTCTGATCTTCGGCGGATATAAGGTCGATTTGACGTGGTTGTACACGAGTACAACGACGTCAAAGCAGGCATCTTCGACTCGATTAAACTTCGTCCTTCTCATTGTCATTGTGAGACTGCCGACCTCGGTATGATAATTTACGAGCCTGTTCTTCGTGCGTCACGACACCACAGTTCGTTCCAAAGTGCGGATCAAGAGACATGTCAGCGTCGCTGCTGATGTGCTCACAAGAATGCAATGGAAAAGTAACGAAGTAGATTTTGAAAACCAGCTGTAGAGATGATGAGCAACGTGGCAAGGGGTGCACTTAAGCACTAAAAATCTACGCTAGTTCATTTCATTTACATTATGTGTGCAGCGGGAATAAACTGATTAAAGATAAGAACAATGAATTAATTTTAAGTTGACGCTCAGTTAGGCAGGTGGCTAGTAATTGGTCAGAGTAGTTAGTGCCATTCATAAGTGAGGCAAATGTGGTTGCTTACTTTTCTTTGAACCATGTGCAATCTTTCTTAACTGGTAAACACAAAACGCCTACTTGGGAACCTCGTGACAAATGCGGAAAGTTTTAGATAGATAGATGAAAGTTCAAGATAGAAATAGGGACGAAGACGAAGTGTCTACGAGCCAGAACGCTATTTCTCTAGCTCAGCTGTTTTTTTTCCTTATTTCTGCGTACATCTTTGGAGAGCCGGCATGGTTCGTAGAGCGGATTTAAGTTGACGTCCCCGTGCCTCTGCCGGGAATAGCGACTTCAGCTGCGGCTGCGTCTAGGAAGCGGACCGGTCTCCAGAGCGACACCGACGGCGATGACACCGGCCTCTACTCGCTCAGCAGTGAGGAATTCTCTGATGACGCCTTCGAGCTTGTGCGGAGCCTTAAGGCGAAACGAAGACACACCACCAGGGCATCCATGTCTTCGAGCCCGCCAACGGTAGTACCAACTCACAATACCGCACTCAGTACGATTCTATTTGTACCAGAACTCGCTACCGACAACCTGAGGCGACTCTGCAGACAGTCCGTATCGGTGCAACTTGAAGCGGTGGCGCCAAATCAGATAGCAGACGTTAGAGTCAACACACGAAAAAATATGTTGGCTATCGACGTCACACATGAGACTGCGCTCAGAAATTTGACTAACGTTACAGAAGTAGGTGGCGTTAAGCTTCGCTCGTACATGCCCCAGGACAGTGGTTCAACTACTGGTGTCATCTACGACGTGGACGTCTCCATCTCCAGCGCCGACTTGCCGGTTCTAGGGAAGCCTGCCGTTGATGGCGTCACCATAACACATCTGTATCGCCTCGGCACATCCCGCTGTGTGAAAATTATATTCAAGGGCGAGACTCTCCCTTCGCACGTCAAGGTGGGCCACTTTAGACACCTTGTGCGAGCATTCATCCCAAGGCCACTGCAATGCCGCAATTGTATGAGGCTGGGACACGTGAGTGCCGTGTGCGAGAACACGAGAGTTTGCTCACGCTGCAGCGAGCCCCACGCTGCAGACTCTTGTGCAGCCACGGTTCTCAAATATACCAATTGCCTTGGTTCCCATGATGCTTCCTCGAAGGACTGCACTAAAATGAAGAAGGAAAATGCGATCTTGAAGCAGATGGCGAGAGACCATTCGTCTCGTCGAGAAGCTGTTGCGGCCGTTAGAAAGCGATGCTCCCGACGCCGCGGGATTTCAAAGAACGCTGGAACCTCTATCAAGAGTACGCCCCATCCGACAACACCTCCTCCTCTGCCCCCTAGGCCTGGGGCAATTCAATTAAAATCTGACTAGGCCATGGCGGAGACCAATACAACTTGGCCCTCACTACTAAAGCAACAGCCAAAGCCAGAACAGCGGAAGTCACAACCGAAGCCATAGCTGATGCCGCCGCCGATGCCCCAGTCGGTGGTACAGCCGATGCCACAGCTGGAGCCGGAGCCCCGTCAAGTGATACAGCTGCGCACGGCTGTAGAGCGAACAGCGTGGATTCCTGACAAATTGCCCAAAGACCGGCAAATCGTTATGATGCTCCGGTCTCTGATGAATACCCTTGAAATGCTCTTAAATAACCTACACACTCCATCAGCGCCAAGTACAATTCAAGTGCTGGATCCTCCCAATTCAGTACTTGCAAATCTTGAGTAAGCATCATGGCTCACACGCATCATTATATTCACACTGAAGTTAGAACGGTTGGGGTTTAGCTTAAAAATATACTGCCACGCACTGCAACGTACTGCTGACGTCCACCGGATCTTTGGTCTGCACTGGTAACTTCAACGTGCATCACCAGCTATGAACCACCAAGATTGACGGCAGCCTAATGTATCGACGGAGCACTTGCTTTGACTTGACTGATTTCCAAGCACTTTGCTGCGTACACAGACAGTGTTCCCTCTATCCCGCTTTCATTTCTGTTCCCCCTTTCCCTTCCCCCAGTGTAGGGTAGCAAACCGGACGCTCGTCTGGTCCACCCCCCTGAGTTTCTTCTCTTTGCTATCTATCTCTCTCTCTAGATAGCAAATATTTTAACAAATCTTGTTCCAGGCTGTCCCCGCAATAGGGTGAGGGCGCTTTATTTCACTTTCAGCTTATTTCAGTTTCAACTTTAATTTTCGTATTAAGTATTTGTTTTCAACTGATTTTGACCACACCTAAATTTACGACCAAGGAAAAAAAAAAGCACAAAGGTGACGCACTCAACGTGCTTGCCTGCACCTGACTGTGTTCGATATATTGTGCACTCGAGCGAGAACGGTAATTAACCATCATATCACAAAATTAAAAAAAAAGCAATAGGAATATAAGCTTTGCTGCACTCTATCGAAAATTAACTTAGATTTCTTACCGATGAAATGCACCTATATATGACTTTGGAAAGAGCTGTTCTTGCGATGCCTATAAGAAATTATTTCGCGAACTACATTAGCAGTCGATGTATACTCTTTATTAATAATGCACCCAGCAGGGGCACCTGCGTGAGCCGGTCTTTGGTGTGTGGCGACACCACGTACCTGAGCGCAGGAGGGTTGGACCCTCCCACATTTAACAGTGCGCGGGGTAGCCGTGTCCCGGGAAAAGAGAATTCTGGGGGTTTAGCGGATGCTGAGTGTTTGGACCTTTAAGGCCCTCGGCGGAGGCAGCACACCCATTTGGCCTAAACTCTACGTCTAGGCCTAGGCCTAGACGTAGACGGCACTTCTGGACTGACCCATCCGAGGGAAATCGGTAGTTGCTTTTTCCAATCCTTCTCTCCAATCTTCGTCTTTCTCTCTCACTTTTAGTTTTCCCTGTCATCTCCTCCCTTCTGAATTACTTCCGATTTTCTTGGCAGCGATGGTTAACACTGTGTAAAAGTCTACCTAGGTTATGTCATATACGGTTATAGTAGTAACGTACAGCTGGCGTTTGCAGAACCTGTTTCACGGGTCCTGCAGCGTCCCCTTGTATAACTGCACGATGGGTGGTAGACGTTGCTGCACAAGTCTCCACGTACCCTTATGGCTAGTTCGTTACCTCAACTCGGTGATCACCCTCGAAAAAGTGGGCGCCCTGAAAATGTGTTGCAGTTCTTTGGACTTCAAATACCAAACTTCCCACGATTGCACGTCATTCCTCATTCCCTCTGAAAAACCTGATCAACAATTGCCAACAATCTCCCCTTTTCTAGTTTCTATGACGCTAACTGAGACTCTTGGACCAGGTTACAAGGCATAAAGGATGGCAAGGGGTGAACTCCTCTAGGAGCTCCGCGATCAGAAGCAATATGAGAAACTGCCGACATTAGTATAATATGGGGAGATCCTAGTAACATTACCCTTACACAATACTATGAGCACTACCAGCGGCATTGTCTCGGACGATTTGCTCGAACGGATTTAGTTTCAACTCTTCGAGGGCTCAAAGAGCAGAATGTTATCAATCTCAAAATAATTAAAATGAGGCGTGAAAAGGAAATCTAGACCAAGCATTTGATACTTACTTTCGGCTGCCGTGTTCTGGGCCCGAGTCCATCGAGGCCAGGTAGGTTAAGCTTCATGAAAGGCCCTACATGCCAAATCCCCTCCGGTATTTAAAATGCCCGCGTTTCGGAGACAGTTCACAGACCTCTCGAGGCCGCCAAACTTGTTCGAAATGCAGCGCTCAGGGGCACACTTCTGAATCTTGTGAAAACTCTCTCCACTGTATAAACTGTGATGGGGAGCACGCTGCATACCTGCCCATCCTGGAAAAAGGAAATGGAAAATGTAACAATTAAAAGGAAAATATGTTTCAAGGAGGCAAGCAGCGGGTATCCTACCTGCCAAACAACACTTATACCGATGTGACGCGACAGGGGGAAGTGACACAACGGCTTCCAGCGGCTGCCCAGCTCACGTGCAGTGAGCCGGCTGTTAGGATTAGGGGCTCAATCCAATTGCTGGTAACCCGTTGTCAAGATTCGAGTCCGGCATGAATTAGAAGGTAGCTGGCCCATGCCTTCATCCAACTTATCCACGCTGAGGACGTTGATGAAGGGAAGGACTGCTTCACCCAGTCCTTCCTTGTGCTCCAGTCCTCCTTCGCTTAAGCACTGAATGCCACCTCACTGCACTGTTGACTGAGGGTGATAGATGGAACTGTGTGTTAAGTTTACCCAGCACTTTTGCAAGAATGTGGAAGTCAGTGCGCTTGTGAATACTGACCCTTGATCCGCCTGAATTTCGGCTGGAAACCCTACTCGTGCAACCACTGTCAAAAGTGCGTCTACTACTTTGGTGGAGCTGAGCTCTTTCAGAGGGATTGCTTCTAGAAACTTTGTAGCCGGGCACAGCATTGTAAACAAATACCTGTAACCCGATTTTGTTTTTGGTAGAGGCACTACCGTGTCTATCACAAGTCGTCTGAAAGGTTTTGTTATTAAGGGCACTATCTTTAGTGGAGCTTTAAATGTCTCTCCTGGTTGACCCGAGCGCTGGCAGGCGTCGCATTATCTTGCAAAGTTTTCTACGTCTTTGAAACAGCCAGGCCAGTAATATTCCATAAGCAATCTTTCCTTTGATTTATTTATGCCTAGGTGGCCGGACCACCCATTTCCATGACAGAGACTGAAAAGGTCCTCCCTGTACTTAGTAGGTACGACTAATTGATCTAGAATCCTACTATTCTGATCTTTGTAGTGCCGATACAACAATCCTCCTCTCTCTTGTATCGTCGCGTTGTGCCTAGCAATGCCTTCTTTAGCTGTGTGGTAGAATTTAACTAAGCTGTCATCCTTCTTTTGCTCCGCTGCCAGTGACTCTCTGTCTACACATAAGAGCTTCTCAAAGTTCTTTGAGGCCGGTGACAATAACGACCTTGTCTCGCTTGCGATTGCGTCAGCTTGCTCTTCCTGCAGGCTTGAGCTCTGACACTCAAAATATGACATTGGAACTGTAGGTGCTTCACAAAAAAAAAGGAAACGTTCTCCAAGCCTGCCTTTCGAGACGCGATGGTCGCGACATCATTGCGATGCAATAGTGTGGAAAAAAACGATAAACTGAGCGGATACAAAATGTCCCCAGGCCCGTCGCCAAACACTCAGACTGCTGTCCTGGTGAAGAGAAATACTACCGTTATGCAGCATGAGGTAGGATGCACGCAGATTGACTTCGTGTTAACGCAGATTAAACCGCAAAGAAGGAAAGAACGCAGCCTGCTAGTCCTGAACGTCCACAGCTCTCCTAACCTAAGGAAAGGCTGTAGCTTCAGTGAGCTCTTTGCCAAAGCGCAAGCACTGGCACAAGGGAGAAGCGTCTTGTAATATTAGGGGATTTTAATACGCCATAGCAAGCATGGGGCTAAAGCCAGTCCCAGATAAAGGGGAGGGAATTATGGGACGCCATGATATAGTGCCATTTAGCACTCCTGAACAATCCACTCGCACCGACAAGGCAGGGGAACAGCGTGTCATACGACACCACCCCCGACCTGGCCTTGATCGGAGCGGACGTTTACACTAGATGACACAACACGAGAGAGAATCCAGGCAGTGATCACAGAATCGTAGAGATCGTCGTCCCAAACGGGGTCAAAATCAAACGTCAGAGGGAAACACTCAAATACATCAATTGGCATTCCTTCCGCGACAACGGAGGGAGTTGCGGGGAGATCGCCGACATAGCTTAATGGACCAGTCGCAGCAAGCAGGCGTGCAAAGAGGCTGAGCAGGAAATAGAATGAGATGAGGAACAAGACTGGGTTGATAGCCACATGAGACAACTGAGACAAAAAAAGCGGCAACCGTAACCTGAGAAGGAGAAGAGCAGCTCTCAGCAAGGAAATTGAGAGCAATGCCCAAACAGTAAACGGACAACACTGGAATGACATCTGCTATAGACTAGACGAGCAATTAAGCTCCGTGACCACCTGGAAACTATTGAGACACCTCCTGGACACAGACAACACCAAAGCTGAGACCAGGAGAAAAATGCAAAGACAAACACACAATTTGCAGGGGTCGGAGGAGGATATGATCAACCAGATAAAAGAGAGGTACATAGGGGAAACAAACACCGAAACATTACCCCACTATAGCAGCGAAAACAACAAGGAGCTAGTCCAACCAATCCCAATAAGAGAGGTCCAAGCTTCCTTAAACAAGCTCAGAGGAAAAACCACGGCTGGCCCAGATGAAGTCAACAACAATATGCTTTGAAACCTCCATGAAAACTCCCTCCAGCAACTAACCGCATTCATGCAAAAGTCTTGCGATCGGGGGGACATACCTAGGGAGTGGAAGAAAGCAAATCTAGTCCTCATCCCCAAACCAGGGAAAGAACTCAAACTAGAAAACCTGAGGCCAATACCGTTAACCTTCTCTGTAGGCAAGCTGATGGAACGCGTCATACCGAACAGGCTCAACGGATACTTGGAAAGTAAGGAACTCTGCCTAGACGGCATGGTTGGAATCAGACAACAACTACCCACAAACGACGTCATGCCACAACTCAACGAACAAGTATTGGAAAGGAAGACTAGTGACTCCAGAGTGATAGTGGAACTAGACGCCAGCAAAGCGTTTGACAACGTCAAGCACCAAGCGATCCTGTCACACCTCCATCACCTAAATGTAGGAAGAAAGCTATACAAGTATATCAATAGCTTCCTTACGGACCGATATGTGAACATAGAAATCGGGGACACAATAAGGGAACACATTAAGCTAGTCAACAAGGGAACATCGCAGGGATCGGTGCTATCGCCTAGCCTTTTTAACATTGCACTGATCGGGCTGCCAGAAACTCTCAGAAAGCTAGAGGGCCTCTGCCACACTCTCTACACTGACGACCTCACCCTTTGGGTCGGCAGAGACGGGAGCGATGACCAAATAGAAACCCTACAAAGGGCAATCTGGGGAAACGGAAAGCTATCTGTGACCCATAGGGCTAAAATGCTCACCGCAAAAATCGGAGATGCTAATCATGAGCAAGCAGCAGGTCAACATGCAATTCCTGGTCAACAACACCCCGGTCCCAAGAGTGGACAAGTTCAGCATACTGGGTATGTGGATACAAGAAAATGGGAATAACACCCAAACGATAAACAGACTAGAAGCCACGACCAACCAAACTTGCAGGCTTCTCAATGGTATAACAAACAAAAACGCGGGGATGAAGGAGGCGAACTTACTTAGGCTTGTCCACTCTTTCATCGTTAGCCGAATCACCTGCGCTATACCGCACTTAAAGACAACTAAAGCAGAAAGAGTCAAGGTAGACATTCTCATCAGGAAAGATGTGAAAACCGCCCAAGGTTTAGCACGGTGCACATCAACCGAGACGATCGTAAAACTAGGAGTGTCAAACACCTTAGAGGAAATGTGCGACGCGAAACTTACGGCACAATATGTCAGACTAACTGGCAGTAAAATGGGCAGATGCATCCTTAGGAAACTGGGCTACCAGTGCCCAGAATCGCGAGAGGGGATAACCGTCATCCCCATAGAAATTGCCAACAGGTTAAGAATAACCCCCATCCCAAGAAACATGCACCCCGTACGCAACGAGGAACGCACGAGAGGCAGAGTCCAAACCCTCCCAAGCTCCCTCCTCCCAAACAAGGGGTAGTGTACACCGATGCAGCAGAGTGCCCAGAAGGGCACTACGCTGCAGTAGTAGTGAGCGACAAAGGCGAGCTAATCTCGAGTTGTAGCGTAAGACACTCTTCGCCAGGCCAGGCAGAGATGGCGGTGATTGCCCTGGCAATCCCAAACCCATACACCCGAATAATACTCACCGATTCTGAAACTGCAATCAAAGCCTATGACACTGATAACGTGTCCAAAGAGGCCGGCAAAATTCTGCAAGGAGGCAAGGAGAACGAAGCCAACTACCTAATTAGAATAATGTGGACGCCCACCCATAGTGGCCTCACAAGGAAAGAGGTCGCCAACGAGGTCGCCCGAGGACTCACACACCGGCCCCCAGCGCAGGCAGACTACTCCCTGTCCAAAAATGGAGACTTAACCACATACCGAGAAATTCTAGAACACTATAGAATGGGCAGGAGAACCCTCCCCCCCTCCCCCCCCATAGATCTCTCACAAAGAAAGACGAACTAATCTGGTGAAAACTGCAGACGGGTACCTTCCCAAACCCGTATATCCTAGACAAATGGCATTGTGAGGCACACTCTTCCAAATGCAAAAACTGAAAAGGCATAGCGTCCCTAAATCACATGCCCTGGGCTTGCCCAGCTCTAAACGGTCTAGATGGGAACAAACAGTCATGCAAATCCTCCCTCCATAGCCAGGAAGAACCAGCTCAAAAACAAGTGTTTGGTCAAGCCCAGGCCACCACGGGAAGCCAGCTGATTCCGGCCGACGTCTAGGGGGGAGGTAGACGGTTAAAGGGGAAGCTGCGTCTCACACCGACCACCCATACTCTCCTACGGGTGAAAATAAAGTGCTTTCCTCTCTCTCTCTCTCTCTCGCGTCACGGCGCCTAGAACGGAGCCATAAGCTAATCTTCGTCTCTTAAACACACAGAACAAAACACATTTATCACAGGAGACACAAACAATACAATGGAATATTAGAGGACTTCTTCATAACCTCGAACGATATTAGAGAACTCTTGCCCAAACATAAACCAAAGTTACTGGATGTTCGAGATGCATTTGAAACCTACAAACACTAACTTTCTTCGCAATTACTCCATCTTCCGAAAAGGCTATATCCAGGCTAACGCCTCCGGCTGTGTAGCAATATTTGCCGTCAAGTCTTCAGACGTCCCTCGAGGCAGTATAATTTCTTGCAGTCATTTTTAAGAAATTGGTCATCGTGTGTTCTATATACATAATCCCTAACTATCATCTCAGAAAAATTCATTTCTATAATTTCATTGAGCAACTTCCTGATCCCTACATACTCGCGGGAGACCTTAACGCGCACAACACGATGTGCGGAGACTCGCGATGCGGCATGAGAGGTCGGTTCATTTAACATTTTCTTCTCACCTCCAGTGCCTGCCTCTTTATTGAGAAGGAACCAGCGTATTACAAGCTTTATCTTAATTTATATTCTGTAATATACCTGTAGATCCGCCCTCCCTCTCTATTACTTGATTTAGAATTGTATGTAATCAAAAATTCATTTGGTAGTGACCACTTCCCAGTAACACTAACCCTAATAACACAACATGACTCCATCGCAAGTCCCTCGCATGTCCCTCACTGTCCTTTCATTATTGTCGACTCAGAGCTGCCTTGAACGCATGTAAAAGCTCTGCACCGGAAGCTGACAGAATTATGTATGACATGATTAAAAACCTACACACCAAATGAGAGATGACACATCTGCGACTTTTGAACTCTATCTGGGCTGCTGGATACCTCTACATTCCCATGAAGGAAACTGTTTTTATTCCTGTTTTGAAGCTAGGTAAATACCTTCCTTGGTGGCAAATTATTGCGCGATAGCTCTCGCAAGCTGCCTGAGTAAGCTTTTTGACAAAAAATGATTAATCGCCGATTCAACCATTTTTTTGAACTGAACAATATCCTTGATCCCTATCGTGTGGCTTTTGAGAAGGGCAGTCCACAACTGATCATCGTGTGCGCATTGAGGCGAAGATCCGCGATACATTTGTAGATAAACAGCTTTTCTTATCAATATTCCTCGATATGAAAAAGGCGCATGAGACAACGTGGTATTACGGGATCGTGCGAGACTTCCCGGGAAAGGCAATCCGTGGAAATATGCTTAACATAGTAGAAAGCTATTTGTCTAATCGTGTCGTCCGTGGGGAGATCGGGGACCTATTGTGACAATTTGTACAAGAAACTGGCGTACTCCAAGGAAGCATGCTTAGCTGCACGCTCTTTATCGCTAAGATAAACACGCTTCGTGCGTTATTAGCGCCAGCAATTTTTTTTTCATTCCGTATACGAAGAGAACACACAAATCGGTTTCAAATCCTGCAACCTTGCAGTGTCTGAGAGACTAGTAAAACAGGACTTGAAGAAAGTATCCAAGTTGGCAGACAACAACGGTTTTAAAGTGAACGCTGACAAAAGTTCTTGTGCGCATTTCTCAAAAAAAAGGCTCATTGCAGATCCCTATTTAAATGTATGAGGAATAAATACATGTGAATAAAGAGCACGAATCTTTAGGTATGGTTCTTGACTGTAAACGAACTTTTATCCCGTACATAAAACACCTCAAGGTGAAATGCTTAAAAACAATCAACTTCCTGAAATTTTTTACAAGAGCCTCATTCGATCAGGAGTGGAAGGTGCCGTGATTTATCACTTTGCCACCCCGAGCGCGCTAAACAAGACAGATCCTGTCCACCATCTAGGTATCCGCCTGATCATTGGCGCTTTCAGATCAAGTCCTATGAAAAGTTTATACGCAAAATCAAATAAGTGGTCATCCATCTGCAGATAACATACATCACCCTAACATATTTTCATAAGGTTCACGCTAATCATGAACACCCGTGTGCTAATACTGTTAATGATATGACATGTGCTACACTCTTTAGTAATCGTCCCCCTCTGAGACTGCCTTTTTCACTGCGTGTGAGACAGCTTATCGTTGAAATGGATGTTCCACTCCTCAAATATCGCTTAATACCTCCAGCTAAGCTGATACCGCCTTGTGAGTGGCAGCTCATGAAATGTGATTTATCTTTTTTAAAAGTAATAAAGCACGCTCCAGAGCTCGAAGTGCGAATGCATTTCCTAGAACTATAAAACAAGCAGTCCTGCACAGATATCTACACAGACGCATCGAAGTCACATGGCAGGGTGTCCTACACAGCCATGGGACCATCCTTGTCGGAATCGAATGTTCTACACCCGGAAACAAGTACCTTTACGGCTGAGGCCTATGCATTATTGTCGGCTTTGAAACATACAAAAGAAATTACAACGCCAAAAAGCCGTTATATATACAGACTCCCTAAGTGTCGTGAAGGCCTTCATGTCACTCTGTAAGCATAAAAATCCCGTACTCATTGAGCTTTATTCTGTCCTGTTATAACGTATATATTTAACCAGCATGCCATTATACGCTTGCTTCCTGGCCATAGGCGCATCGCGGGTAATGTTCTGGCAGACCATGTGACTACGTGAATTGCATCGCAAGCTGTTAATCTTACCGCTGCTATCCCTGTCACAGATCTCAGGCCTTTCTTACCCAAGAAACTGCGACACCACTGGAAATGCATGTGAAACGCGGGAACATGCAATAAGCTGTACGTGACCAAATAACCGTTAGGTTTCTTGCCCTCCGCAGCAAATTCTCACTGAACAGACGTCAGATTCTGTCGTCTCAGAATAGGCCACAAATTTGGCACCGATAACTTTCTACTTTCGGCAAATGAACCTCCAACTTATGGTAGATGCGGGGAGAGGTTCAGCGTCCTCCATGTGCTCCTGGTGTGTCGGGAGGCCGAACGTGAGAGAAAGAGACATTTTCCCCTAGCATACTGGCAGCACACCCCTCTTTATCCTGTCAGGTTTCTCGGTCCAGAACCGTTTTTTGATACAAAGAGTGCTAGGTTTCCAGAAATATGTCTTACATGTCATTAGTCCCATACATTCGCAGCGCTTCCTCTCTTCAGAGGTTGGAACTGCGAAAGTTGTGCTGTAGAGCACATGTCTCCATGCCCTTGTGTTTCGAGGGCTCTGGTGAGGCAGTAGGGCTATAGCCAATTTCCATATATTCTCATACCATATTGACGCGTCGACTATTCGCGTCTAACGCTTTTCACCATCTAACGAATGTTATCGCTCTGCGCGGGACTCGCCGGCATGTGTCAGAAGTTTCTCAAATGTTATCGATGGTTCTGTGGTCATCGAAGCTTGTGTTATATGATTCCATGTGCAGCGCGAATTGTGTGCAACTTTCGGAAAGACACATGGGCACCAGCGATTGCTCTGGAACCTTCGATGGCTCTTGTATAACAGCCGACGCGCTTGACCGGTGGGTCTGATTTCGACGATAGCCGATCGTGTTCGCCGCTATTACTGTACTTTGCGAGTAATTTACTTTTGTGCGCACAAGTTCGCCCAATATAATGTCAGTTTCGTAATTCACAGTTTTAAATCTGTATTCACCGTCACTACTGCGTGCCAATATCATTTTTTGGCAGCGCACGTTAAGGCTCATGGTACACGTCATTAGTCATCGCCATCATCTTAATACACCTAGACTTTTCGCACTTTACAGAGATTATTTATAGGCCCCATTACAGCTACGTCACATCAACTTCATAAGAACTCGTCACTCCACTGCAAATCGGTAACACTGGCATGGCGCTCTTTGGCCATAACTGGCCCTTGCGCAACTAAACAACACATATCCATTCATTCATAATCGTAGTGCATACTTCGCATTTATTTTGATGCTTGATAAAACTTGCGCCGGCTCTCATCGTAAAATTTGATATTCGCAGAATTATTCGCATTATAATTTCTTCCTGAAAGAACTTTTTTTTTACTTCCGCTCCTAAATTATGTGCCATCATGATAACTGCTGTAGAAACCAGAGGATTTTGTCGGATGATATGAGATTTTTGCCGCCTTTATTTGCAGCCATTATTAATCTGATGAATCAATATTTCTCATCAGACGCCCTGCATAACAAATGGAAGCACACTCGCGTGACTTTCACCTCGATGGC
Source organism: Dermacentor andersoni (assembly GCF_023375885.2). Lineage (NCBI taxonomy): Eukaryota > Metazoa > Arthropoda > Arachnida > Ixodida > Ixodidae > Dermacentor > Dermacentor andersoni. Next base: position 72,490,117 of record NC_092819.1, read on the forward strand.
AGGCAAACCTTCACCTAATGAATCTGACCTGTTGACTTGGAAAGTACATGGAACACGTGGTCCTTAATTGCCTTAGTACCCACGCGGAAGACAATAACCTATTTCCCGACATATCGTTTGGCTTCAGGCACCACCTGTCTATGCAGGACATTGTGCTCCAATTGCAGAATGATATCCTGGACCCCTGCTGTGCGCAGGCCCCTAGCGTCGTCTTAGGGCTTGATTTTAGCAAAACATTCGATGGTGTGTCGCAAGCCGCCATCCTGGCCAATATAAATTCCATCGACACGGGTGCCCCCGCATACAACTTTGCCGTGGCGTTTTCTGAACAACAGTGTTGCAGAGCCGACCCTCGTTGCGCTTACCTGTGAGTGTATTTCTCTCTTAACGCAGGGCACCGTTGTAGGGGCTTGTTGGTATGCCTGCTTTAACTATTTAATGGCTGTGTGCACAGGCGCCAACGAGGAAGAGATTCGGAGAAGCTCGTGTGCCACGGGGAATGCGGTGCATGGGTACGATGAGGAAGAAAAAAACCCGAAGACGAGCTCACGCATTGTGTGTCTGTCTCAAGGCATGTTCAAACCCGACGACGACGCTGTGCTCTTTTTGGGGTAAAGGAATTCACCATTACGTTTGGTGCTGTCAGCCTGGAATGAACCAAGCACCTTTCATTAAATGGCTTGTGACGCGGACCGAATGGCCTCAGGCTATAGCTGTAGGGAAGTGCCCGCAACTTGTGATGAAGCAATGTGTGCCCAATATCGTCGCGCTACATGCGTCAAGACAGCCCTACCTTGCACTGCTCTACTTGAAAAGATATTAATCCTGCATTCGCGTCCTTCTGGTGACTGCCTCTATCCAAATGGTTTGCCGATAATTCCAGATGACCAAGAGGTCTGAAGAAAAATTTGCTACTCGGTGAAAAAAATTGCCCGTGCCCTTCTACACAGGCTCTTTTACACCCAAAACCAAGCTTTCTCAACAGAAATGGCGTCATTGAAAGCTGCGCGCACCATTGAAACATCATCGCGGAGGAAACACTTCCACCCATTTCTTGGGGAGGATGACGAATTTCTACCCATAAGAACACGACTACAGAACGCATGTACTCAGCTTCGCCTCAAGAACCCTGTAACGCTGCCTAGCGAACATTGAGAGAAGCAACTGATCGCGCACTGTGTCCACTAGCGTTTCTTCCATGCTGCAATTACAGTTGCATAGGCAAAGCTACGGGAAAAAAAGTTCTGGATTGTGGCTGCCAACAAGCATGTGAAGAAAGTGATCGCGAAGTGCTCGTGGTGCGCTCGTTGACGCGGAAAACCCGCCTGTCTCCCATTTGCAGCAATGCGCACGGAGCAAGTGCAAATTTCTCAGTCTTTTGTCACAGTAGGAGCGGATTTTGCGGGGCTCATATGTGTTAACGGTAAACCTGTTGTGAAAGCCCATGTTCTCACCCTTACGTGTGCCATAGTACGAGCCACACATCTGGAGCTTGATACACGTGCTTGCACTGAAGGCTTTCTAGAAGCTTTTCGCTTATTCACTTCTCGCTGCCGCTACCCTCGTGTTGTTTACTCTCGCAATGCTTTGTTGTAGGCGTGCTTCGCAAGAGCTTCGTGCGTTAATGAACTCTTACGGGGAATTTCACTTCGAGACTATTTTTGTTTGTGTGGTCTCTCGTAGGACTTTTAGACAGAATGCGCTCCTGGGGGGGGGGGTGTTCTTAGAGTGCGTGGTTCGATCTGTCAAGGAGAGTATCAGAAAGCAGAAAGGTCCTTGGCACATCGTTCATCCATTACAAGCAGGTATCCACTGTTTTAACGGAAATCGATGCCACCATAAACAGCCGCTCCTGAACATATCCTTATGCTTCAGCGGATCAACCAGAAATGTCAACTCCCGCTCATTTCTTACATGGTTGGAGGCTCACTATCCTTGCCAATTTAAAAGCGATCGAGGTTGACCCCACGACGCTTACTGAGCTGCTTGAAATGTGGAGTCAATGGCAAGAAATTCAAGTAACCTTCTGGAAGCTGTGGTATAAAGCGCTTCTAGTTTTGCTCATACACGCCCATAATAAACCCGCTACTGAAAGATGAAAATGTGCCTAGAGTTCGCTTGAAGCTGGGAAAAACAATAAAAACATTGCCTGTCGCCGGCTTCCTCGTTGTTTCTGTAGCTTGAGCTAGTGAAGCGGTCACGTAATCTAGCGGCCAGTGCAGCATTGGCACCCTCTGGAAATACGTCCTAAGCACATCTCACGACAGGAGTGTTGAAATTCCTGTTTCAAATATTGTGGTCGCATCGTCTGGAAAGCTGTGCTGCGCACAGACACCTACAAAAAAGAGGTTTGGAGGAGCTCGCGTGGCACGGGTAATGTGGGGCACGGGCACGAGGAAAAATAAAAAGAAAGAGGTGAAAACGACTTGACACATTGTGTCTCTGTCTGAAGGGCTGTCCGTCCACGAGGATGAAGACTGCCCTTTCTTCCGAAATGGCTCTCACCTTTACAGGGCTCTTCTTTCTCCGCACATTTCGCACATTTCCGTGACTTTGCCCTGGCACCTTACAAAGAGGAAGAAAAGCAAATATAGATATCCCACCGAATTTTATGCGGATGGCTCAATAACCCAAGAACATGCTGGAAGTGCCGTAGTATCCAAACAATTGGAATCTGGCATTAGGCTACCACGGTTTGTCTCCGTTTTCACAGCTGAAGTAGATGCCTTCTTTACAGGCGTAAAAGAACTATTATCTGGGATTTACAGAAAAGCAGTTATATACACAGATTCTATAAGTGCATTAAACGCCTTAAATCTAAAATCAGAATGTGAACCGTTTCTGAGAGACATTTTGCGGATGCTGCGAAGAGCAGAAGAACACGGCAAAATAACACGCGTGGCCTGGCTGCCAAGCTATACTGGTATTCCTGGAAGTGAAAGAGCCGTGAAATTAGCAGCAATCGCGACACACAAAACATTACTAAGTATGAAGTTACCTTTCAAAAGTTGTATACACAAATATCGCACAGCATTCGACTGAAAGTGCCAGGAGCAATGGGACTGCAGGGTACACAACAAACTCGAAACAGTGAAGCCTTTTCTACAAGAATGGAAATCGTGGAAACACGAAGAGCACTTTATTGAAGTAATTTTAAGTCTCCTTCGTATACGACACACCCGCTTATCTGAAATTTTTTACAATGAGGTGAAGGAGCAGTATAGTGTGTACATTGCAAGGAACCTCTAACTCTGAATCACCATTTTATCACATGTCCAGCCTTAGCGAAAGACAGCCAATATTATTTTCATGAACTATACAAAACATCAACTCCATTTCTTCCACATTTATTACTATCAGAGCATGCACTAGTGCCTATCAATGACATTTCTAAGTTTTTGGAGGACACATGTCTTTTAAATAAACTGTAAAACACGGTCTTATTTATTTCGTCCGTTTCACAAAACTATTTATTGAGCACAACCTTGTGGCTCGCGCATCATAGCCGTAGTCTCTTTTGCGCCATTAAACCTTACATACCAACCAGCCGACCAACCGACCGACCGACCGAGCGACCGACCGACCGACCGACCGACCGACCGACCGACCGACCGACCGACCGACCGACCGACCGACCGACCGACCGACCGACCGACCGACCGACCGACCGACCGACCGACCGACCGACCGACCGACCGACGCACCAGTCAGCCAGCCAACGAACTATTTAATCTAGGTTCCAGCTTCCTGCGAAGCTGGCATCCATCTCCAATGTCACCAACTCCCCATTCGCGGGTGGTGTTAGTATCTGGCACTGCAAAGGCTCTGATAGGGACAATGCGACAGCTAGTGAAGAGGCTGTTCACTCCGTACAGTCACTGTTGGAGGACTTGGGGCTCACTTGTTCACCAGTAAAACCCGAGTTGCTCGTAATTCGAAGCGAAACCAAGTGTTCTGCTCAGGCTTAACCACCGCCTTTCACCCTTGACATTCGCCTCAACAGTGTCAGCATTCCTGAGGTGCCGACCATCTGCCTCTTAGGAATGCTGCTTCAAAGCATCCCGCACAATGGGGCATCCATCATAAAGCTGAAAACAGCGGCGCAGCGGTGACGCTTGTGCGCTGTGGTTAATTTCGACAGATGGCCGAAGAGGCAATGCCCTAAATTCATTGGCATGCGCGGAAAGACGCGCGGGCGATAACTTGCAAGCATGTATGCCTATACCAAACGTTACAATTCAAACGCTACCTGTATGTATGATAAAGTTTACTGTATAGATTTTAATTTAGGGGTGCGCAAATTGTTAGAGTATGCTTCTTTATAAAACTTTACTTGAGGAAAGGTGACTATGGTATTTCTAATATATAGGTACAGAAATATTCTTACAATATGCGCAATAATAAAGATTATTTGAATGAAGGTTACTACATAACTCCTATTTATAAGTGCAAGAAATTTTGAGAGTAAGCCCCTTTATTGAACATTACCATGCATAGAGTACATTATATCCTTGTACATAGGCTCTAGAGCTCTCGTATAAGAAATTTTCTACCAATATAATAAGTGAACTACACAATTCTATATTGTTGGTGTAGTACACTCATTACATAAATCGTAATATCTGCAAATGCTATAGTATTGTTGCGATCTTTGATTATTCCCAGCGCAGCAGCGCCACTTCGTGAGAATTTACTTATGCATCCACATAGGCAAAGCGGTGGTTTATGAATTTTCTTGTAGGCCGTTATACGTCTCACAAACATCAAAGTTTGCCTCCACGCCAACCCTAACCCTTAGCCACCCTGTTTGTCTCCCAATATAAATTTCGCGAAAAATTCAGTTATATTAGGACTCCTTGAAAAATTAACATAACGTTTTGGAATGTTTCTAGCAGCACTGACGGATAATCTCTAAAGTATTAGTGAGTACTTTGGGAAACAGAGTGAACAGTATTAGTGCACAAATTCCGCCACGATAAACTGCAACGTGAGCAATAGTTTGTCCTGTTCACACTTATAAACATCCACGACACTTCATGCGCCAGTGCCTCTGCAGGCCAAGTGAAGCAATGTGTGAATAGGGAGCATTGACCATGCATTGAGCGTGTTAACGGGAATATTTGTCTTCTATATAAATGTACTGTTTCCGAGGATTTTCACACTTGAAACATGAGATCTTATTTTTTAAACATCAATCCCGCAGTTACTGCTGCCATCAGGTTCATCCTCCACTACTGCAAGCTTAAAAGAACACAACATATTGAAATGAGTGATTCTGAAGAAGACGCGTGTTCAGTAAATGTCACATTGGTGCTACGAAAGTGACGACAGATGTACTCGTTGACAACGTGCGCTAAAATGTTTCTTCATAGTAGCATAGGAATGAGTCAAAACGTACAAGGAATATATCTGGTTCATTCTTAGCGCTTATATAAATTGCGACGCTGTTTCGCTGTTTGCGAACCCTAGTAGGGAACTTGCCTCTGTGCTGCGCTTAAGAAGGGGCAAAACATGGCTACCTTAACGTTCATTTTTGCCTTCGGAGTCTGCGTAGGTCCACTTCTGTGCGATGCATATTCGTTTAAAACTGATGCTTCGCTGCAAAAGCTTCTTGAAGTAAGTATTGTCGTCATATGTTACTCGCTTTTGTTCGCACAAACTTGGCCCCAGCTTGTTTTGGAGAGCTCGCAAGGAAAGCAAAGCAGAGAGCGATGGGTAGACAAATGTTTTTAGGCGAAGATTTTTTGTCTACCGTTCTACTGTTCAGTTGGGCCAATCGGTCTGTCGGTAGGTAAGTGGTAGGGTTGTCAGCGTGCAGATCCGCATTCACTTAAAAAAAAATGAAGCCTACTTTGCGACAAGATCGAACATGGAACTGCCAGCATTCGCAATAACTATTCACTATTCTATTCACTATTCAACTAGTCACAGTAATGTGAGCATCAGATTGACATAAGCAATGCTAGGTCACCAAGCATGCATAAAAAAACGTGAAAACGCAATAAAAACTTTCCATCACGATAATGACTTCAGAGAAGAAGTTAAACACTTATTCAAATGTGTATGCAAGTCCGGATGGCACTCATTTTGATCGTAAATGTCGTTCAAGTACATAATCATCTGCGAGATATGGGCTCCTGGGGAAATTGGTATTGTTTGTGCGGTTCTTTCACCAATGCGGTCTGTTGGTTATCCACTATTTATCAGTAAAAACATGTCAAATTGTATGTCATCACAGCGAACAACAGCTATCAGAAAATGTGATCATTTTGATCAATGTCTTTTTTTAAATTTCTACGGACAGAATTGCAGAATTAAATGGCATCTTTAAAATCAATAATTCAGAGTTCGATTGTATCTGGTGTCTTACAAAGTGTACAATTATTCGAGAAAACAAAAGTATTTTATTTCCGCAGCCATGTTCTAAGTGGAAACGTTCCTGTGTTTAATTGGTCCGAAAAAGAACTTCTTGCAGGAGAGAATACTTAGATTTTCGCGCTCTTGCAAGTGCATGATGTCCTAGTAATACGATGTATATCGATCAATAGAGCGGCATAGAACCTATTTCGTTTTTGATGACACAGCACATCATACTTAAAAACAGTCGGTTTTGCTCGAAATGGGAAGCATCGATTGCGATAGCAAATCAGTGAACAGCTACACGAAGTAAGGATAGTGGTTTTATCCGCCGTGTAAGCTTGTAAACGTAGGCACACTAACCACACTAACAAACTTAACAACTACTAAGAAGCGAACGTCGCATGCTACTGTTCGTCCTGCGCAGCGAGAGGAAGCAGCAGCGGCCACGGATGCCGGCAGGCGTGCGCTAAGCGTAAGCCCAGTGAGGAGTGTGAGAAACCGCGCCGGGGCTTCGAGAGCGAAAGCGACGATGACGTGGCGTTGCGGCCATGGCCTCTTCCTTTAGACATTACCTGAAGTGGTATCGCGGCAGCAGGTATTCCCTTTTGCCTATTCTGCTATGTCGAGGCGCGCTGGTGACGGGGCAGACCAGTCCATAGGAATTCCGTTGCAGCGTGCTCATGAAGGGGCGTTGCAGCCAATGGGGAATATACATGCCGTTTCACTTCTACAGACGACAGACGGAAGCTTTCTCGCCTAATAGGCCATTTTACGCTTTCCCATCAAACGAGAAACCCTGAGGGTAACTATCCCACATTCAAATGGGCCAAGCCTAACCGTCGCAGACTCACTGGTCGAAAAAATGTTATCCCGTCGTCTAGGTTCAAAGCCCGAACACCATATACATTAAAAAAAATTATGTGATAACGTCAAACGTAACGCCGTGCGCAGTGAATAACCAGAATTATAGAGAAAGTTAAAGTTTTGGTTGCCAAAGAAATGCTGGAGGCTTGCAAATATTCGAAGACGCTGCGGTACAAAGGTACTTGTATAGCGATTATGCACCGCAACACTCTCTTTCGAGTAGTGTGCACTTAACGGGTAGGCATGCAGCGGAACACCCAGATGTTTAAGTAGCACACAATATCACTTAATGCATGCTTAATGTAATGATGTAACTGCTCAAAATTTAAACCACAGCACAGAGCTCTTAGGTTTCTTCGTTTTCCCACAGTAGACAGTACCAAGCACCTATTTGATAGTCGGAATTTCAAAAAAAAAAACATTATGGGGTTTTAAATGCCAAAACCACTTTCTGATTATGAGGCACGGCGTAGTGAGGGACTCCGGAAATTTCGACCACCCGGGGTTCTTTAGCGTGCACCTAAATGTAAGTACACGGGCGTTTTCGCGTTTCGCCCCCGTCGAAGTGCCGCCGCCGTGGCCGGCATTCGATCCCGTGACCTCGTGCTAAGCATCCCATCCAAATAGCCACTAAGCAAACACGGCGGGTTCGGAGTTACATCAATGTTCGACTTGTTCTTAGAGACGAATGGGATAACGTCAGCCTATGCTAACACTTTCACCTCATTACCCAGTACCTTAGGACCACGAACGTGGGTGCAGCTCAAGATACCCAAACAGGGTGGTTTGGGTATCTTGGGTTTGGGTATCTTTCATTGAAACAATCCTTGTTTCAATGAGGAACGGATGTGGACACAATCTTAAAGGCTACCAGTGATAACGAAGCCAGTTCTATTATGACTGTATAACAAAATAGAACGCCATTAAGCTATCTCGAACGCTAGTGTGCTATAGAAGATAAAAGAAAAGAAAATGCCGGACCCGATGAAAAGGATTTCACCAGGTTCTTTGAATCATCGCAAATTGTTCATAAGAAGTGGAGTAGTAGTGCAGAGCTGTATGGGCGACGTGTATGTTAGTTTGTATGAAGCGGTTTCTTATACATGTTTGATGAGGAACAATGACAATTGGCATCGGAACCTGCAAACGATTTGACAAAATAATTTCAAGAATTTTGTAGTCAGCGTTCGACAATGTAATCAGTCTATAACTCTCAAGAGAACGTAGTTCTTCTCGGTCAGTATTTTAGGTATTAACTCATTGTGGCATTTTGTGAGACACTGTGGTAAAGCCTCTAGTTATCAACTCATTAAAATATATTCAGTAGAGCAGACCTTCAAAAGGACCTAATGGATTTGCAAAAGTGACCTAAAATTCTCTCAGGACCGGGAGTTCTTAACGTAGGTGACTGATCAATGGCAACCTCTAACTCTTGTCTAGTACCGCGACTGCTTATGACTGAACAGTCTTCGTCAGTAAGAGGAGTTATAGACGCGAAGTACTTTAGAGGTTTGGTATTGTGGTGCCTAGAGACTCGACATCCGCATGAAGGCTTGTCTAGTTCCAATAGAAAAAGTTCGTTGAAATGATCGTGGCGTGTTCATTATGATGACAATTTCTAAACTGTGGACCGTACGCACAACAGGCGATTAGTCGGGAAGCGGGCTCTACACATCGTGCCAACGCCAACTAGCCCTTCGAGATTATCACTGCGTGTTAATGATAATTATGACACCCATTCTATGGTTCATACCCACAGCTGGGTATCGGCAAAATGTGTATGCATGTTGATTAGGATGATGATTTTCATTCAATAGCTCCTATCCACAACGGGGGCCCAGGGGGGTGTAGAAACTGGGTGATACATTCATGCCAACGGCGACTATCCCTTTGAGATAATCACCACGTGTAGATTATGACCATGATTTCGATGTCATCGCACGTACCCATCGCTGGTGATCCGTCGAAAAGCGTGTCCGCGTCTTGACTTTCATGCTGATGCTTTTCATATTGTGTGAGATGACCATAACAAAAGAGCAGCCAAGAAGTGGGCACTACGCATAGTGCCAACACCAACAAGCTCTTTGTGATTAACGCCGTGTATTCACTAGGATAACGATTCCTACTCTATGCAACATACCCTCAACGGGGGACTAGCCAAGAGGCGACCGGTACATTTAGGATAAACAACAGTTCATCACGTCGCTTAGGAAGGATACGCGAGACCACATGCGTTCGCCAGTTTGGTTTTGTCCAAAAGGCGCAGAAATGGAACAGACAAATTTGCAGTACCTCACTAAACGCTTTGCGAAAGCTTCGCTTCGCACAGATTGGAACACCGGCATCGGATCTGCACAATTTGTGGCCTGCACCGCCACTGCAATTGCTGCATATTTTGATATAAATGAATTTGTCCATCTTGGCATTTGTATCAGCCGTCCCGGCCAGAGTCATGGTAGCATGGTAGTGTCTGGCAAAGATACCTCAGCTACAGTTTCGAAGGAAGGAGCTTTGCAGTTGGGAATCCAACGATTTGTATCCAGTATTTAGATATTCATAATTTTTCTAAGAGAAATGCTTCATAATTTCACCCCGCGTATTTTAATAAAATGTCTTTTCCACCGGTCTAAAAGTGAATGGGCTAAATACCTAATTGCACTTTTTCTACAGCGCACAGACCCATCCTAGAGCACGTACGTACGCCTGCCGAAGTGGTAGCGTCTACAGGCATCTTTTATTACAAGAACAATTAATGGACACCCCTGGCATAATCCCGCCACCATCGTCGCCATCGTCCGCTCCCCCCCCCCCCCCTTCCGCGGCTGTGATGTCCCGTACAAAGTTCAAGTGCGATAACAACGGAACTGGCGCCGTATGCTGTAGGCGCGAGTAAAAGCGTGCGATGGTGAGCCGAAGATGGGTGGCTCGATCTCGCAGGCCCAAGGGAGGAAGGTGGGAAGGAAACACGCCGTCTTCCATCGTTCGTAAGAAACCAGGGGGCAGGGGCTTTCTACTAAAGCGGCAGCTGCCTATGGCGCGGTTGAGCGCTGTCGGGCGGACACTCTATTGAACGGTATCTGCGATGAGTACAGAACCTACGTGCGCCGAAGGGTTACAGCTTCGTGTGCGCTTTTTTGTCACTGGTTTTTTCGCATTGAAGGTAGAGGTATCACAAAGCTCAAATCGCTCGCTGTTGCTGCCGCTCTTCTTCATTCCAGGGCTCTGCCAGCGAGTTTACGTGGCCATCGAGTTCGATGTATATATGTTTGCCTGTGCGCGCCTAACACAACGCTTGTAATTGAATTAGTAAGCGAATGTTTACAGGTGTATGTGACCAATTAAGCGACTATCCTTACTTCGTAAGGCTGTCTTATAAGTTGCACAATCGATGTTTCTCCTTTCGGGAGACACTGCAACTTTGTCATCGTCATTGCTGTTTTTTTTAACCTAAGTTTAAAAATAATGCAAGAGATGAAAGCGAAAAACGAGTGACCGAGAGGTAAAGTCTCGAACAGGCAATCAGCGGACCTGATTTCAAATCCTCGCAGGTCACCGTGTGTCCGTGCGTGTATATTTTCCCATATATGAACGTCTTGCAAAGCACATTTAAATTCATGCGCCTGTCCCATGCGGACATAAAAACGACTAGAAAAGTCTATAGCCCGGTATAGTATCTCGGAATTTAGGGAAATGAAGGCTTGTCTTTCATTACAAACCACTAGAACCAGCAATGTTATATTTCTCTGTCATAAGCACTTCCAGGGAATTTAACAACCTGGTTTCTTTTTCGCTTTATTTACCAGTAGGCGTAATTTAGCATGTCTTTATAGGATGGCTTAATCCTTTCAATATGGCCATGTTTTAGAAGAACCGATGTTTTCAAATTTTTTTTAAAGATGTTTTCGAAAACGTTTACCTATGCTTCAATATCAGTGCTCCATTTCTTCAGTTTGCTGTTGTGGTTTACTTTCAATTATTTTTCATGTTAATGAGTTGCAGATATTGCAGATGAGCAATGGCAGGGAAACAGTCTAGGAAAAGCAGCATTTCTTTGAGGAGCAGTCAGGTGTGCTTCTACACTCCATAGGATGAAACATTCATGGGAAGCGAAGAAGGAAAATCGCAGAGATGCCGGTACAAAGGGTTCTTGATGAGCCGCTTTAAAGTGAGAACGCCTGCCAGATGAACTAAATGTTCCTCACTAGCGTCAATAGTAAGTTGAAACTGAAAACACAAAACCAACATTGGTTTTCAGTGATAATTCTTTACCCCCTAAGGTGAAGGAATGCCCAGGAACACCATTATTCCAGCTGCGAAAAATGCCACCGTCGGCACTGGAGCTACCTCTTTCCGTACCGCCAGATTTAAAACTCCAAAAAACCAGACTTCTTTATCCGTTCTGTAAACTGCACCATCAAAAAGCAGGACTCACACTCACAAAAAGATGTTTCGTTTGTGTTGTTGTTAGCGCAAGTTTCTGCCAATCCTGATGCTGGAATATCATTCGCGAAGATGGCCATTGAGATGAAAACAACACTTATGAACGAAAACGCTTCGTAATTTTGTCCCCAGGACGTCCTTAAACAATTATTGTACGCTGGCAGTGTTGTTAACTGCAAATTCCAGTCAGTGCTGATACTGCACATAATATTAGCGAAGGGGACCGGCCATTTGTAAAGCGCACTTACGAAGAAGTGTTATTTTGAGTCGCACCAAGTTTTTTTTTTTTTTTTTTTGTGGGGTGGGGGAAGTTAGCACCATTTAATAGCGCAGCATTGAAACCAAAAGGATGAGCTCACTGCACCTTGTCTGTCGCACTCGTTCCACGAATAGAAAATTCTGAACGAGTCACACTTGTCACTGCCATATTTTGGAGGAAACACCAGGGCGATGAAGTGTGACTCGGCCTCAATTGGCACGAAAATGTTTAAAAAGGGGGACTAATACTTCAATCTATAATATTATCACTAATGTGACCTATCGCTAGGAATTTATGTTATAACATGTCTTTCAAGCGACTTTTGTAAACCTCATATCAGCACATGCTTCTCAGAGCAACCATCTAAAACTTTGCACGTCTTGCAGCTACTCAACACTACAGAACACATTTATGTGTACAATACATCCTCCTACGCCCCGTGCAAGTACTATGATAAACTATTCCTGAACAGGTCCCATTACGAGTTCGAGCTCACTGTAATGACGTGCCCAGTGTAAGTACCTGTGCATAATCTATATTTTTTGTTAGTACATTATGTCGGCAATGTATATTAAGCCCTCAAATGTCTATATAAACCAAGCGCTCCTGTCGGTAACGCCACGTTCGATATTGTGCTAAAGCGCCCTATTCTTGCCTTAGCCTGCATCCGCAACCTATGTTTAGAATGGCCGCGCATGAGTACTGCTTCGGCTAAGCAAGCGCCTGTTTCGGCGATTGTCACCTGCAATGTCTGCGTGAACGGCGAGGAAGTTCCACCAAACCTTTGGAAGTGACGTATATATCGCATATTTATCCTACCGAATTCGTTACGTCTAGCTCATATAGTTTGCACAATGAACTGTCGTACGCGTACTAGAGGGCCCGCCTAGAAGTACATTTTTAAGGCAGAGTGGTATGTACTTTCAGGTGCTGCAATAAATCGAGATTATTGTCATTCGCTGTTGACTTCTGCTTGCTTTATTTATTCTGAATGACTTCAAAGCCACTACTTTCTTAATTTTGGTAAAGTAACGTTTTCGGCTACGCTGTTCTTACACTATTTCTTTCCCGCGTAATGCCTTGTGATTGAACCAACTGCTCAAGACTGCTTTATGCTACCATAAAAGCTTATAACCTCTATGTTTTGAGGTTTTGTGGTAGCTTGTAAAAAGGCATAATGTCGTGCGTGACTAGTTAATGTTGTGACCCAAGACAAAACATCAAGCTTCAAACGTTGTTACGCAACGTATGGAAACCACGCATTGGTCGACATACCAGTTTCTAAACAATCTACTAACATTTATCACGTCACTGTGAGTCTCGAGATTTTCAGTGAGGGAGGTTGGACATTAATGGAGATTAGGAAACTATTATCTAGAAAGGCGAATCGTCTTCTAAAGATACGCTATCAGAAAATTGTATTTTTGCGGGGACTCTGCCTTTTATCAAAATAAGCCACAACGTTTTCAGCTATTACACAGCTGTGGTTTCGATAATTTGACGTTTCGACCGTTTATTCCGAAGTGGTAGGCCAAACAAATAACATCGAAGAAGAGCTAAGAGAGAAGTAGCTGCAGTAAAACAGTCAGCAGAACGTCATTGTTAATAAGCACATGTTTTCTTTTATGCCTTCTGATTGTGAACGCTAAACGCTGAACTCACAAGCTTCTGGCTCGAACATTTAGGTGAGGGTTGCAGATGTCAATCCACTAACTAAAAAGTGCGCTTACTGAAGTAGTAAAAGTAAAATACCATTAGGAGATTTTTTTAATGCGGGGTTCAGCGTCCTCTAACTAAACAGTGAGTTATTTAAGACACAGTAATGCTAGGGCTCCGAATTCTTTCGGGCCATCTGGTGCACTTTATTCTCTTCACGACCAACAAATGGTAAACAACCAAATAAGTAACCGCTTTTATCTTTTATTTCACACTACTTCATCAGCTAAAATAAAAATAAAAATACTAACAAAAATTATTCTGAATATGAAATTGTGAGAACATCTTGTGAGCTGCTTGCACCCATTTTCTTTGTTTAATGGTTTTCTCAGTCGACAGATGGCGTCCTCATTCAGAAGCAGTCAAAACCATTTTACAGGCTGATAAACAAGCGTGATTTCAATGCTTTGGATCTGTTCGTTGTTGAATAGTTCGCTTGAGAACATGGTCCACAAATGTGGACACTGGCCGTAGCAACCTGGAAGGTTTCTGAGACCGCTCGCAGCTATCTCCTTCTTACTTTTATCTTTAATGGCCATGTTAGTGGAAATATGGTCCTCTCCTTTGGAAGGTGAGTAAACCATTGACCACGCCGAGAAACGCTCGCGGTTTTTTTTTTTTTTTTGCCTCGCGAATTTACCCTCAGGAGTTGTTGGCGTTATAAGAAGTATCCATTAATGTGGACAGTGATAAAGGAAAGGTTAACTAAGATGCAGCAACATTTAATTAGAAAAACGGCTTTGCATTCCAACCTTATAGTTTGCAGCAAATTCAACCACTGCAGAAACCGCTAGCCTGCATCTCTCTGTAGACATAATCACCGAGAATCCTCTTACGCCACCAGTTGCAGTGCTGTGGAAGTCACGTGCTGCCCTGTTGGCCCTCAAACATGCAGGAAAACTCTGCTTCAGCACAGCACTCCTAGCCACAAAACTACGTGCCTTCGAGGCTAGCAGAAG